>NC_068443.1:27006570-27339070 GCF_023373465.1 Oncorhynchus keta | reverse complement strand
GCAATGGAGGTTGCTGGAGAAAGGAAAGGGATGAGTGGAATTGGCAGAGAAAAAGGAACACTTCGTTCACCAGAAATACTAGCAACACTACATCTACCTGTCAAGGGTTTTGACAATATACTTTTGAGATAGGCACTGTACTTCTCCGCAGACAGGCCTTGTCCAAATGAAGATATTTCTTGTTATTGGATAGCGACATGCATTTTTTAAAATGAGCTTATAAACTCATGCACTCCAAAAATATATGTGGGCACAAAGTAGGTGAGGATGCCTTGGGGATGCAATTTAGCTGTTTTCAAACGGTTGAAAGCGCTTTCTCCTGCAATCTAGAGTCATAATCGTTATGCTTAATTCTAAGTCAAAATATGTTTATTTTCTGCATATCTAAGCATACCTCTTCAGCTGTCTGTAGTTCTTTTAAATGAAATAAAACAAAATATGCTTCTCTGCATCCCTGCTAGAATCTGGGTAAAATATGAAATTAATGTGAGTCTTATCCAGTACATTTAGTAAATGCTTGCTTTTCCAAAGTCTACCAACCTTGCCAGCAGGCATTTCAGCTAAGATAGTTGGACAAGCTAGCTACTCTAACTTGATCGATAGCCCGAAATAGATCTGGGGTAGCTAAAGCCAACCTCATAAAATTGCTAGGTGGCTAGTAGTATTACAGACATTTTTTAAAATATATATAATTATTTTATTTATTTTATTTTACGGGGCAAATCTGAGGGGGCATGAGTCCTCTGCTTGTAAGCGTTCTATTTTTCAGAAAAATCACCAAATCTAACACAATATATGTGTATGAAAAAATGTAATGGGTTTGACATATTGGATGATTCTAATAAAAATGATCTCCCTTCTTTACATTTTTCATAATTCTTCCATATTTATAATCAGTTCATCAGTACACTTCTTAATATCATTTGACGACAAACAATACAATGAATTTCGCTTCTCACCCGTGGCAGATTTGAAACACAGTCTCTGTGTTACTGTGTTAGATTGATTCAGGGGCAGGGTCCACTCTTACCTCCCTGAAATGGGGCCACAGTGTTGGAGATTGGAGGTGTTACCTTTTAGTCAAACAGCCATGGCTCTTACAGGGTCAGAGTTGACTGCTACCATTGACTCCAATTTCTGCCTGCTCTATGTCAATATGAGCTCTCTCCGACAACGTCCCGGGTTATTGCTGCCCTTTAGCCACTGGAAACAATTTGTTCAAACCCACTGGGCACACACTGGTTGAATCAACGTTGTTTCCACGTCATTTTTGCGGAATTAAGTTGAACCAACGTGGAATAGATGTTGTGTTGACGTCAGTGCTCAGAGGGACGGAGCTACAGGTCCAGGTCTCAAACAACTTATCAACTAGACGTGGAGAGGTAACAGCTTTTTGCAGATCTGATGTGGTCGATCCAAAGCTGTAGTAGTAGTCTGTAATAGTTTGGGAGAAAGAGAACGAGGGGTCGAGGGTTAACTGATGCCCTTGACATTTGTGATATGAATGGAATTTGTGATAAATGCATTGGAATATTAAGATGACGATAATACAGAAAATAAATACCAAAATGTCTGAAGTGTGACAATGTCAGTATGAGGCATCTCACTGTGAAACATATCTATATAATGAGACATTTAGTGACAACAAAGGGTATATTTTTACATTGAACACGTGTCCCTCTGAGCAGCATGTGGTTAATGGTTAGCAGTGGAAGCCGTGATCAGAACGGTTAACACTTGGTTGCAGAGCAGGACAGACAGGCTCAATTGAGTGAGTGTTCAATTATACACTCACACACACTCCATAATGCATCCTGTGAGTGTGGTCCTGATGTGAGATTAGGGTGCGGAGGGAGTGAGGATCAGCCCCCCGGCCCCTTGCGGCCCCCCGCTAGTCACTGCTGTTGTGTTTCATGTCGCCACACTGTCTTGTCACATTTCCTTCTTGTCTGCTACGCGAGTGATGGCTGGGTGATGGTGATGCGATGGCCCACATTCGGTCTGACATGTAAGTGGCCTCGTCTCCAGTGGATCGATGGTCGGCTGGCACTTCCCTCTACCAGGCCGGGGAAAAAAACAATTAAAACCCATCGATCCTGCACTGGCCCCCGCAATGAATATGCAAGAGGCTCTCCTTGACCTTCAAAGCTTTGGAAAGCCAGGTGACTTCATTCTTCATGTTATTGCCACTACTAGCATCCGGGTTCCATCAAGATATCGGTGATGCATGACTAGCTAGCTACGACAACCCCCTCCTCAATACACGCTTCCTTGTGTCTCTGTATTGTTCATATTGTAAAGCTCTGTAGTATATCTATCTCGTTTTTTGCTGTCTTGACTCTTGCACGTGGAGGTTCATTTTTTATTGAGTGTCTTTGTCATGTTGACAGAGTGTGATAGTGGAGGAGTGTGTTCCTTTTGTCTGCAACATGTGGCATTGGTGTCTGCTTTGACTGCAGACGACATGCTAATTGTCGTTGGGCTAAACACACGTCGACATCGGAGATGTGTGTGAACTGTTAAAGGACACAACTATTTAGATGGCCGGAGGGGGATTGTTAAGAGTGTGGACACAGATCTAAGACATTCATCTTCAGTATGGAGAAGAGGAAAAAAAGAGTATGTGCAATTATCAACGTAATTATGTGCAATGTAGGCCTATATCTACATTCAGATTTACTGATTTTGTCAACAAATGCCACTGGGATCCATGCGTCATTATCCTCCTGTGATGTATGTTTAAGACCATTAACTCAGAACAGAGAGAGAGTGAGAGAGTGAGAGAGAGGGATAGAGAGAGAGAGAGAGAGAGAGAGAGAGAGAGAGAGAGAGAGAGAGAGAGAGAGGGGGGGAGAGAGAGAGAGAAAGAGAGAGGGAGAGAGAGAATAAGAGAGTGAGAGGGAGAAAGAGAGAGAGAGAGAAAAAAAAGAGAGAAGAGAGAAAGAGAGATAGAAAACAATGCTCTACTGCCCTTCTATGTGGACTCCTGAGAGTATCCTGAAGATTTGAATCACTGGACAACAAGGACAGGATGCTGATGTGATGTGGGGAGGGTTGGGGAGAGACTGCGTGCACTGCCTGCCCATAGTGCGGTAGTTAGTTAGTGATGGCTTGTATAGACTTGGCACCCCTTGCCCATGCTAACTGACTGAGTGACTGAGTCACCATGGTGGTGCCAGCCAGGGACAGGGACAGGCTGGCCTCCCCCTCTCTAAGCCAATGTGACAGGGTGTCCTCTCGGCCAGCGCATCTGTCCGTTGCCGGCATGTGAAGAGACATGCTGCAGCTGTGTGGCGAGAGAGAGAGAGACAGAGAAAGAGAGAGAGAGAGAGAGAGAGAGAGAGAGAGAGAGAGAGAGAGAGAGAGAGAGAGAGAGAGAGAGAGAGAGAGAGAGAGAGAGAGAGACAGAGAGAGAGAGAGAGAGAGAGAGAGAGAGAGAGAGAGAGAGAGAGAGACAGAGAGAGAGAGAGAGAGAGAGAGAGACAGAGAGAGAGAGAGAGAGAGAGAGAGAGAGAGAGAGAGAGAGAGAGGGAGAGAGAGAGAGAGAGAGAGAGAGAGAGAGAGAGAGAGAGAGAGAGAGAGAGAGAGAGAGAGAGAGAGAGAGAGAGAGAGATAGAGAGAGAGGCTCAAGCTGCCATTTATCAGGTTTTCTTAGCATCTCTTCAGCTTGGTTGCTCCCGGTCCATCCATTGTGTCGGGCAGCTCTGTCAGTGGGCAGGAGGTGGAGAGAGGGAGGGAGGGAGGGAAGAAAGGAGGGAGGGCGCGGGGACAGTAATAGAGAGCGACTGCAGTCACACTCTGGCTGATGTTCAATGAGGGTGCTGTCTACACGCCAACACTAATCTGTGTTTATTGGGCCCTGACCGCCGACCGGGGCCTCTTGAAAAATTGTTGCACCCTTTTTGCTCTTGATTGACACAGGGCTAAAATGAAATTCTTTTGTGTTTCTGGATAGGTTGTTTTGCTGCCCCAGACGTGGTTTTTGGTGTGGTTTTATGGTTTCATTCAACGTCTTGGTTGGGTTCCTGATGATTGCTGTCAGTGGTGTCTAGGTTTGGTCCAGGTGGACTATAGGGTCCGCTAGTTTACTTTATGTCTGAAGACATTGATAAATGATTGGAGGTTGATTGATAGGTATCAATAATTACTGCAGGGCACACCTGTATCCCAAGCTGAGAGTACATGTGTGATATTTTAGACCCTTGTTCTGAACAGCATGGTATTATAGTGTAGGTGTCTCTCAGAGTATGAATAATGTTGCTCTTTTCCGTTTAGGCTTGGAGAGAGGAGAATGAGACATTGAGAATTTAAGAGAGGGAGATAGAGAGAGAGAGAGAGAGAGAGAGAGAGAGAGAGGGAGGGAGGGAGGGGAGATAGAGGGAGAGAGAGAGAGAGAGAGAGAGAGAGAGAGAGAGAGAGAGAGAGAGAGAGAGAGAGAGAGAGAGAGAGAGAGGGAGAGGGAGGGAGGTGAGATAGAGGGGAGAGAGAGAGGGAGGGAGGGAGGGAGGGAGGGAGGGAGGGAGGGAGGGAGGGAGGGGAGATAGAGGGAGAGAGAGAGAGAGAGGGAGAGGGAGGGAGGGGAGATAGAGGGAGAGAGAGAGAGAGAGAGAGAGAGAGAGAGAGAGAGAGAGAGAGAGAGAGAGAGAGAGAGAGAGAGAGAGAGAGAGAGAGAGAGAGGGGGGGGAGATAGAGAGAGAGAGAGAGAGAGAGAGAGAGAGAGAGAGAGAGAGAGAGAGAGAGAGAGAGAGAGAGAGAGAGAGAGCAAGATCATTATTCTTGACTGTACCACTTTCACGCCATGAAATGACTCTTTTCTTGTATTATTTTCCAGTCATGAAGGATAATCAAACAGCTCCCCGGCTTCCCCTGTATCATTAAGTATCCAAACCTGGATTGGTGTGACATTAAAATATCATAAGAGTCATCATGTTGTTGTGTTCAGTTTGGAACAAGGTTGTTACACGGTTCAATCCCAGGACTTGTGATCCCATTGTGTTACGGAGGAGAGAGTCGGAGAGGGAATCGACATCGGTGGTCTACAGTGTTTAACCTATTAAAGAATCCGCTGGGGTCTGGAGCCAGCACGAGGGGGGGGGGGGTGGGCTTTCGGCCGGTCAGTCAACTCGCCGACACATCTAATTCGTGTCAAACGGCGTCCTTGTCGGTCTAACGAGGCCACCTTTCACAACGTGGCCCTGGCGACAGTCATGCAGAGCGCTCCTCTTGTTTAAAGAAGACTCGGGAGTGACGCAGTAAACACCAGCAGGTATAATCCATGTAGGCCAACGCTCATTGTGAGGCAATTTCTTCTCAAGTGCCATAGGTCAGCCCATTCTTATTCTGCACCAGCCGGCCGAGCCTGGAGTGACACACCATTCAATATCAGTGGAAATGTACAAATTGAACACATCACACGAATAGTTCCCAAACGTATCAATGTGGATTTCTAAGTATGTTTTACCATACGGCTCTGCTCTGTAGGCCAAGTGGAGTGATCATATGGTACATGCTCCGACAACGTCTGTCATCTATTACATTTTTTGGGTCAATTTGTGTTCTGGTGTTTATGGAAAATACACAAAAATACAGAAAAGCTAGTATGACTTGGTTTTGCGATACAACGTGAAATTGGCCACAAATTGGTCACATTATTCATTTGACGGTCTCTGTCTGTCTGTCTGTCTGTCTGTCTGTCTGTCTGTCTGTCTGTCTGTCTGTCTGTCTGTCTGTCTGTCTGTCTGTCTGTTTGGCTATCTTTCTTTCAATCTTTATTCCTGCCTGTGTCATCTTTTTTTCCCCAGACATGTGAAACTGTCAATTCGTTGTGCTAAACTGTCCTTTTTCAGTCCGCTGTCCTTTTCCCAGAGTGCAAGTAGGCAGGTAGAGGGCCACATCTGGACAACAGAGGCAGACCTCTCCATTCCTCCCACAGTCCAGTGCAGCTACAGCTGAGCCACCGTGAGAAGCCATCATCCCCACAGACACAGCTGGGGGACAGGGCTCGGTGCTAACCAGATGTGTAAGGTCATATCCTGACCTCTGACCCCAGAACCCTCCTCCTCCTCACTAGTGCATCAGGTGTGCAGTCAGTACATGGACAGACAGACCCAGGGCAGACACTGCGGACGTACAGCAGATGCAGACACCAGATAAGATAACCTGGCGCTGTGCAAAATTGTGGACTAGGTGATGATAGATAGAATGTTATATAAAACATACCAAAGCTAGCGGTTGTATCCTGTAGCACTGTGTCAGACACACATCAACTATTGTCTTTTTAAAAACGAACAGATTCCACCAACAGCATCCAGAGCTTATTATTTTTTCCATGCAAACCATGCTTACTGTAACTCACTAGACATACATGAGGATGCAGTTTAAACATGTCATTTAACACTTATTTGATGAATGCAAATAGATGCCATCTTCACTGTTGCCACAGTAATGTTTTTCTCTATTGCTGATTGGATCATCACTCTCCCCATTCCCCCTGCTTGTTGTCTATCATCACTCTCCCCATTCCCCCTGCTTGTTGTCTATCATCACTCTCCCCATTCCCCCTGCTTGTTGTCTATCATCACTCTCCCCATTCCCCCTGCTTGTTGTCTATCATCACTCTCCCCATTCCCCCTGCTTGTTGTCTATCATCACTCTCCCCATTCCCCTGCTTGTTGTCTATCATCACTCTCCCCATTCCCCTGCTTGTTGTCTATCATCACTCTCCCCATTCCCCCTGCTTGTTGTCTATCATCACTCTCCCCATTCCCCCTGCTTGTTGTCTATCATCACTCTCCCCATTCCCCCTGCTTGTTGTCTATCATCACTCTCCCCATTCCCCCTGCTTGTTGTCTATCATCACTCTCCCCATTCCCCCTGCTTGTTGTCTATCATCACTCTCCCCATTCCCCTGCTTGTTGTCTATCATCACTCTCCCCATTCCCCCTGCTTGTTGTCTATCATCACTCTCCCCATTCCCCCTGCTTGTTGTCTATCATCACTCTCCCCATTCCCCCTGCTTGTTGTCTATCATCACTGACCCATTCCCCCTGCTTGTTGTCTATCATCACTCTC
This sequence comes from Oncorhynchus keta, assembly GCF_023373465.1. Lineage (NCBI taxonomy): Eukaryota > Metazoa > Chordata > Actinopteri > Salmoniformes > Salmonidae > Oncorhynchus > Oncorhynchus keta. Next base: position 27,331,999 of record NC_068443.1, on the reverse strand, counting down.
CCCATTCCCCCTGCTTGTTGTCTATCATCACTCTCCCCATTCCCCCTGCTTGTTGTCTATCATCACTCTCCCCATTCCCCCTGCTTGTTGTCTATCATCACTCTCCCCATTCCCCCTGCTTGTTGTCTATCATCACCCTCCCCATTCCCCCTGCTTGTTGTCTATCATCACCCTCCCCATTCCCCCTGCTTGTTGTCTATCATCACTCTCCCCATTCCCCCTGCTTGTTGTCTATCATCACTCTCCCCATTCCCCCTGCTTGTTGTCTATCATCACTCTCTCCATTCCCCCTGCTTGTTGTCTATCATCACTCTCCCCATTCCCCTGCTTGTTGTCTATCATCACTCTCCCCATTCCCCCTGCTTGTTGTCTATCATCACTCTCCCCATTCCCCCTGCTTGTTGTCTATCATCACTCTCCCCATTCCCCCTGCTTGTTGTCTATCATCACTATCCCCATTCCCCCTGCTTGTTGTCTATCATCACTCTCCCCATTCCCCCTGCTTGTTGTCTATCATCACTCTCCCCATTCCCCCTGCTTGTTGTCTATCATCACTCTCCCCATTCCCCCTGCTTGTTGTCTATCATCACTCTCCCCATTCCCCCTGCTTGTTGTCTATCATCACTCTCCCCATTCCCCCTGCTTGTTGTCTATCATCACTCTCCCCATTCCCCCTGCTTGTTGTCTATCATCACTCTCCCATTCCCCCTGCTTGTTGTCTATCATCACTCTCCCCATTCCCCCTGCTTGTTGTCTATCATCACTCTCCCCATTCCCCCTGCTTGTTGTCTATCATCACTCTCCCCATTCCCCCTGCTTGTTGTCTATCATCACTCTCCCCATTCCCCCTGCTTGTTGTCTATCATCACTCTCCCCATTCCCCCTGCTTGTTGTCTATCATCACTCTCCCCATTCCCCCTGCTTGTTGTCTATCATCACTCTCCCCATTCCCCCTGCTTGTTGTCTATCATCACTCTCCCCATTCCCCATGCTTGTTGTCTATCATCACTCTCCCCATTCCCCCTGCTTGTTGTCTATCATCACTCTCCCTCTTGTCAGTCAACTGAACTAATGCAGAATGACTGGCCCATTGATTCCTAGCCATCTGAAAATAATCCCTCATCAATTAAGCAATTACCTTTTAACCAAATATCAAACAAATTGGCCAATTGACTGTAGTGGAGTGGATTATTTGCGTCGTGATCTCCTGATTGAAGTTCCCATCATTGATGACTGGGTTTATTGAAGGGATGAAATATGCGTTACAGGTGTTTAACGGGTCCCAGCAGGTTAGTGTCCATAACGAGGGAGATGTTTAATTGAGACATTGTTAATTAGGCCAGGCTGTTAATACTTGATCCTTATGGTTTACAGTGATAGTCTCCTCTCCTCTCCGGCTGTGCTGTCACGACATGCTGTCGCTGCGTCTTCATTAAGAAGTGTGTATGTGCGTGCGTGCGTGCGTGCGTGCGTGCGTGTGTGTGTGTGTGTGTGTGTGTGTGTGTGTGTGTGTGTGTGTGTGTGTGTGTGTGTGTGTGTGTGTGTGTGTGTGTGTGTGTGTGTGTGTGTGTGTGTGTGTGTGTGTGTGTGTGTGTGTGTGTGTGTGTGTGTGTGTGTGTGTGTGTGTGTGTGTGTGTGTGTGTGTGTGTGCGTGCGTGCGTGCGTGTGTGTGCCTGCCCATAAAGCCGCAGACGAGCATGTCTGTTTGAGGATAGTCAATTTTACAGCTCAACTCACACCGCAGAACTGACAAATCAATAAAAGTTAAGGAGATAAATTATTTAAAGCCAACTCTAATTAGTTAGGTATTCCTGATCTATGGATTGCTCTACAACATTGATGATGGAGTCCAGTTTATGGAAAGATTTGAGCTCTCTCTTCTTCTGTTGCAGGAACTCACATTCTCACAGAATCCAAATCAACATTTGAGCCGGAAACCCACATTCAAAGATAACTGACTGGGAGAATTATGATGACAGACATCAGCAGTTATTATTTCTAGAAGCTGTTCAGTGCCATGATTGTACACAAATCTAGTACACCAAATTCATATTTTTTCCCTCACTAAACTAAAATTAACCGAGAATTTACATATTTCAGTAACAAATTCTTACAGTGCCAATGCTTGTAATGTGCATTTTTCAAAATAGAGTTGGCTCTTATCTATTTCATATATGTAAACACTCCAGTTAGAATTGAAATGAGACCCAAGCCTATCCTTCTCAGTGTCCCTCTCTCTCTCTCCCATCCCTCTTTCACGTCCCACTCTCCTGTCCCTCTCTCTCTCTCTCTCTCTCCCATCCCTCTTTCACATCCCACTCTCCTGTCCCTCTCTCTCTCTCCCATCCCTCTTTCACGTCCCACTCTCCTGTCCCTCTCTCTCTCTCTCCCATCCCTCTTTCACGTCCCACTCTCCTGTCCCTCTCTCTCTCTCCCATCCCTCTTTCACGTCCCACTCTCCTGTCCCTCTCTCTCTCTCTCTCCCATCCCTCTTTCACGTCCCACTCTCCTGTCCCTCTCTCTCTCTCCCATCCCTCTTTCACGTCCCACTCTCCCGTCCATCCCTCTCTCCCGTCCGTCCGTCTGTCCCTCTCTCTCTCTCCCATCCCTCTTTCACGTCCCACTCTCCTGTCCCTCCCTCTCTCCCGTCCGTCTGTCTGTCCCTCTCTCTCTCTCCCATCCCTCTTTCACGTCCCACTCTCCTGTCTCTCTCTCCCGTCCGTCTGTCTGTCCCTCTCTCTCTCTCCCATCCCTCTTTCACGTCCCACTCTCCTGTCCCTCTCTCCCGTCCGTCTGTCTGTCCCTCTCTCTCTCTCCCATCCCTCTTTCACGTCCCACTCTCCTGTCCCTCACTCCCGTCCGTCCGTCTGTCCCTCTCTCTCTCTCCCATCCCTCTTTCACGTCCCACTCTCCCGTCCATCCCTCTCTCCCGTCCGTCCGTCTGTCCCTCTCTCTCTCTCCCATCCCTCTTTCACGTCCCACTCTCCTGTCCCTCTCTCCCATCCCTCTCGTCCCTCTCTCCAATCCCTCACTTCCATCCCTCTCTCCCATCCCTCTCTTCCATCCCTCTCTCCCATCCCTTTCTCCCACACCTCTCTGCTTTTTGTCTGTGGGGGGGAGGGGTTGAGGGTGTGTGTGTGTGGGGGGGGGGGGTAGTTGTTATCAGACACAGGGGGAGAGACTATTGATCATCTCTTTTAATTACCCTCAGCATAGCGAAAGGGCTAAATTAACTTCCTCCCCTCCTCTCCCCTGGAAAAGCCATGAATATTTCAGAAGGAAGAGCCCAATCATATGTCACTCACGTCCACTCTGGTAACTCTTCTGCTTCTCTCTCTCCCTCTCTCCTCACAGCTAACAAACATCTCAGGGTGAAAGACAAAGCTTGCAGCTGGAGGAGTAGTATGGTGGATCAGTAGATATCCCCCCACTTGCTATCTGGTGTGTGTGATACATGAGAAGCAGGTGAAATGCATGCATTAGATCTGTTTAACAATTCCAGTCTGCTGTTGTTATTGTGGTGGCTCTCTGGGCTGTGCCAATAGCACTTGTTAGCTCCACTGGGGATACTCTCTGGTTTGGCTGTGGTGCTGCTTCTCTCTCTCTCTCTCTCTCTCTCTCTCTCTCTCTCTCTCTCTCTCTCTCTCTCTCTCCCACCCCTCTCTCTCTCTCTCTCTCTCTCTCTCTCTCTCTCTCTCTCTCTCTCTCTCTCTCCACTCTCTCTCCCACCCCTCTCTCTCACCTCTCTCTCTCTCTCTCTCTCTCTCTCTCTCTCCCACTCTCTCTCTCTCTCTCTCTCTCTCTCTCTCTCTCTCTCTCTCTCTCCCACCCCTCTCTCTCTCTCTCTCTCTCCCACCCCTCTCTCCCACCCCTCTCTCTCTCCCACCCCTCTCTCTCTCTCCCTCTCCCCCTCTCTCTCTCTCTCTCTCTCTCTCTCTCTCTCTCTCTCTCTCTCTCTCTCTCTCTCTCTCTCTCTCTCTCTCCCACCCAACTCTCTCTCTCTGTCTCTGGGTTCTCGGAAGGGTCAGGGTTTGGAGCGGCGAGCGAGACCTTCCATCCTAATGACAGGCTTTAGTGAGTGAGTGAGGACATCTGCATGTTAGTGCACAGCGAGGGAAGAAAAGGAAACACAAGCTGCTGATATACATTAATACACTGCCACACCAGACCCAGAGGTGCTGCTAAGTCTTGGCTTGGAGCACCATGTCCCCCATCACCCTATATTAGGGCACAGGTTGTATCCCAAATGGCATCCTATTGCCTACACAGTACATTACTTTAGACCGCCATATAGGGAATAGGGCGCATTTGGGACACAGACCCAGTTCAGACCTGAAATGCAGCCAAGGCCTGGTGTGCCAACAGATCAGCCCAGATCAGCCAAGACTAGTCAAACAGGAACCAGGACATGAACACATAAACCACAACCAATCCCCTTGCCCCAGAAACAACCACAACCAATCCCCTCACTCAAAATATTTGTCCCCAGTTTAGAAGTATGCTAATGATATTATCGATAAATCTGCTTCTATTCTCAGCTTGCCTGAAATAATCAGAAACACCGTTTTACACCCTAGTGTTAAGAATCAAAGAGAAGTCATGGATTGGTTGGTTGTTGGTGCCCCTTCCCTTCCATGTGATAACCATCAGCTATCCCCTCTGTCAGTCAGTCTGTCAGTCAGTCAGTCAGTCAGTCAGTCAGTCAGTCAGTCAGTCAGTCTGTCAGTCTGTCAGTCAGTCAGTCAGTCAGTCAGTCAGTCAGTCAGTCAGTCTGTCAGTCTGTCAGTCAGTCAGTCAGTCTGTCAGTAACTGTACTGGTGTGGAGCAGATGGATTTGTGGGACTGTCAGTGTAAATCAATGGAAGACATTTCCCCATCTTTTCCTCCTGGTCCCTGTCCTCAGCTCTCTGCATATAAAACACTCCTCAGCCCGCCCGGCCAATGGCCTCGCTCCCTCTTTCCTCACTTTCCTCTCATTGATTTTTGGGAAAGGGGGCCTGCTTCGGTGTAAAGGATGACATTTAGTCGGGAAAGCTATCTCTTAAGGATTTCTCATGCACAAAAAGGTTTAACGTGACAATGTTCTCTGAATGGTAGAAGAATTGGAATGTCTAATGAGTAGCTCCTGTATATCCTCTGGACTTTGAGTATTGTTTTTCGATGGCATACAATAGTAGCAACAAGCTAAGGGAGAGAGAGAGTCAAGCATGGTGCTAGTAACAGTGGGACTGCGGAGTTTACTAAAGAAAGGCCAAGACAGTAGCTAGCTACAGTACGAGTCTCTACAAGTCCTGTATGTTGTTTTCTCTCGCCCTATGCTAGAATATCAACTTGTTGGAGACTGTAAAACACAGAAGTATTCCAAAGTGGTCTCCATGGCACAATCCACCACCACTACTGTGTGACTAACAATAATGATGAACTCAAGCCTTGGTTAGTATGCTCGTTAGCTAGACAGACAAACAAGCCTGGATACCTCCTCTGTCCTCTTCCTTGACGAGGGGATGGAGCCTGGATACCTCCTCTGTCCTCTTTCTTGACGAGGGGATGGAGCCTGGATACCTTAACACTGCCGAGCGAGACAAGGGACAAGGACAGGCGAGGAGAGGAGAGGAGAGGGGCCACTTATCTGTCAGCTCCCTACCTGCTTCCCTGCCTGCCTGTCTGCCTGCTTCCCTGTTTCCATCCCTCCCTGCCTCCATCCCTCCCTTCCTCACTACCTCCCTGGCTTCCATCCTCCCTACCTCCCTCCCTCCCTACCTCCATACCTCCCTACCTCCCTACCTCCCTACCTCCATACCTCCCTACCTCCATACCTCCCTACCTCCCTACCTCCCTACCTCCCTACCTCCCTCCCTGCTTTCCTGCCTCCCTGCTGGGGGATTAGTGAAGGTTGAGGCAGGGCGATGCAGGCCCACGCTCCTCTCCTTGTTCTAATTGAAAGGGAAGAGAGTGCGGCTAGTTGTCAGGGCAAACAGGAATCAGTCAGTCAGTCAGTCAGTCAGTCAGTGCATTATTCCCCGGTGTTGGGCTGGCCTCCCCTACTCTTCTGTGTAATTTAAATGACTGTCAGGTCAGTGGCGAGAGCAGCACCTCTCCTGTTAAAAGGGAGCCTGCCACCGTCGTCACCTGCCTGCCACTCTGTTGATTGCCCCCCGCCCCAAAAGCTAGGCACAGCTGTCACCCGCCGGTCACAATGCATTTACTTAGTGACAGAATTCTAATTAGTGGTTACAATGGTGTCACCAGATTGAGAGGGAGAGAGGGGGACAGGGGGAAAGAGGGAGTTTGGTGAGCAGGGTGGTGGGTGGGTGGTGAGGGAGAGGTGCGAAGTGACAGGGTGGGGTTAACTCCCCCTCCTGTAAGGAAATAGACTCACATTCGACCGGAACAATGTTCTCATTGGGATACTATTTTGTCATAGTTTTGTTGCATTCAGTTTTACCATTCAGTACTTCAACCACTGAGCTTATCGTAACCATGGTCACAGAGCTGACTCATAAAACACTGCAGAATTTTGGGATCCAGGTCCAATGGTTCTGTGAGTCATTCTCTACGCAGGGTGTTGAATTCCTTTTATAACATTTTACAAAAAATCACAATGCAGCCTATAATTGGAGATACAATCTAAGTGCTCCTAAACTTGCACGTCAGGACTTGACACTACAACACTTCATCCTGACATTTAGTCATCTAGGGATGCAGCTTTTACGTCACTCACTCCTCTCCAGCCTGCCAGTGTTTCTCTTTTGATAATCTTTGTTGAGTGTTGAGCTGGAGGTCATGCAGTAGAGAATGAGAGTCACACACTTGTCTGCCCTTGAAAAAGTAACCTGGGGCCCCAGAGGAGGGCCCTAATAACTGGAAGCCCCCAGTTAAAAGCCCCAGGGGTCCCCTCTCTGACACCCTCTGTCTCCACTATTTACCTCTCCATCCAAACTGACTGTTCCACTCCATCTCCAGCCCTCGGTACAGTGAAAAGCCCTGGCCAAGAGAGGCTTTTAAGCCACTTGAAGAGTTCATCCTGGCCCCATTACCATAGCTCAGGAGGGGGATGTCGATGGCATGTCGGCAGTACCTGGACGTTCCAAGCCCCTGGAGCAGGACTGGAGGGCCCTCCAGGAGGAGAGGAGGAGAGCCCAGCCAGGCGAGGAGAGACGAGGGCTCTATTGCCCTGATCCTCCTCTGGTCCTTGTCTGCTCCCTCTCCTTCCATCCTTTCCTTCCGCCCCCACACTCGGCTCAGCTCAGCCAGGCAGGGGGAGGGCCTGTCAAGGGTCTCCTCCAGGAGCAGTTAAAAAGGGTCAAGCATAGCAGTGGAGACAGCGTCGGCTGGCAGCAGCCGGGTCACAGCACAATTGTATTTAAGTGGTGCTGCTATGTCGCTGCACCCCACAGACAGGGCCCCGCGTCGGGAGCGTCGGGCCATGGAGCACTGACTGACTAATTCTGCCTGGCTGGATGGCTGGGTGGACCTTTTTTTGATCTTCTACTCACTTCTGTCGAGAGATTGCCTTGCCTTGCCCCATAGCTAAATTATCTGTTTGGCAATTGTTATTGTTGTTGGAAGTAGAGGCCTGATTCAATCGGTAGCGCAGAAGATCAGCGTTCTAGCGTGATTTACATTTAGAGGCAATGTTTCTGCGTTCGCGGAGACTGCATTCACTGTAAACGCTGCATAGGCTATAGTATGTCGGCTCAATCGTACATTTCCTTTACATTTCAACCACGCTACAATGCTGACCTTCTGCGCTACAGATTGAATCTGGTACCATTGATGGTTGGATCGTCTTCACGATCATGGTGGCAGAATGTTAGCGCTTTTTCATTGTTGTAAAGCCGTTGGTGTACGTGTGACTTAAGATCTCACACTGTCAATTCACACTGAACAGCGTATGATGCCATTTCCATTTGGAGAGTCTATAGTGCACTGCATGTTTCCTGTAATCTTCATCTGACTGCAGACAGTTTCACAGTGTTGAAAGATATTGTGTCAACAGGATATAGACATGATGAGAGATTCAGACACCATATTTCTCCACCAATGGGACCAGATCATTAAAACTTCCTTCAGAGTCATGTTCTTAGATCAGTCTTTGGCCATGCTCCGACATCGATAGTGCAAGCCCAGCCCCTGTGGTAGTTTCTCTCTCTCTCCCCACTCTCTCTCTTGCTCCCCAATCAGCATGTCTGAAATCAAACGTGGGGCCGACATAATGACAGGGAAATCAAGAGGTGAGATCAACACGGGCTGACTTAACACTCACACGAATGGACCAAGCCTCCATGACCCTGTCTGATCTCTGGGGAGAGCGCTGGCCACATTATGTTAATCACTCCGCCTAGGCAGAGGCAGCTAGACCAATGGAGTAATGGTGTGTGTGTGTGTGTGTTGTGTGCATGTGGGTTTGTGTGTGTGTGTGTGTGTGTGAAAGACATAGAAGGTGAAGGAATCTTCGACGGTGGGGGGATATCTGAAAGGCAAAGCCCAGATAAGGTGACGTTCCTGAGATTCATTTGTGCCATAAGGATTAAGAGGACAGAGGCTGGAGAAGCGATAGAAGACAATTGAACCCCATCGAAAGGTTTTTCTCCCTTCGCCCTCGCTCTCTTTTCATTTGTACATGTGTCATGTCCTCCGCACCACCCCTTTCTTTCTCCTCTACAGACTCAAGTCATTAGCAAAGGGGTGGTCAGTTCAAGGTTAGCTAGAATGTCACACAACCAGGAGAAGATAAAGGCTTGGGCAATAACACAATGATGGAAAAGGCAAATTAAAATCCCAGTTAAGTTGGGATCTGGGAGGGGGATGACTCTGATGGGCTAATGAGATGAATATGCCGGATCGTTTTCCACAGCCAGAGTCTTTTTCTGATCTGTCTCTCTGATGAACATGTATCACGCCAGACTAAAACCCAGAGATGAAAGCCCAAGTAAATATTTAAACATTTAGATGCTAAAGAAGAAGTCATGTCGCCAAATGAGGATCAGTCCGATATGTCTGGATTTGAACTGAAATTCTGCACATACAGGTAAAGCTCATATGAAGTCGCTGGCAACTTTTCTTTGTGATATTGACAAGTTGTTGATGTAAATGTTAATGAATTAGCATAAATCATTTGACATTGCCCTACTGGTTATGGTAATGATCATTCATTCATATGCTCCCAATCCATACATATATATTACATCATTCACTCATCTTCTCAGACGCCTCGTACTAAGAAAGACCAGGAGAGTGAAAGTATGTACATTTCCATACAGAAAAGCATCGGGATAGGTGTGTTGATCAGCAGTATCTGTCTATTTATGATATCATCCACAGTATTAACCCATGAGATAACAAGCACATCTTCACTGATCTTGATCCAAACAGATGATCAAACAGTTAACTGGTGTACTACAACATCCGCCAGGGGAAGTAGGACCACAGCCACCCCAGTGTTGGTACTGCACTGTCTGGCCAAGTGGCAATGCCCACCCCCTTCCCCCCTTGTGCCAGTGCTGGTGCCCTGGGTACAGCTGCAGAGAGTTAGAGTGGTCCATCCAGCACCTGGAGAGTGCCCTGCTCTGGGTTGACACCCAGCCCTCACCACTCTGAGAGAGTGAGCCCACTTAGGGTAATTTACCCTGAGTGTGCTACTGGGTACTGGAAGTCAGTGGGGCTGAGAGAGAGTGAGAGAGTAAGAGAGAGAGAGAGGGGGAGAGATGGAGAGAGGGTGAGAGACAGAGAGAGAGTGTGAGAGAGAGAGAGAGAGAGAGAGAGAGAGAGAGAGAGAGAGAGAGAGAGAGAGAGAGAGAGAGAGAGAGAGAGAGAGAGAGGGGGAGAGGGAGGGAGATAGAGAGAGAGAGAGGGAGATAGAGGGCGAGAGAGAGAGTGCAAGAGAGAGAGTGAGAGAGGGCGAGAGAGAGAGAGAGAGAGAGAGAGAGAGAGAGAGAGAGAGAGAGAGAGAGAGAGAGAGAGAGAGAGAGAAGAAGAGCTACTTCAGCAAGAAGAAAAATGCTGCCTGGTTAAAGTAGGCCAGCTTCATTATCATGCCTCCTGCAATAAAGCACCTGCCACTGGGCTTGACAAAGCACTTTTCCATGGCTTCCTCCTCCTCTCCTCCTCGCCTCCTTCACCTTGGCTAGCTGCTACCTCCTCCTGTAGGCTGTACCCACGGCTCCATTACCTCATCGTCCCAAATGGCACCTTATTCCCTATTTAGTGCACTACCTTTGACCGGGGCTCATAGAGCTCCCACAGAGCTCTGGTCAAAAGTAGTGCACTATAGGCAATAGGGTTCCAATTGAGACTCACATAAACCTCTTTGGATAACTTCACTGACCTAGGAATCATTTATCTTTGCTAATGGAAGGAAATCCATAAAAAAAAAACACTGGGCTTCCCTTCGCATCCCGTTCCTCCCAGCCCAGTGTGCCCATGGAACAAGTCACCTGCCCTCCCCGGCTGAGAATGATTTAAAGAAAACGCCCAGGTAGGAAAAGTAAATGTCACCATAAATACTGTCGGTCTCCCTGTAGCCCCGTGGGAGCAGCTCTGGTTGGTTCTCTCCCTGTGTGTGTCTGCCTGGCCACTGGTGTCCTAACAGATGACTCCCTCTGGACCAGAACTCATTGAGCTGGGTTGTTCTTCTCCATAATCATCAATGGGCACGCAGCACAACCAACCAACACCTATCATGATGCAGTGATACATACAGAGAGTAACCTGCTGAAATGTGCTTATGTTATGTCTCTCTCTCTCTTCCCTTTATTCATTGGAGGATGATCTAATTATACATTCTTTATGTAAATTACAGAAATGGCTGAATAATAAAGCTATGAATATGTTTTCTCTGGAAAGGCAGTGAGATTAGCATAATGTAACATTGTGCTCTCTCCCATGTGATTAACCAACAACATTTTTATGATATTCATCCTCATAAAAACCGAGTCATTCTAATGCATAGTGATATTAAATTAAGTTCTGGTGTCCTTCAACTATTCACTCCACACTCAACTATTTATACCTGAGTAATAGTGTAAACAATAACATCATTCCACAGCTTTTTTTTTTTATACCTCAAGTAAACAAAGTTGTCTCATTAACATGGAATGAGTTACAGTAATGGCCGCCATGCTATCATTTCTCCTTGTGTCACATACTTTTCATTGCCTACCCAGCAGCAGCCTCCCTTACAACAAGTTGCTGTTTCCGTAATGAAAACCATATTTAAATCCATATGCCTCTTTACCCTCATGGCTAAAGTGTTGTTCATCCTGTGTCCGTCTCTATGCCCTGTGATCAGATTTGAATGCCCCATTGTCCTGCTTCCCAGACTCAGACTCGATTCCTCCTCTCACATTAATTGGAGCAGCTCCAATACATGTGTTCAAGCATTAACAAAAATGTTATTGTGATTATTTATTTTCTGATTGCGTACCATCCTATTAGATCTCTCTGACGCGTTAAGCTCCAGTCGGCGGTGTAGTCGTTTGTGCCCCTCGGTGGCGGCGGTGCCCACTTCGCTGTCTCTGGTATTTGTTTCTAATGAGAGCTTGAAGCTACAGCTAGTTAGCAAGGGGGAGTGTTTGGGCAGTTCCAAATGGTCTGATTTAAGGTACAGGGTCAAAGGCCGGTCCAATTACGTCCTCGGCGAGAGCGCCTCCTGGCTCTTTGATTCCTCAGTTCTAAAGGGCTGGCTGGGCGTAGGGGGTCTGTGGCTGTAGCATTAAGGGGGTGTTAATTGGAGCATGTCGTTTTCACGATGAAGCCATCAGGCCAGGGCGAAACAAGTGTACTTTTCTAATTGCTGAGGGAAAGGCCTTTATGTTTCTCTCTCCTGCCAAGACCCGGCGGTGGCATCGGTTAGGGAGCGATTCAAAACAGTTCACGTTCAGGATATTATGCATGCTGGAAACGAGTTGGAGTCGCTAGCTGTGAAAATATGGAGGAAGTGCAAACGAGACGCACCTACATAGGCCATTATTTTTCTTATCAAAAGAGAGTTTTGTCAGGCTGAGTTTACATGGGGAGGAAAACAATGACCATCATGACAATGACACTTTGTGATTTCTGACACCATTAACAAAAACAGTTTAACGGCTGCATTGATTGTTTTTTGTCTCATTCTAAAAAAGAAAGTTTGTGTTTCAACCCAGTCACATCTGAAATGTTTGTTCATCCCAACCCAGAATGTTGATGGTTATCCATCCCACAGAACCTTTGGCTGTCAGGACTCAAGTTGTAGAGCCTACCCACTGGGCACAGATGTCATTTCAATGTCTGGTTTTGATTTACATTTGGTTGAGTTGAAGAGTAACGTGAATTCAACGTGAAATTGGTTAAAATGACGTGGAAACAACATTGATTGAACCAGTTTTTGCCCAGTGGGTAAGGCCTAAGCTATGCTGGCAGCTATACGTTCTCTCCGGTGCAGTCAGCTGTTGCAGAGGGCTGCTAGCCTGATAGCTAAAACCATCTCATCCTGCTAGCAATTAGCGCTGCTAGCCTGATAGCTAAAACCATCTCATCCTGCTAGCAATTAGCGCTGCTAGCCTGATAGCTAAAACCATCTCATCCTGCTAGCAATTAGCGCTGCTAGCCTGATAGCTAAAACCATCTCATCCTGCTAGCAATTAGCGCTGCTGTCTCCCAGTCCCAGTCATTGTTCTGTTTAATTACAGCCTAAACAAGGGATGAGGAGGAAACACAATAGAGCTGCCGACAGCACTGTGGCCCACCATTATAGACAGACTGATAGAGACATCTGATCAGGAGCAGAGCAGCCAGGAGACTAGACCACTACAGTGGCATATCTTCCCCTGCATTTGGTTTTGTCCCAAATGGCACCCTATACCTATATAGTGCACTAATTTTGACCAGGGGCCCATGATGATCTGCTGAAAAGTAGTGCGCTATGTGCAATAGGGTGCCATATGGGACTCAGACTTTGCCTCTCCCGTGCACTTGCACTAATTTCTCCTTCGCTTTTATCAATGCTTGTTTGAAAGTAAGTGTGGTTATTTGTTTAGAGCGGGATATTGTTCCCTGCGTCGTCGACAAAGGACAATTTGTGTGAGATTAGGTATTGAGCTGTGAGAATGAGACAAGCCGTTATAAGGCATTTTGCCTGTCATAAAACAAGTCTTCTTTATTGAGCCCAGCAGCACTCCCCCCTTTCTCACCCTCTCCCACCCTCTCCCACCCCCTCTCTCTCTCTCTCTCTCTCCTCTCTGTGTCCAGTTGTCTTTAATCCAGTGCTAAGAGCAATCTCCTGGGCTTTGACATGCAGGATAGCTGCTACTGCAGAGCGGGGAACAGGATCAATGCTTGTCAGGGATGTGTGTATTTAAACTACAGGGAGCTGGGGGACTGAGTGGTAGAATTTAGAGGGTCTGCTCCAGTGACCCTTGAGTACAATTCCTATTCCCATCACCTTCAACACTTTACTATACACTCAACTCAGACACTTGACTCACACCTGGACTTATATAATTTTCCCTTCCCATTTGGGAGAGGGCTGGGGTATGGATCCATGTGGATTGACTGGTAAAGGGTTATTTAGTCAGCAGGTTTTGTTATGTTGAGTATTATGACAGCACAGGGATACGATGGAGTCCCTAACTACACCTCAAAGTGTTGAGGAGAGGCATAAAGGGATTTGAACACACTCTATAGAGAAGGGAACGATAGACCATCGATCTATTAGCATATTGTCAATCAATAGACCTCTTTTTGGCCTATATTTTCATTAATTGCCTGAACTCATTGTGAGTAACTCTTAGTTCATTCTAAGACAGTTAACGCCTGCGGGAAAGACATACTCAATAAATAGATGGGGTTTTCTAGTGATGGAGAGGCAATATAAAGTAGGTGTAGAGAATGTAATGCTAGCTTTATTTTCTCTCTCTCCGTTCGCTCTAGGAGTTTGCCATTTGTTTGAATATGTCACACGCACTGCCTACTGATAGAGTAGCTACATATACAATAGAATAATGGCATGCTTCCTTTTAAGTTATTCTCTCTCTCTGGACTCAGGATGCTGTGAGAAGACACTAGTCCGTTCCTCCAGTGACCCATGGCTCAGGTTCCTCTGCTATTCTTAGCCTCTAAAACGCTGCTCTGATCTGCTTTATCAGCATGATCTTCATTCCTTATCATCTCATTGCACCAGGTCCTCTTTGCTGATCTTGGCTAAATTATTATTTCAAATCGAAAATGTCAATCTACCAGCATTTATCACAGTAATAAGCTATTTCCCTTCGGTCTACCACCTACAACACTTTATCTAGTGGAGTAAATGTCATTTGTCACCAAAACATACCATTTTGTAGATCTGATTTTAATTTTACCCACAACTTCAAATTATTCATACTTCAAAATTTGTTCTAAAAGTATTCTTCAGCTGGCCCCTCTTTGAAGAACCCTTTCTACCTGGAACCAAAAAGGGTTCTTCAAAGAGTTCTCCTTTAGGGACAGCCAAAGAACCTTTTAAGGTTTGAGAAAGCACCTTTTTTTGTAAGATTGCACCTTACTTGACTTTTCCTGGACCAGGTGAGAGTAGTGGTGGACCCCACCAGGCTCCAACAAAGATCTGGCTTCATCCCTGTTACATTCTTCTATTCTCCCTCATCAACCTACCGGTGAAGTGCCCCAGACAACAAGAGCACCCATCCAGTGTTCCGCAGAGCTCCTAAAAGTGTCCTTGCAACATCACCCAGAGTTCTCCAGAATAAGACCCTCTCTAGTCCAGCCACCCTTTCTGGTCCAGATCTGTGATGCATGTGGCCTGATGGATGGCTCCCCTCTCTGGGTAGACACCATGATGAACACCATGCCTGTAGATAGCCCAGGGACAGGCCCTACCTTACCGTGGCAGACCTGTCGGAACCTGCTACCCCTCTCAGCGTTACACTACCACCACCATCCATTCTCTTGCTCTGAGTTATTCATCAGCTCACGGCCTGTTGGTTTTTTAAGCAAGACAAATTGAATGAAATAAAATAACCAGGCTAGAGTTTGTTGTTTGTATTGCTCTGTGTCAGAAGGCAGCGGTGTAGGTTGTGAATCATGCCATGTGGGGTATGCATAATATGTTACACAGCAGGCGGGATGATTCAAAGGTTGAGAAAAACTCAGGTGGTGCTGGCTGGTTAACAGCTCTGTACTGCACACTGGGTTTACAGGGTTTAGTTAACCATGCTAGCTGGAGACTACATAACAACAGAAAGTTATTGGATGCTACAATCAGGCCTGTCAAACAATGTTAAAATGGCCAGACAAAGTCATGTGACAGTAGAAGAGGGTGAGGACTGATCAGAGAGTCGAAATCAAACTGTAAATGCTGTAAATACTGTTTAGAGAAAAAAAACTCAGTACATTGGCATGTACTTTCACCAAAGTACATCCCTAAATCAAGTTCTTTCTTCAATTAAGGAATTATAAATGTACCTATATACTGTATGTTGTTGCATAATGCACAGGTCTCTACTGTGTTAACCAAAACCCGCTGACCCACAGCTTGATAGATCTGACCACCCGAAATGAAAATACGCAGATATGCCGTCTTCTCTGTAAGAGGTCGGTTTGAAAAAACCAAGGTGCCTGGCTGTCTGAGAATGCCTCTCAATGCAGTGTCACACATTGTTGTCATATCGGTATAAGTTGCGTGCCTGACGGACTGGAAACAGAATCAAAGCCCCCAGATGAAAGACAAGCAGAGCGGAAGCAGTTGTGCCCAGGAGAAGGGCACATCAATCATTTTGCTAACGCTCCAACCGCTCTACTCACTGAGCCCTGATGAGATCCCCTCACTTCGCTGGCTAAGCCTGGACCCCAAACCTCTGGGTCCACAGGCACACCAGACCAGAGCAATCTAGGCCTTCAACCCAAATGGAACCCTATTTCCTATTTAGTGCACTACTTTTGACCAGACGCCATAAGGTCCCATTTGGGACACAGCCTAGTTCATCACCTCTGGTACTCTCTCCTCATTCCCCCGTGGCCTGCTCTGCTGCAACTACAGAAGAGAGCTCCAGCTTTTTGTTTGAGAGGCAGGTTCCTTATTTGTTTTCAGCACCCTGGACAGCAGCACTGACTGACTGTCAAACCTCTGCTACCATCAGCGCAGCTACTCACAAAAATTAACCCAGAGGCATAGGCCGACAACGTGAGCAGGACTCTCAACACCCATCCAGGTGAGAAGAGTGGAGGGGTCTACCTTTAGAGATAGAACAACTGTTATCTTATCTACGGGTCTACCATTAGAGATAGAACAAGTGTTATCTTATCTACGGGTCTACATTTAGAGATAGAACAACTGTTATCTTATCTACGGGTCTACCATTAGAGATAGAACAAGTGTTATCTTATCTACGGGTCTACATTTAGAGATAGAACAACTGTTATCTTATTTATGGGTCTACCTTTAGAGATAGAACAACTGTTATCTTATCTACGGGTCTACCTTTAGAGATAGAACAACTGTTTTCTTATCTACGGGTCTACCTTTAGAGATAGAACAACTGTTATCTTATCTACGGGTCTACCTTTAGAGATAGAACAACTGTTATCTTATCTACGGGTCTACCTTTAGAGATAGAACAACTGTTTTCTTATCTACGGGTCTACCTTTAGAGATAGAACAACTGTTTTCTTATCTACGGGTCTACCTTTAGAGATAGAACAACTGTTATCTTATCTACGGGTCTACCTTTAGAGATAGAACAACTGTTTTCTTATCTACGGGTCTACCTTTAGAGATAGAACAACTGTTTTCTTATCTCCGGGGGGAAACTCCCACCCAGTCATTACAGAAGAGTTCCAGCACACTGCTTTTACAGGACATAAGCTCTTCAGTCTGATCTGACTGGAAGGAGAGAGAGAGTCGAATCCCCAGAGTGTAACTCAATAAAGGTGAAAGTGTCACATTGACAAATGTACAAGGTGAGATATTATTTAGAACAGAGACTATGTTTGTTCTGTGTACTTTCTCCTTTTCAAAAACGACAGAAGTAAATCTTCTGGCAGGGCAGTGATAAATAAGCCCAGGGCAAGTGAAGTGGTAGCGTGTAGTGGTTGGCGGGCGGCGGCTGTGGTAGTTTCCTACTTGCTGTTGTTGATGTTCCTACATGTTTACCCCCGACCATGCGCTTCTTACTGCCTTTCCACAAAGCCAGAACAGTGGGGTCTACAGTGGGGAACGGGCAGGCAGCCTCTGACAGAGAGTGCTAGCTTTAATTTTGTCCAGGGGGGCTTCAAGCCCTCCTCTCTCTCGCTCTCCTGTGGAACAAACAAATATTTGTCCTCATTACTAATTAAACAGGGATAGGAAGAGCACGGAGGGTAATTGACGACTACACACCAAAGCGCACATGCACGCATGCATGCCTGCGCACACACACACACACACACTAAAACACATACCCTCTGAGACACACTTACATATAATCGTACACTCCCCCGGCTTTAGGAAACGACTCGGTGTTGTGATTTACGAGTGCCGTTGCATTTGGTCTCGGGCGTCCACCTGTAAGCTATTCATAAACAAAACAGCTAAATAATAAATGTCTTTGGCTGTGGCGCTTGCCCATGTGGCGTTTAAATGAATAGGAATTAGTGGGGAAGAGTGGAGAAGGGAAGGGCCCTATGTGGGATGTTGTTTATGTGTATGGGGAGATCCATTTATCAGACTGTACTGCCTGGTGGAACAGAGAAGAGAGGAGGGTTGGCTGTGAGGAGAGGACCAGGGGTGATCCTGGAGCATGCTGCTCTGCTCTGTTTGATTAAAACCCCTGGCAACCCCACTCGCAACAACAACATGGACATCTCCGCTTACTGCCAAGGATTTTATTTCGCCCACTTCCTTGTAGAACCCTTATAGTGAATAGTGTATGGGCCTGTAGGGAAGAAATACTCCAAATAAATACAATCAAATTCAGCACACATTTTTCATTGATTGTTTATGCCATGTGTCTTTCATAACTTAATGATGCTATGCCAAGGTCTTTAGTGGTCCTCATTTATACATCAACTCATTATAAAACCCTAGCTGGATGATGGTTTCTCTGAGGCCCTCCTCCCTCCATCTGGAGCGTTTAGTCTGTCTGTAAATCAGCTGGCGTGGTTAAGAGGCTGACCTTTCCACTGTCAAGCGGCCCAGCCCTCGGTCAGCACACAGCTAATGGCACCTGCCACTCATGCGGCCTCTGCCCTCACTGCTGCCACTGGGGGGAGAAACTGTCACAAGTGTTAAGAATTAGCGGGCCGTGTGATCTAATGGCAGGATGGAAGGACGGATGGAGGATGGCCAGGCTAAGGCAGGGGAGGGAGGAAGGAAGGAGAACCTACAGACATGGTTTCTGAATACCAGCATGATGGGCATCACCCAGGGCTGATTGACAGCTGTATGTCTGGGTTAGGACAGCCTGGATCCTGTCACACACAAATACATGATAATGCTCAGTCTTGGACACACACAGAAGGTATTTATAGCTCAATACAAGCAACATACAAGACTTCAGTTGCTACATTATTTAGTCAGATAATTAGGTTAAAAAGTATTATAAACATGTCCTTATTATTTTAATTTGTAGTGCAGATTTTATTTTCATATCTCTTCAGACATTTTTTATTTTTTTATATTGAGTTAGAACATTATTATTGAGCAACAACAGGGATATGTAGCTATAGGTCTGAGTGTGCGTAATGAAAGCCCTGATGCTCAGCCCCACCCTAATTAAGTGTAATCAGAGTGACCCAGAGCCCTCCCAGAGCCCTCACACTGACACAACGCTAGCAGTTGTGACAGCAGTCAGACAGGAGAGAGGAGAGAGAGCACTACCCCTGGGCTGTCCTTTCACCTCCACTGACATTTAACTAAAAACCAATCTCCATGTCTATGAGTGGAGGCCCTTACCGGAGGGCTGCTGTGCCATGCTGTGTGCTGGATGAGAGCGTGCTCGCGTCTGTTTGTGACTATGTGTATACAGTACATGATATATCTGTGCATGGTTGTATGCAAGGTGCGTGTTTACGCTTGTGCATAGCTCAAGTATATAAATGTCTGTGTGCGTGCACACGCTTTGTATTTGCGCCCTGCCTGATGTGTGTGTCCACGGGTCTCTGTGTGGGTGAGCCAGAGTAGCCGTGGAGAGGGATCTCTGTTACCAGAAGAGAGGTCAAGGTCCGACACACTGGGACATCATCATCTCCATCTTATCAGCGTTGTAATAATTTGACAATAAAATAAAATAAATAATAAAAAGGCACCATAATCCCAGCTCTCTGGAATTGGAAACTTATACAAGGGCTAGTGATTGGAGGTGGATGATGCCCTTGGGCCTCCACTGTGCATTGGCAGGGGAGAGAGAAAGAGTGAAAATGTCCTTCTGTTTGACATATTGCACATCATGTCGCCCCTCTTTTACGGTTCTGCAATCTTTAGCATTTCACAGAAGGGTCTCCGAGTGCAGGTTAACTAGTAGCCAGGGGCCAAAAGAATTCTGTGTGACAAATGGGACAGTCAATTGGAATGGGGAAGTGGGGGGTAGAAGAGGGCTGAGGAGGAGGTGGAGGGGGGTCCAGGGGAAATGGAGTGGGCTGATCAGTGGTCGGTTGTAGAGGGGGGTGGAGCTGGAGGAGGGAGGGAGGCAGGGGGTTGAAAGAGTCACATAAATCTCTCTGTTTGCATCGCTTTAACCAGGTAGGTAAGGAACATGGATGCTCCTTCAGGGTCAGAGGTCAATGGCTGGAGTTCTAAGGTCCATCAGGCATCAGGCAATGTGATTTTTTATTGCAACCACTGCCCCCAACTTACACAGCCTGCCTACTGCACTATCAGTTCCTAGGCCCTAGCCTTTTGTGGGCCCTAAGTGATATTTGGTTGGGATGCTCCTCTTGGAAAGTGGATTTTTTTTCTTCAGTGTTGAAGTACATTTCCTGTATTTCTACACATTTTGCCATGGGGTGTAGAGAAAGTGTTGCAGTTTTAAAGCAAACGTTCTGCAGTTCTTCACATTTTGTCATGGAGTGGAGATTATTTAGCAGTTTCAAAACTAATTTCATGCAATTCAACTAATTTTAACATGGGGTGGAGAGAAAATGTTGCAGTTTCGTCGGTAATATCCTTCAATTCTACACATTTCGCCATGGGGTAGAGAAAATGGAGCAGTTTTAAAACATTTTTTTTTGCAATTCTGTGAATTATTACAATAATTGTTCTATATTGATTTTAGGGGGTAGGTCAGCTTTAATATTGCAGATAGATTGTAGTTCCCATCAATGTAATTGTCTGCATCATTTCCAATCCCCCCAATACTTTTTTTGTAAATATACACATACATACACATACATATTGTACATATAAATATATATATTGATTTCTATTGGCCATATATTTTTAACAGTGCTGTTTCACAAACGTTCTTAACCTTTCTATTCTCATAGTTTCTACAGATTGTAAATTAAAGAGAAACATTTTTGCTAAAAGTATTATTATATTATTGAATGATTGACTATGACTTTTCAAATAGCCAAGTAGTGCTATCTGCAGAGTTAGCTCCAGGTAAATGTTGCAATTCTTCAGCCATTCCTGGACCTGTGACCAAAAACAAGCTACATATGGACAGTACCAAAAGAAATGATCTAATGACTCACAGAGCCACGACAATGCAGGAGTGGCTTCGGGACAAGTCTCTGAATGTCCTTGAGTCACCCCGCCAGAGCCTGGACTTGAAGCCGATCAAACATCTCTGGAGACACCTGAAAATAGCTCTGCAGCGACGCTCCCCATCCAACCTGACAGAGCGTAAGAGGATCTGCAGAGAAGAATGGAAGAAACTCCCCAAATACAGGTATGCCAAGCTTGTAGAGTCATACAAAAAAAGTATTGAGGCTGTAATCGCTGTCAAAGGTGCTTCAACAAAGTACTGTGTAAAGGGTGTGAACACTTATGTAAATGTGATATTTCCGTTCAAACATTTCTAAAAACCTGTTTTTGCTTTGTCATTATGTGTTATTGTGTGTAGATTGATGAGGGTGGGAAACAATTTAATCCATTTTAGAATGAGGCTGTAACTTAACAATATGTGGAAAAAGTCAAGGGGTCTGAATGCTTTCCGAATGCACTGTACCTTTGCAAAAACTTTGCTACCACGTTTTTTTGAAAAGACATAGCTATGGACAACTGCAAAAGTGTAGCTTCAGTTCTCAACAACATTGCAGCCCTGACTTTAGCTGGTGCGAGGAAAATGCCATGCAGACTCCCATGAGTTTACATGTGAATTCTTAAAGAGATGTGTGGCTCTAAAGGCACGGACACACCGGTAGCATCTGCCAGCTATAATTTACAAACCGAGTGCAAACCAACCAAAATGTCGTCAGTCAGACATCAAGTTACACGGACTCACTCTGTGTGAAATGATAGGGGTTGGCATGATTTTTGAATGGATACCCATTTCTCTGTCCCCCATACACACAACATCTGTAACGTCCCTCAGTCAAGTATTGCATTTCAAGCACAGATTCAACTACTGAGAACAGGGAGCTTTTCAAAAGCCTCGTAAAAAAAGCCAGTGATTGGTAGATGGGTAACAATAACAAATCAGACATTGAATATCTCTTTAAGCATGATCACGTTTATAATTGTGCTGTGGATTTTGTATTATACCACCCAGACATATCAAAGATACAGTCGTCCTTCTGAACTGAGCTGCAGGAGAGGAAGTCAACTGCTCATCACGGTGATTTTAAAACTGTTCAGTGGCTGTGGTGGGAGAAAACTGAGGATGGATCAAGAACATTGTAGTGACTCCACGATAAAGACCTAAATTACAAAGTGAATACAAGAAGAATACAAATATACAGATTTTTAATTTTTTTTTACATGCATCCTGTTTGCAACAAGACACTAAAATAATATTGAGGGAAAAAAACACGGCAAAGAAAGCCTTTTGTTTGTTTGTTTGTGGCAAATCCATCACTGAGTAATGCCTCCTTATTTACAAGCATGGTGGTGGCTGCATCATGGTATGGGTATGCTTGTCATCGGCAAAGACTGGGTAGTTTTTCAGGATAAAAAGAAATGGGTTGGAGCCAAGCACAGGCAAAATCCTAGAGGAAAACCTGCTTCAGTTTGCTTTACACCAAACACTGGGAGAGGAATTCACCTTTTAGCAGGACAATAACCTACAACACCGGGCCAAATCCATACTGGAGTTGCTGTGTGGCAAAGTTACAGTTTTGACTTAAAAATTGCTGTCTAGCCATGATCCCCAACACCTTGACAGAGCTTGAAGAATTTAGAATATTTTGTATAGATAATTTACATTAGAATTTTTTTTAGATTTTTTACATGAAATCCATTTCAATCCCACTGTAACACAATAAAATGTGAAGTAATCTAAGGGGGATGAACACTTATGATAAGATGTATATCAACCTTCATAGCAGCATTACTTTCCCTTTGACCTTCTCCAATTACAGTGTATGACATACCATTGTGAAGTTACGCGTCTGTAAGCCTAGGATCTTGTAAGCAGTCATATGATATCATATGTCAGAGTGACTAACAAAAATCAATGGGGGCCCTGCGAGCCTGGTTGGTAATTTGGTGATGATTACTACAAGGTTTAGATAGCTGGCTAGACATTCTTACCTACAGTATCAATAAAAAAAGGTAGCTGACGGGCTAATTGAAGGACTGTCAGTGACTGACAACAAGTGGATAACTGCTGATGCACAACCAAATGTGGAAATGGCACCTTGTGTATTCTACTTTTATCACTCAACAGTAGTGTTTACTGTTTCGGTCCGGGGCCCCCTACACGCAGCACATAGTCTGCATACAGGCAGAGGCGGCACTGAGGAATCGCTGACTGCTGGTGAACTCAGTAAACAGACTTGTAAACTACAGATACAGTGGCAAGAAAAAGTATGTGAATCCTTTGGAATTACCTGGATTTCTGCATATATTGGTCATACAATTTGATCTGATCTTCATCTAGGTCACAACAATAGACAAACACAGTCTGCTTAAACTAATAACACACAAAACAGTTATACATTTTCATGTCTTTATTGAACACACCATATAAACATTCTCAGTGCAGGGTGGAAAAAGTATGTGAACCCTTGGATTTAATAACTGGTTGACCATCCTTTGGCAGCAATAACCTCAACCAAATGTTTTCTGTAATTGCAGATCAGACCTGCACAACGGTCAGGAGGAATTTTGGACCATTCCTCTTTACAAAACTGTTTCAGTTCAGCAATATTCTTGGGATGTCTGTGAACTGCTCTCTTGAGGTCATGCCACAGCATCTCAATCGGGTTGAGGTCAGGACTCTGACTGGGCCACTCCAGAAGGCATATTCTCTTCTGTCGAAGCCATTCTGTTGTTGATTTACTTCTGTGTTTTGTGTCGTTGTCCTTTGCACCACTCAACTTCTGTTGAGCTTCAATTGGCGGACAGATTGGCCTACATTCTCCTGTTAAATGTCTTGATAAATTTGGGAATTCATGGTTCGGTCGATGATAGCAAGCTGTCCAGGCCCTGAGGCAGCAAATCAGCCCCAAACCATAATGCTCCCTCCACCATACTTTACAGTTGGGATGAGGTTTTTTATGTTGGTGTGCTGTGCCAAAGTAGACTCATCAACAAAGATGTTAGCATGTTCCAGAGATTACTGTAAGTCTTTAGCTGACACTCTAGGATTCTTCTTAACCTCATTGAGAATTCTGCACTGTGCTCTTGCAGTCATCTTTGCAGGATGGCCACTCCTAGGGAGAGCAGCAACAGTGCTGAACTTTCTCCATTTATAAAGATTTTCTCTTACCGTGAACTGATGAACATCAAGACTTTTAGAGATAGTTTTGTAACCCTTTCCAGCTTTATGCAAGTCAACTATTCTTAATCTTAGGTCTTCTGAGATCTCTTTTGTTCGAGGCATGGTTCACATTAGGCAATGCTTCCTGTGAATAGCAAACTCAAATTTTGCGAGTGTTTTTTATAGGGCAAGGCAGCTCTAACCAACATCTCCAATCTCGTCTCATTGATTGGACTCCAGGTTAGCTGACTCCTGACTCCAATTAGCTTTTGGAGAAGTCATTAGCCTCGGGGGGGTTCACATACTTTCCCCAACCTACACTGTGAATGTTTATATGATGTATCAATATAGACAAGAAAAATATAATCATTTGTGTGTTATTAGTTTAAGCACACTATGTCTGTCTATTAGATGAAGATCAAATTTGATTACCAATTTATGCAGGTAATTCCACCATGACATACTACATGATTTAAGTATATGTTATGCTCTTTATTTTTGTATTTTTTTACCCCTTTTTCAGGAGTTCTGCCCCTGAACAGGTAGTTAACCCACTGTCCCTAGGCCGTCATTCAAAATAAGAATTTGTTCTTAACTGACTTGCCTAGTTAAATAAAGGTCAAATAAAATAAAATACAATTTCCAATTGGTAGTTTCAGCCTTGTCCCATCGCTGCAACTCTCATATGGACTAAGGATATGCGAAGGTCGAGAGCCATGCGTCCCCCGAAACACGACCCTGCCAAGTCTCACTCGTACTTGACCCACTGCTCGCTTAACCCAGGAGCCAGCTGCACCAATGTGTCGGAGGAAACACCGTACAACTGGCGATGAGTCAGCGTGCATGCGCCCGGCAAGGAGCCGCTAGAGCGCGATGGGACAAGGACATCCTGGCCGGCCAAACTCTCCCCTAACCAGGACGACACTGGGCAAATTGTGCAACACCTCATGGATCTCCCAGTCACAACCGGCTGCGACACAGCCTGGGATCAAACTTGGGACTGTAGCGATGCCACTAGCACTGTGATGCAGTGCCTCAGGCCGCTGCGCTATTCGGGAGGCCATGTTATGCTCTTCTCATTGTCGGTTAAATCATTATCTGAAACATTTTATCCTGAACCTGCTAACTATTTCAAATGGCTAATAATGGCTCTGAATTTACCATTATATGGTAGCAGTACACTAGACCTATGTTGTAGAGTTTAAACATGTTGTATCTTTCTTCTTAAATCTCAAACTAATGCCTACCTCGGGAAGCAAACATTTCTCGTTAGTACACCCAGACACCTCTTCATTCTCCTCACTCTCTCTTCACTCTTCTCTGTCATGAAAAGGCCATCATCTCCACACAAGTTTTTCCAACATCCTCATCCTCTCATTTTTCATCAGTCCCTATCCCTCCATCCCCCCTCCCTCTGTCAGTGGCACAAATGCATTTGTTCAATACCTCCAGCAAACAGATTAGAGGCCTCTTATCGGAGACAGGGAGTACGTGATAATGGTTTTCACCAGATCCCTGCACTGTCACAGATTAAAATGGCCCCGGCTGGAGCATTTTTTTTGTCTCTGCTTGCCATTGGATTTCCTGTCCAATCTATTGTCACAGGACCCTAAAGATACAAGGAGAAGTCAGTTTCAATCTGATAGGTGATTGTTTTTCCCCTCTCCCTGTTGCTGATTCCCTGGTCTGCTATCGATCGTGGCTTCGGCCGGCTGCTTGTCACCTTGGTGTGTGTTTGTGTGTATGTGTGTTTCTGCGTACCCATGCACGTGTGTGTGTGTGTGTGTGTGTGTATCTTAGAGCTCACCTCCCACACTTCCTTTAAACTTGATCCACAGTGATTGATCTTGGGGTCCACTGAACAAAGGCAGACAAGTGAGCCTGAGGACAGACACAATGTACTGTGCCACGCACCCACTGACGCTCAATTACCAGGGTTACCCGCTCTGAGACTACACCTCCCAATGGGCACCAAGGGCCCAGAACCAGTGGTGGCTGGTGGCACTTTAAATCGGGCAACAGGCTCATAGTAATGGCTGGAACAGAATGAAAGGAATTGTATCAAACACATCAAAACACATGGTTTGATACCATTCCTCCCATCACCATCCTCCTCTGCACCTGAACCCAGAACTCAACAGGTTCCCCTACCGCAGATGGTACACTATATTTTTCCTAACAAGCTAATTTGCATCCAACGACAGGGAATGTGTGATAATATTTGATATCTTTGTGATTTAAACCTGTCTGGCTTTGCATGGAATGTATTTTCCGCCGCCTGTGTAGTGGGATCCAGTGGAGCTGGTCTATAACTAGAATATCAGAGCCATAACAGCGTAGTTATGCCTCTGCAGCAATGATTAATGAGCAGGATGCTAGCCTAATGTTTTCCCTGCAAAGCCCCGGGCAACAGGAATCAAGTCAATAATTATTGTTAGGATGCTACATTTTACAACAAACGCTTGTCTTTTTATCAGCAGGGAAGATCATTCTCATTAGGGACGAGTCAATGAAGACATACTGTACGTTGTCCTCTTTTATTATTTGGGAGGCCTCTGCCAGTGTTCCATTCCAGGTCCAGGGGCGTTCGCTCTCTCTCTTTATGTCTCTCTCTATCGCTCTCTCTCTCTCTCTCTCTCTCTCTCGCAGCCCACCCTGGCCACGCATGGCAGCCCATTAGCAGGCCAGTCCTATCCCTGTGAACACCTCAGCCCTCCCTGTCCCCTCCCTGTCCCCTCCCTGTTCTATCCCTGTCGCTGGCAGGAATTTACTGCATGCAAATAGGCCCTAGTGAGCTCCTGCCTGCTGAGGGTGTGTGATGAGATATCCATATTTAATGAGACGGAATGAGACGTGGGCGAAGGTGATGAGGGTGGAGGAAGTGCATGCGGCCACAGTCACACTCACGCAAGCAGGCACAAACGCACACACACACAAACCTACATACAGACACACCACCCCAAACACCTCGTTTGGCTGTTTTTATAGACTTACAAGGCACCAAATGTCAGTGCTGTTGTTAATCCCACTACTGCTGGACTAATGAGGCTGTACCCGTGTGTGTGTGTGTGTGTGTGTGTGTGTGTGTGTGTGTGTGTGTGTGTGTGTGTGTGTGTGTGTGTGTGTGTGTGTGTGTGTGTGTGTGTGTGTGTGTGTGTGTGTGTGTGTGTGTGTGTGTGTGTGTGTGTGTGTGTGTGTGTGTGTGTGTGTGTGTGTGTGTGTGTGTGTGTGTGTGTGTGTGTGTGTGTGTGTGTGTGTCTGTGTGTGTGTGTGTGTACCTGATGCACAGAGGATCTTTACATTGTAGCTACAGCACACACAACACTCCTTGATCTCTGTCTCTTGCCTCTGACTCCAACCCTGTCCTCTTCCTGTCCTTAGGGGAGACCCAAACCGTTTCCCATACAAATTCAACTATGCATGCTTTTTAGGAGCACATCCCATGTCAGACTGGACCACGGCGAGGATGTGTTGCGAGACCTTAGCTCACTGACTGTCACCACTGTTGGGAAACCACTGTAGTACAGACACCATTTACAGTGTCCTTAGGATGGGGACAGGGAAGGAGAGGAATAAGGACTGGGTGCGTGTAGGAGCTGCCAAACAAGCAAATTAAACCTAATGACTGGAATAGGATTTTGGTTGAGAGTTTCTCTTTTTGTACTTATAGTACATGTCTCGTTGAGTCTTGCCAGGTCTTGGATAGTGAGGGTTGGCTGGTTTACATTGTTAGCTTTGTGCAATAACTTTGGCTACCCTGGTAAGGAGTTGCCTGTAGCGTTTTAGATGAAGAGTGTCCGGGCTCACCGCATGTGTGGTTCAGAAGAAAATTGGATCTCTCTGGCCTGATTGTGCTGGTAAATGGAAGAGTGTGAGTTAGGTTTGTGTGTGGGAATTTGCTGTGTGTGTCTTCTGTATGTGTGTGTGTTCAGTGTGTGTTCAGTGTGTATTCTGACTGTCTGAAGGGATGGTAGTAGCCTGCAGTTAGAATAATTCATCCAGTTTCAATTTAAATTGTACAGAAACTTTTTCATTTCTTTTTTTGTTGTTTTTAATTTACTTTACAATGATCTTATAGCAGCTCCAGATTTCTATGAGACTTTCAATATAGAGAGAATGATCAAAACTATTCTGGATAAATGTTTCCTAGAAAGAAATATTTTTTTTAACCCTTTATTTAACTAGGCAAGTCAGTTAAGAACAAAATCTTATTTTCAATGATGGCTTGTTCAGGGGCAGAACAACAGATTTTTACCTTGTCAGCTTGGGGGTTTGAACTTGCAACCTTCCGGTCACTAGTCCAATGCTCTAACCACTAGGCTACCCTGCCTAGTTATTGGTCAAAGTCTTGTTAGATCTTCACTTATGAGACAGTACTGCAAAGAATGACTGCAATAGCCCTTGACTGTGACACTTTCTCTAACTTGCCAAATTAGTAAACGGTACACTCTTAGAAAAAAAAGGTACTATCTTGAACTAAACAGGTTCTTTGGTTGTCCCCACAGGAGAACCTTCTGAAGAACCCATTTTGGTTCCAGGTAGAACCCTTTTTCGTTCAAGGTAGAACTCTTTTGGGATCCATGTAGAACCCTCTGTGGTTCTACATGGATCCCAAAAGGGTTCTACCTAGAACCAAAAAGGGTTCTCCTATGAGAACAGCCAAAGAACCCTTTTGGAACCCCTTTTTCTGTACACTTTTTTTTGTATTTTCTTCTTTAGAATGAATGGACTGCTTGAGCTGAACAGTATTGAAATGATAAGCGATCCTTGAATTACAGAAAAACCAACATGAATCAAGAAAAAAGAGAAGAAAATCTGTAGGAAAATGCATGATGCAATGAAATACAGTATGTATGGACGGGTGAGCTCTCCAGAAATGGCCCAGCTTTAGGGAGCCTATGTCGGATTGGCAGAATCCCCCGATTATGCCATTGTGGTGGCCTGGGCCAGCACAGTCTCTGTCACCGAGCTATTATTATGAATAGTGAGCATAATGCATTGCTATGAATAGGATTGTCGGCCTGATTGTGATGTATAGTTTTTCATTACTGTTCCCCAGCCCCTGCCATTAGGCATGTGGAAAATTCTATTTATCCCCTAATTTGTAAAAATCCCCTCCCTGTCTGATAGCAATCAGAGGGCTGTAATTGTCTGTGCAGCTTTGACGGCTGGGGGCTGATGAAGAGCTATGTGCCGGAGCCTGGCCGCGGAGACCGGCCGCCCTGTCGCCCTGCTGCCGCCACCGTCACCGCCCAGCCCGCCCGCCCGCCCGCCACCCCACACTTCATCCCGCCATGCAATTAATAACCATTTGCAAATGGCAGACATGTAACAGCTATCCCTATCCTGCATCCTCCTCCTGCACACCACCACGGCCACCCCTTCACAGGCTCACAGATACCCATTTACCTGTGTGCAGGGGTAGGGACAGGGATTGAGATAGGGATGGAGATGGGGAGGAGGTATGGGTGTTTTGGTGTTCAGGTTGGACCTAGACAGGCAGGGTAAATAAAGATTTAAGGGGTGCAATGAATGAAGGCGTGTGTCCTCTGGATTCTGTGAAAGAGATTGTTAATTGTGGGTACATTAAAAAATATATGTGAGGAGAGAACAAAAACGGTAGAGCTCCCTATAGAGAATTTGTGTATTTTATTGAAATCAAGTGTTCTTTTTTAGGTTGTGGCAATTAACTGAATATATACAGTACTTCTCTCCTCTTAGCTTATAAAGGTAAAAGCATAGGAAATAAAATACATTAAGTACATCTTCCTAGCTCATCATTCCTCTCATCTAGATCTATGTATGTACTGTATTCTGAGAGCTTTGCCCGTTAATTCAGTTACTGTAATTTATGATACAACATTATGCAAAACAATACTGAATTACTTCTTGATTGAGGACCACTAATAACACTCCTTACCAACCCCCCCAAATCTTAGCTACAGAGCTGTTTTTCTTCTACCCCTGTTTACAGTGACGTGGCTCAGCATTTTAGTGGATCCTTTCTAAGTGGACATTGTCTGTCTTGATAAACACTTTATGCATATCAGCCTCCACTTGTAGCCTGGCAGTGAGAATAATGGCTGTCTAATTGTCTCATTTGGATGTTTTTTTTGCCTACAGGAAGGAGGACTTTGGATTAACTGTTTGATCGGCCTAATTTCCAAGCATATCATTAGGTCCAGCTCGCTCTCCTCTCTTAATAAGGACTTTATGAGCCTCTCTGCTTTAAAAGTCTTTGTCTCTTAACGCCAGTTCCGGGACCATAATTAAGTCAAATATTTCAAAATATGGTAATGCCGGACCTGTTTGAATAAGTGTCTACCATTTCCATAATTTCATTATCACGTAAAACACACTAATTGTGTGAGAGTGTGGGGCAGTGCTTTGGCAGAAATGTTGTACTAATTACAATGAGTGGCTGGCCTAGCTGCACTCCAAGCCAGTAAGCAGCCAGACACCATTGAGACATGTTTGGACACAGTGTCTTGATCAACCATTATTCTATCTTCCATTATTTGGATAAAGGACAGACTCAGAGCTTGTTTATGTTGATCATTATTCATAAATTGACTTCCTTAAAGGTCAATATTATTGTATCCAGTATGAGAGAACAATTGAAAACAGTTAGATTAGAATATCCAAGACCGCTAATTAAAAAATGTTTTAATCTGAACATAAATATACACCTCTAGTATTATTTTATCATGACAAAATACAGTATCTATCATTTTCAATGGATCTGTCTTGGTTGTTGGCCATGTGTACTCAGTTCTTTCCTCCACTTCCGCCAGTGAGGGAATGCTGCTGACAACCTGCCTTCCTCGATCCGTAGGATTATTTTTGCACAGCCCACAGCTGTGACTATTGGTTCAAGTAGAACGTCACCATACTTCCCCTATACCCAAATGACTTGGACAAAAATAATCTGCTTTTTGTTCAGTTTCCTTATTTACTAACTGCCTGGAAGTCTGCTGGAAACATCTTTATATGACTAAATGGAACTGGCCATAATTCTCAAGCTTAAAATGATATGAAAATGGTTCATTTGATGTCGGTATCTCAATTGGTATTCTAAAGAAAAGCAAATGTAATTTTTTATGAAATTGTGAAATATTTGAATGTTTAGTATAAAGGTTCAGTCAGATGTTTGAAAAAAGGAGCTAAAATGGTGTGTTTCCATTCATGGAAATGTCACCTATTCAGAAATCTTAAAGCTTTCACTATTATCAAATTTAGTGACCAGGGTTTAAAAACATGGGAGGAAAATGTCATTCTTGAGTGGGGTTTCAAATAAATTAGCTTTTAGCCGTTCAGGGTTAGGCTAACCGATTATAATTTCCCATCTGCTCCACCTAAATCATCTCTGACTCTGCTTAGCACAAAGGGCATGCTTCTCATCTCTCACTGCTGGACAGATTGCATTACAGAGCAATATATACCTTCAATTTAATCCTTACCATGTAATGGAGGAGTGCAAACTCCAGTAATAAGCCACAACAACCAAATGTAATTTTTAATCAGTCGCCTGGGCGATTAACTTGGTACTGTTTACCCAGTGCATTGTGTTACAGAGACCGTGTCAAAACATTCTCGGTGAGGGGGAGACAAACAGTTAAAAAACACCTCCTGCACCGCCACCTACGGCTTCTGCATCTGTAATCAACCTTGATGCTTAGTGCTGTTGTTTCCATTGAGTTTTCTGTTTCACATGTGGGTGAAAATTGCACTTTAAGTTACCCTGAGTGTTAAATTAATAATGAAACCGCAAGAGTGCCCTCCTCTGACTTTCAATTAAAATGATCAGGGTTGGAGGAGGCAGAGGCGAGGAGAGCCTAGTGGAAGAGAACAGACTACTCGGTCCAGTAGAAGAGATTTAACTTGTAGGCCCAGTGGAAGAGATCAGGCAGGTAGGCCCAGTAGAAGAGATCAGGCTGGTAGGCCTAGTAGAAGAGATCAGACTAATAGGCCCAGTAGAAGACATCAGCCTAATAGGCCCAGTAGAAGAGATCAGACTAATAGGCCCAGTGGAAGACATCCGACTGGTAGGGATGGAGGGGGGAGAGGACTGGAGAATCCAGTGGAAGAGAACAGAATAATAGGTCCAGTAGAAGAGATCAGACTAATAGGCCCAGTGGAAGACATCAGCCTAATAGGCCCAGTAGAAGAGATCAGACTAATAGGCCCAGTGGAAGACATCAGCCTAATAGGCCCAGTGGAAGAGATCAGCCTAATAGGCCCAGTGGAAGACATCAGCCTAATAGGCCCAGTGGAAGACATCAGCCTAATAGGCCCAGTAGAAGAGATCAGCCTAATAGGCCCAGTGGAAGACATCAGCCTAATAGGCCCAGTGGAAGACATCTGACTGGTAGGGATGGAGGGGGGAGAGGACTGGAGAATCCAGTGGAAGAGAACAGAATAATAGGTCCAGTAGAATAGATCAGACTAATAGGCCCAGTAAGACATCAGACTAGCAGGCCCAGTAGAAAATATTAGTATTGCATTCCCATATGAAGAAACAGACTAGTAGGCTCAGTAGAAGAGATTGGATTAGTATTGATATACCCAGTAGAACAGATCAGACTAGTAGTGATAGGCCCATTTGAAGAGATCAGATTACTAGGCCCAGTAGAACATATGAGACTATTAAGCCCAGTAAAGGAGATGAGACTTGTAGGCCCAGTGGAATAGATCAGTCTGGTATGTCCAGTAGAAGAGGTCGGGCTGGTAGTGATAGGACTAGTAGAAAATATTAGACTAGGAGGCCCAGTAGAAGAGATCAGACTAGAAGGCACAGAAGAAGCGATCAGACTAGTAGTGATAGGCCCATTAGAAGAGATTAGCCTAGTAGGCTCAGTAGATAAAATCAGATTTCTAGGCCCATTAGAAAGAGATCATTTTAGTAGGTCTAGAAGAAGATATGAGACTATTAGGCCCAGTGGAAGATATCAGCCTAGTAGGTGTCACGTTCTGACCTTTATTTCCTTTGTTTTTTCTGTATTTAGTATGGTCAGGGCGTGAGTTGGGGTGGGCAGTCTATGTTTGTTTTTCTATGATTTGGGTATTTCTATGTTTCGGCCTAGTATGGTTCTCAATCAGAGGCAGGTGTCATTAGTTGTCTCTGATTGAGAATCATACTTAGGTAGCCTGGGTTTCACTGTGTGTTTGTGGGTGATTGTTCCTGTCTTTGTGTTTGCACCAGATGGGACTGTTTTAGGTTTTCTCACGTTTGTTGTTTTTGTTAGTTATCTCATGTGTAGTGTCTTTATAAATTAATGAACATGAATAACCACCACGCTGCGCTTTGGTCCGCCTCTCCGTCAATGGAAGAAATCCCTTACAGAATAATCCACCACAACAGGACCAAGCGGCGTGGTAACGGGCAACAGAAGCAGGAGCAGCAGCAGCAGCAGCAGCAGTGGGAGAGGCTGCACTATTTGGAGGAATGGACATGGGAGGAAGAATTGGAAGGTAAAGGACCCTGGGCACAGCCTGGAGAATATCTCCGCCCCAAAGAAGAGCTGGAGGCGGCGAAGGCGGAGAGGCGCTGGTATGAGGAGGCAGCACGGCGGCGTGGATGGAAGTTCGAGAGTCAGCCCTAAAAATGTATTGGGGGGGAACACAGGAAGTGTGGTGAAGCCAGGTAGGAGACCTGCGCCAACTTCCTGTGCTTACCGGGGGGCTGGAGAGACCGGGCAGGCACCGTGTTATGCTGTGAAGCGCACGGTGTCCCCAGTGCAGGTGCATAGCCTGGTGCGGTACATTCCAGCTCCGCGTATCGGCCGGGCTAGAGTGGGCATCGAGCCAAGTGCCATGAAGCCGGCTTTACGCATCTGGTCTCCAGTGCGTCTCCTTGGGCCGGCTTACATGGCACCAGCCTTGCGCACGGTGTCCCCGGTTCGCCTGCATAGCCCAGTGCGGGCTATTCCACCTCGCCGCACTGGCAGGGCGACCGGGACCATTCAACCGGGTAAGGTTGGGCAGGCTCGGTGCTCAAGAGCTCCAGTGCGCCTGCACGGTCCGGTCTATCCGTCACCACCTCCACGCACCAGCCCTCCAGTGGCAGCCCCCCGCACCAGGCTGTCTCTCCGGCTCATCCTTACAGAGGCTCCCGCCTCTCCAGCGCTGCCGGAGCCTTCCTCCTCTCCAGCGCTGCCAGAGTCTCCCGCCTCTCCAGCGCTGCCAGAGCCTTCCTCCTCTCCAGCACAGCCGGAGTCTCCCGCTTGTTCGGCGCTACCAGAGCTCCCGCCCCTCAGTCCAGAGGCGCCAGAGCTACTCAGTCCAGCGCTGTCAGAGCCTTCCTCTCCAGCGTTGCCGGAGCTTCCCGTCTGCCCAGCGTTGCCGGAGCTTCCCGTCTGCCCAGCGTTGCAGGAGCTTCCCGTCTGCCCAGCGTTGCAGGAGCTTCCCGTCTGCCCAGCGTTGCAGGAGCTTCCCGTCTGCCCAGCGCCGCCTGAGCCACCCGTCTGCAAGGGGCCGCCAGTGCCGCCAGTCAGCCAGGGGCCGCCAGTCAGCCAGGGGCCGCCAGGGGCCGCCAGTGCCGCCAGTCAGCCAGGGGCCGCCAGAGCCCCTCAGCCCAGATCCGCCAGAGCCCCTCAGCCCAGAGGCGCCAGAGCCCCTCAGCCAAGAGCCCCTGCCCCTCAGCCAAGAGCCCCTGCCCCTCAGCCAAGAGCCCCTGCCCCTCAGCCAAGAGCCCCTGCCCCTCAGCCAAGAGCTTCCGCCCCTCTGTCCAGCGCTTCCGCCCCTCTGTCCAGCGCTTCCGCCCCTCTGTCCAGCGCTTCCGCCCCTCTGTCCAGAGCTTCCGCCCCTCTGTCCAGAGCTTCCGCCCCTCTGTCCAGAGCTTCCGCCCCTCTGTCCAGAGCTTCCACCCCTCTGTCCCGAGCTGCCCCTCAGTCCAGTGGGGTCATTTAGAGGGGTCGCCGTGGTTAGGAGGCCACGGAAGCAGACAATAAGGCGAACTAAGACAATGGTGAAGTGGGGGCCACGTCCAGCACCAGAGCCGCCACCGCGGACAGATGCCCACCCAGACCCTCCCCAATAGGTTCAGGTTTTGCGGGGGGGCATTCTATGTTGGATGTCTTGTTTGTCTATTTCTATGTCTGGCCTGATATGGTTCTCAATCAAGGCAGGTGTTAGTCATTGTCTCTGATTGGGAACCATATTTAGGTAGCCTGGGTTTCACTGTGTGTTTGTGGGTGATTGTTCCTGTCTCTGTGTTTTGCACCAGATAGGGCTGTTTTTGGTTTTCCACGTTGATTGTTTTTGTTAGTTTATTCATGTCTAGTGTCTTTATTGAAAAACATGAATAACCACCACGCTGCGTTTTGGATATGAGACTATTAGGCCCAGTGGAAGATATGAGACTAGTAGGCCCAGTGGAAGATATGAGACTAGTAGGCCCAGTGGAAGAGATCAGGCTGGTAGTGATAGGACTAGTAGAAAATATTTGACAAGTCGGACCAGTAGAATAGAGTAGACTTGTATGTTCAGTAGATAAGATCAGACTAGTAGGCCCAGTATAACAGATCAGACTAGTAGGCCCAGTAAAAGAGATCAGACTAGAAGGCACAGTAGAAGCGATCAGACTAGTAGTGATAGGCCCATTAGAAGAGATTAGCCTAATAGGCCCAGTAGAAGAGATCATTTTAGTAGGCCCAGTAGAAGAGGTGAGACTATTAGGCCCAGTAAAAGAGATCAGCACCCAGGCCCAGTAATGTAGACGAGACCAGTAAGCACATTAGAAGAGATCAGATTCTAGGCCCAGTTGAAGAAACAGACTAGTAGGCCCAGTAGAAGAGATTAGACTTGTATGCTCAGATGAATAAAGAGACTAGTAGGCCCAGTAGAAGATATCATATTAGTAGTAGTGGTAGGCCCTTCAGATGAGCCTCTACAGGGCTAGACAGCTGGGTCCCGTGACTACAGGAAGCCGGCCAGAGCCAACAGGCCAACAGGGATACAAACAACAGTGTTCCAGAGGAAACAGGTGCCTGCTGCTGCCTTGTAGCAGGGGCTCTGGAGCATGGTGGTTCAGTCCGGTCACAACTTCCTAATTAGACTGCTCTTCAGCCAGGTGCTTCCGCAACGGAGGAGTGCCAGGGTCCACGCTGGCAGTCCGGCATGAGCACGCACATTGCAGGAGAGAGAGTGTCCTATTGTCATTGGTCAGTGTCAGTCAGGAAAAGAACATTGTCAGCATTGCCATGTGGTCACTCTCTGACAGTCAGCCCAAACATGAGTCAAGCACATGTAGACAATAGACATGCGACTCATACAGTGTAGGACACTGCCACAGTCGTGGAATTAGTGAGCGACTACACACAAAGGCAGAGATCTTGTGTAGCACCACGTTAAAAGAGATGTCTTCTGGAAAGCCCTCTGGTGAGTCACTCCCTCGGTGTGGGTGTGCAGGTGAAGGGAGAGTGTTGTCATGACATGATGAGCTAAAAGTCCATCATGTGGTCAATAGACTGAGAGTCAGGCTAATGTCTTCCTCTTCCTGTTGCCCTGGTGCGTCCTGGTGTGTCCTGCTTCCTGGTCCAAGCAGCGTCCACCCTCTGGGCCACGTGGAGCTATGCCCATAAAAACACACAGACAGACCCCCCTCTCCCCCCACACATTCCCCCCATCCGGCTCAAACAGTCAGGGAGAAGGTAGCAGGAGGGCTGGATGGAACAGAGTGGAAGTGTGTGTGTGTGTGTGTGTGTGTGTGTGTGTGTGTGTGTGTGTGTGTGTGTGTGTGTGTGTGTGTGTGTGTGTGTGTGTGTGTGTGTGTGTGTGTGGTTTGGAAGTCATTTCAGAGTTGTTTGATGATGAGACATCACATGGGAGGATGTTTGTGTCTAATGTAGCCTCCTCTCGTCTCATTAAAGCGCAGTGTGGTCAAGGGAAATGACATCACAGTGAGGTAATGCTGCTTCCTGTGTGATTGATACGATGTTGACGCTGGTCAAAGGGAATGAGGTCTACTGTACGTACATAGAGGGAATTCATATTCAGTATGATGAGCATGCGTAAAACAGGGTTGTATTATCTATCACTTACTTACAAGAAAGCAGTGTTCATTGTTTATTTGGTCTATAATTTACTTTACTCAACCTTTAGAAATGTTTGTGTATGATCTGTTGTATTTTGCTGTTTGTGCCTTCTCAGTAGTGAGAAGGTAGGTCTTCCCTCCTGTCATGGGCTGATGGCTGAAAGGACCATAGCTGTATAAATTGCCTGGCACATTTGCTTATGGGTGAGTGACATCTGCTGGGGACTTTTATGAGGGAGCCTTATCACTCTCCCTGACACACTTTGAGTTTAGAGAACCACATCTGGGTCTGGATTGTTCAAACCAAGAGGACGAAACCAAAAAAATATAGTTATTTTGGCCCGGTAAGGAGATGGGAGATGTGCAGGGTGGTGGGGATGATGAAAACATTTATCTAATTAAGTGTAAAAATATTTGGTTATTTATGCATGTGTACCATTAACGACAGGTTAGTTACTGTATCAACAGTGGGAAATGTATTTCGAACAGCCAAGTCCTTCCCCTGCCCTGTAGGAAGGAAAACTTCCCATTTCTCTTATTCCTACATCATCAGGCACTCTATCATTACAATCTGGCTAAGACTAGTGTGCATTTGAATGTTCCCTCATAAGAAGTTGTGGGGAGTGGATTATAGGGTTCCACAGCCTATAGCCTGCCTGAGTGTCCCGGCTAGCCCGGCAGTTATTAAGCACAGTTAAATATCACTCACTAAATGAAATCCACTCTCAACACTGTCATATAAAAAACTGATGGAGGGGAGCAGGGAGGGTGCATTGCGTGTGTGCAGACAGAATCGTGGTGAGGAGAGGTGGAGGGGTCTCTCATGACATACACGCTGAACACAAATATCATTCATTAACAGTAATCTGCTATTTTAACACTGATGTATGGCCCCCTGGTAGCTGAGCCACTGATTCACATCCCAGGCTACAATTTCAATATGGACCTGCTATGCTGGGGCTGACTGGCTATCCGTCTCCCGACCCCCATCCTGCTCTCCCCCCTCCGTCACTACCCCAGAGTCTCAGGTGCCACGCCAGCGCGCCGCAAATGAACACATTTCCAGCAGCCGGCACCTTTGATGGCTCTATGATTCCTAGTGGGTCAATAGCTGGCAGGCAGTGGGAGAGGAGAGGAGACAGCAGCACTGGAGTGGCTGGCCGACAGCATGGTGATGATACAGAGACACTGGAGGGGAGAGGAGGCAGGCAATAGAAACCACAAAGCTGTAGTGGGCCCCAGGGAGTAAAGGCAGAATATGTCTATGTCTAGGTTCAGTTTGAGTTTGAGAACACAGCAATGCGGTAGCTAAAGTAGTGTTTATACTCCATTACACTTTATGCTGGAATGCAAACAATGTATTTAGCTACATTTGTTCAGGCATAGAGATTACATAAACAGTACCGCTATTACTCTACTATTTTCAGTAACTATACTGTAACCATACTCTATGAATAAAAACAATATTGTCAGTAAAAGCTCAATTTGGCTGCCATTTTCATCTATCTACTCAGTCCACTTTACAGCTTCCGTTGGTCTTTAACTTTGTCTCACATTTCAATTCACACACTCTAGTCAGCGGCATTAATCAGAAAGCAGAATAACACTCCTGCCGGTCCCCAGGTGACTTATATGAATACCTTGGAGATGTATTCCTACAACAAGCCTGAAGTCCCAGAGACCCCTGGACAGACAGACAGACAGTAGATAACCAAGCTGTCTCTTCCCTACAGGCCTTGTCTGCTATATTGTTGTACAGCCGTGGCTCTTCCCCTGTCAAGCCCAGTAAAAACTCTCCCCCCACTACACACCCAGCTTGTCAGCTGAAATGAATTAGTAGACATCTTAATTATCTTACCGGTCAGGTATTCGAGGTTCCAAATAAATATTTCTATAATGTGATCCATGGCTGTGTTTCCCATCAGGCCCGACTAGCTATTAAACTGATTATATTAGAGAAGTGATAGTTTGAGAGATGGCTACTGCCATGTTTATGTGCCAATGGGCCTCAACCACCATCCACCAGGCCATTATAACACCTCAAGTAATTCGGCGAGACGCGTGTGGTAATATGAGAATTTATGCAGTCAGCTGACCTCTTTGTCCTCTCATTTCAATGCTGCCATTTTGTCGTGAGGATGGTGAGGATCCATCGTGGTGTCATGGTGGTAGTTTGTCCTCATTAGAACCGCCTCTGAATAGGAGAATAGAATAGGACTAGTCTACGTGTTGTCGGACACATCTGATAACACAGCGCTGTGCAGAGTGAAAAATCTATCTGCAGAGGCTCTGACAGCGGAAATGTGTGGAGAAATTGCTTTCGCGTTGCGGGATGAGTCAGGAATGTATGTCCTCTTCTTGTAGAGAGAGAGAGAGAGAGAGAGAGAGAGAGAGAGAGAGAGAGAGAGAGAGAGAGAGAGAGAGAGAGAGAGAGAGAGAGAGAGAGAGAGAGAGAGAGAGAGAGAGAGAGAGAGAGAGAGAGAGAGAGAGAGAGAGAGAGAGAGAGAGAGAGAGAGAGAGAGAGAGAGAGAGAGAGAGAGAGAGAGAGAGAGAGAGAGAGAGAGAGAGAGAGAGAGAGAGAGAGAGAGAGAGAGAGAGAGAGAGAGAGAGAGAGAGAGAGAGAGAGAGAGAGAGAGAGAGAGAGAGAGAGAGAGAGAGAGAGAGAGAGAGAGAGAGAGAGAGAGAGAGAGAGAGAGAGAGAGAGAGAGAGAGAGAGAGAGAGAGAGAGAGAGAGAGAGAGAGAGAGAGAGAGAGAGAGAGAGAGAGAGAGAGAGAGAGAGAGAGAGAGAGAGAGAGAGAGAGAGAGAGAGAGAGAGAGAGAGAGAGAGAGAGAGAGAGAGAGAGAGAGAGAGAGAGAGAGAGAGAGAGAGAGAGAGAGAGAGAGAGAGAGAGAGAGAGAGAGAGAGAGAGAGAGAGAGAGAGAGAGAGAGAGAGAGAAGGGAGAGTACAACATGAGAGAGAGAATGAGATAGGGAACGCGAGAGAGCTGTGAATCATCTCTCTCCATAGTGAATACTGAGGTTATCACGACACCACATCAGTGATATGTAGCCGCTATGAGCATTATCATACAGAGCCGTATCCTGATATACATAAGTTCACGTCGTCTTGCAGTCGTTATTGTTATTGATTGGGCACATTTCATAAATGCGGAATACATAACGTAGGATATATAGAGTTTATCACTGTAGATGAATTCATGTTAGAAAAGGGGTTAGCGAAACTGTTAATCATTGACTCTGGTAGATATCCTCTTCATTCTCTCCAATACTTATTGCGTAGAGATCTGCAACAAAATATGCTTGGCCAAGCGTTGCAAATAATTCAAGAGTGTGTTTTGCCCAATACTGTTGTAGGCTATGTGAAGTGGATTTTTTTTTTATTCCACTACCCACCCTTCTGTCTTTTCTCCTTTTATTCTCCCTGTGGACTCAACCCTGTTTGATGTATAGACAGGAGAACACAATCGTAGTGTGGCTTTTTGAAGATCTAGTCATGTGCAATGTGGTCCACTGCGTCTTCAATATGCCTGTCAAGGGTTATTTGAGAGCACTGGACACACACACATGCACACACACACACACACACACACACACACACACACACACACACACACACACACACACACACACACACACACACACACACACAGTAGATATTGGTCAGTGACAAGTGGTGACAGATTGATTTAGTGAGCA
Organism: Oncorhynchus keta; assembly: GCF_023373465.1. NCBI lineage: Eukaryota > Metazoa > Chordata > Actinopteri > Salmoniformes > Salmonidae > Oncorhynchus > Oncorhynchus keta. Next base: position 27,291,458 of record NC_068443.1, on the reverse strand, counting down.
TGCAGTCTGTGATAACCCCCACAAACATCATATGGAGTCCTGCTGTTTTGTTTAGGTTCCCCCCCCTGAAGGAAATACAGCCATCTCCATGTGGATAGAAATGTATGAAAATGAAATACAGCCATCTCCATGTGGATAGAAATGTATGAAAATTAAATACAGCCATCTCCATGTGGATAGAAATGTATGAAAATGAAATACAGCCATCTCCATGTGGATAGAAATGTATGAAAATTAAATACAGCTATCTCCATGTGGATAGAAATGTATGAAAATGAAATACAGCCATCTCCATGTGGATAGAAATGTATGAAAATGAAATACAGCCATCTCCATGTGGATAGAAATGTATGAAAATGAAATACAGTCATCTCCATGTGGATAGAAATGTTTGAAAATGAAATACAGCCATCTCCATGTGGATAGAAATGTATGAAAATGAAATACAGCCATCTCCGTGTGGATAGAAATGTATGAAAATGAAATACAGCCATCTCCATGTGGATAGAAATGTATGAAAATGAAATACAGCCATCTCCGTGTGGATAGAAATGTATGAAAATGAAATACAGTCATCTCCATGTGGATAGAAATGTATGAAAATGAAATACAGCCATCTCCATGTGGATAGAAATGTATGAAAATGAAATACAGCCATCTCCATGTGGATAGAAATGTATGAAAATGAAATACAGCCATCTCCATGTGGATAGAAATGTATGAAAATGAAATACAGCCATCTCCGTGTGGATAGAAATGTATGAAAATTGCGTTTCTAATATTCACCAAGCCCTGCCCATGTGATGGCCCTATTAAATCAATTGGGGATGATTACATTGAGAGGAAGAAATCAATGCCACCCTGTAATTGCATATTACAACGTTATTTTCTGCATAGATATTGATAATACGTGTGTTTACATTTCATATGATTAAAATCAATGTAGTAAAGTGAGTTATGACAGCTGCCCCTGATGATACATATTTATGGAGCAGGCTTAATGGGGTTGTTGATGCTTGCCATGGATTGCCTTCATCCATCTCCATACAGAATGCTTCCGGGGGTCCTAGCCATCCAGGGTGCTCTACAGCTAAATCCTGCTGCCTGTATCGCACATGTACACCACTTTAACAATGCATTGTCTCTGGGGCCTGGTTATCAAAGCTGCCCTGGTAAATCTTTGGCCTGCTCTGACTGTAAATATTAGATATGGATCATCTAAATATGAGTATGGATTTTGGCTTATTTTTGTTGTTGTAAAATTACTGTCAATACCCAAATTTCCCGACATTTTATTATATTATATTTTTTTACCTACCCGGAGCCATGTTCGACCCTCAAATTTGATTTGATGATATGTCCATCACTGAAATTAGATTGAGTTCCATTTTAAGATGGATTCCACTTTCTGAATGTTTTTTTCTCCCTTAAATAGCTGTCATTTCACACCAGGACCACTGATCCAGTCAGCCTGGTTCTCAGCAACTAGCTAACAGCTCCTCTACTTAATAGTGTTATGTGGCTCTTTGGATGATGCATTTTACTTTGGGAGCCAATGTTTGCAGCATGTTCCTGGTATCAGGTGCCTGGGCCCTGTAGTGTGTGTGAAACCAGATCCACCTCAGGGAGACAGTTGCAGTTGAACATCATAAGAGGCACACACTCATCCTCAGCCGCGGTGTCTTTAACCACCCCCCGGCCCTCCCAGCTCTCCAGCACATCACAGAGAACCATTGACAGCCACAGGGCTATCGGATAGCAGCCACGCTCAAAGGACATTTGGATTCGGTGTGTAAAATGCTTTTAGGTAAGATGACTGTTTGCCTGTGTAAAATTGTTTTCCCTCCAGAGTAGACGATGTACACAATTGATGCTTAATGACTCATAACTAGAGAACACTATGGACCCAGACAGGATTATACATTACCTTGCCACAAACATGGTTAAGCTTCCACAAACAAGCAAGACCACTGTACATATCATTGTGTCAGCCGCACGGGGGTCGGGGGGGCAGAGATAGACATTTACCAAGTGGATAGGTGGAGGTTTGGGGAGGTGAAAAGCACTCTCACTTTCGCCGTTATCAATCCATTGTTGGTTATTAAGGACATAACCTCGTCCATTAGGTAAAATTCATGGAAATTACCTCCTCTCTTCCGTGATGTTAGGGCCCAGATTGGGTAGAGGAGGTTAGCGGAGGGGGGCAGTGGCACAACTAACCCCTATCCATTCTACCTCCGGTCTCGTCCCGAGGTTTCAAACCGCTGCTGAAGCTTTAAGTTTAATTAAAAGTTTATTTCCTTCTAGGTGACTTATGTTCTCTGCCAAGGTGAGTGAGAGTCAGGAGAGTTGACAGAACTGATTAAAGAAGAGGGACGGGAGGAAATGAATGAAAAGAGTGAAAGCGAAGGATGGTTGGATAGGCAGGCGTTCTGCAGGGACTACTTATTTTGTAATAAATAAATGTTTTTGTACATTTGGATGTTTGAGTCCACCAGCTTCTACAGTGAGTCTCCAAAAGTATTGGGACAGTGACAACTTTGTTGTTTTTTTGGCTCTGTACTTTTGTACTTTTTGGCTCTGTACCATTTTAGGGGGCCAAAAGTATTGAGACAAATTCACTTATAAGTGTATTAAAGTAGTAAAAAGTTAAGTATTTGGACCCATATTCATAATACACAATGACTACATTAAGCTTGTTGGATGCATTTGCTTTACGTTTGGTTGTGTTTCATTTTGGAGTCTCTTATTGTAAATAAGAATAGAATATGTTTCTAATATAGTTACAGACGCACAAATATCATACCCACAAGACATCCTACCCTCTCATGCCCCATCATTTCTTTGGAGGGGGTATGATATTTGTGCGCCTGTAACATTCTCACTCATCATTATTCACGATTCATTCACAGTTATCCATAATCATGGTACAATCCACATTCATATAGAATTGTTTAGAGACATATTCAATTCTTATTTACAATAAAAGTGACTCCAAAATGACACTACATTATTTGAACCACTTTAACCTCAGTCGTTGTATAATTTCAAATCCAAAGTGCGGTGTACAGAGCCAAAACAAACAAAAATTGTCACGAACCCAATACTTTTGGAGTTCACTGTATTTCCTGCATGAATAAAGAAACTATAGTGCAGTTGAAGTACATGCATGTGACATAAAATCACACAGTTTATAACCGTGTTGAAGATTTACATTTCACATTGCAGTTTGACCCTATGTTAAAATCAAACAGACATACAGTGGGGAGAAACAAGTATTTGATACACTGCCAATTTTGCAGGTTTTCCTACTTACAAAGCATGTAGAGGTCTGTAATTGTTATCATAGATACAATTCAACTGTGAGAGACGGAATCTAAAACAAAAATCCAGAAAATCACATTGTATGATTTTTAAGTAATTAATTAGAATTAGGGATCAGCCCAGAACTACACGGCAGGACCTGGTCAATGACCTGAAGAGAGCTGGGACCACAGTCTCAAAGATAACCATTATTAACACATTATGCCGTCATGGATTAAAATCCTGCAGCACACGCAAGGTCCCCTTGCTCAAGCCAGCGCATGCCCAGGCCCGTCTGAAGTTTGCCAATGACCATCTGGATGAACCAGAGGAGGAATGGGAGAAGGTCATGTGGTCTGATGAGACAAAAATATAGCTTTTTGGTCTAAACTCCACTCGCTGTGTTTGGAGGAAGAAGAAGGATGAGTACAACCCCAAGAACACCATCCCAACCGTGAAGCATGGAGGTGGAAACACCATTCGTTTGTGGATGCTTTCCTGCAAAGGGGACAGGACGACTGCACCGCATTGAGGGGAGGATGGATGGGGCCATGTATTGTGAGATCTTGGCCAACAACCTCCTTCCCTCAGTAAGAGCATTGAAGATGGGTCGTGGCTGGTTCTTCCAGCATGACAACGACCCAAAACACACAGCCAGGGCAATTAAGGAGTGGCTCCGTACGAAGCATCTCAAGGTCCTGGAGTGGCCTAACCAGTCTCCAGGCCTGAACCCAATAGAAAATCTTTCGAGGGAGCTGAAAGTCTGTATTGCCCAGCGACAGCCCCAAAACCTGAAGGATCTGGAGAAGGTCTGTATGGAGGAGTGGGCCAAAATCCCTGCTGCAGTGTGTGCAAACCTGGTCAAGAACTACAGGAAATGTATGATCTCTGTAATTGTAAACAAAGGTTTCTGTACCAAATATTATGTTCTGCTTTTCTGATGTATCAAATACTTATGTCATGCAATAAAATGCAAATGAATTACTTAAACGATGTGCCTCATTATGTGAGGCTAGTTGTGCGTTTCTCTGTTTATGAATTTGGCCAACAATCAACTACAATCATTCCTTTGATATGCATTCTTATGCCTACATACATTATAGATGTGACCATCCCATCCTGCTAAGCTAAGGGACTATCCTGAAACGTAACATCCTCAACTGATGTACACAGCCCAGGCCTGAACAGCAGGGAGATCCAACCCGGTTTGGGAAGGGAGTAAGGGGTGCAGGGGTGGAGGAGGAAAGGGGGACCCTCTGTTTCACTTAGTGTCTGTCTCTTCCCTCGCTCCCAGCTGAGCCCTCCCTGTGACTTGACTTTATCTGTGTTCAATCACGCTGCAGCTCCAGCAGGCCAAATCGTTCGCCACCCGGGCTCCCGGACAGTGAAATATGGCCACAATTAGCCCCGGACACAGTTCAATGATGATAAAGAGTATTCACACCTTTTAGACCCTGATTAAAAGGCCTGCCTAGTCTGCCATTGATAGAGAGAACTAATTTCACATTACTATTATTATCACCATCTCTTGATTATAATGCACTCATTCTCCTTCCCTCTTTTCTTTTTCCTCTGCTCTTCCTTTCCTCTCTTGGCCGCAGATAGATGCCGTGGCTCCTTTATCATTTACACATCAGTGGCAATGACTTGCCCCATTTATTTTGACTCCTTTTTTTCCCATTTATACCTATGCTAGTCTGTTTCTATTCACATCCTCCAGTCTGCATAGAGGGTAGCCCATCTCCCTCCTCCAGCCCATCACCCATACCAGCAACCCATCACCCCCCCTCACCCCCACTGCCAGTCAGATAGTCACACCATCACAGTCCCCCCTAAATTGTGCATGGGGAAAGTCACTCCCTAAAAGAAAGAAAAAAATTGGTTGATAAATGGAGGGGCAGTAATAAAATGGAGACATCAAGGAGCATGAAAAGAAGAGGAGAAAAGGTGAGAGGGAGGGGAGGCTGCAGTAAACCGGCAGGAACGGAGCTGTCCATAGAAAGAGAAAGGGAGCGAGAGAAATGGAGAGGGTGAGGGAGAGAGAAGGAGAGAGAAAGAGGCAGAGGAATAAGAATGATCGGCTCTCGCCTGTGTTCCATCAAGGGAGAAATTACACATTTACTAAGGTTTTTTCTTAAGACGACGGCCTCATAGATCAAACCACTGGATGTACGAGCCAATTTTCAACATGAAATATAGACACCAGGAATCAATTTCACATGTGTTCCCTATCACCCTCTGTCACAGAATAATACTCCTGGCTCTTTTAGGGAATGTATCTACCTATGACTTTCACTGACAGTTACTGTACGTTATGCGATGTACTGATGTATTATATTGTTAAAGATTATGTGAGCATTAAAATAGTCTTTAATAGTTTTATATATCTGTAAAATTGATAAGTCAAACCAGCACCTGTGAGGATAACAATATATATATTTGTTCTAGGAGATTAATGCATACCCTCATGAAACACATTTCATTAGACAAGAAAAAAACATTCAATATATTTCACTGATTTTAATAGGGTGAGTAATGTTGTTTTAATGAAACAAGAAAAGTATTACCATTGTATACTTCAATAGAATTCAGTTAGATAATACATTATGTTTGTGTTACAGTAATTAGACATTTGCTTCCACACCTACTACAAATCATTTCAAATAGAAGGATTTTACAGTAAAAGAATCTGACATCACATTCATTGTTTCCTTGTCCCAGGGAGTTTGACATGTTGTCATGTTTGTGCTTATAACGGCAATAGTCTTATTGTCGTTGAATAAATAGAATAGACTACATAGAATGCCATGATACAGCAGGTGTCTCCTGCACCGGGTTGGCAGGAAGTGAGTCATCGTCACTTCCTGTCTGCTCGTAGACGGGAAACGCCACTGTGCAAACAGCTCCATCCCGTATGGAGCAGGAGCAGGAGGGCAGCTGGCTAGTTCTCTGTCTGACTGCAGACACCTTAGAAAGTCACGGTCAGCAGCATCGTAGACGACTAGGACAGGAATATGGGCTGAAATCCTCTGGGATATAGGAGAGGGGGACAGATGTCAGGGGGAAAATAAGATCATCAATGTAAGGATATTTAGGCCTGTAAACAAAAGTCTATGTCATCATATTATTCAAATGAATCAAGACGTGTGTGTTTTTCTTCATTTTGTACTATTTCACTCTCTTATTTGACTATAGTTGACCCTTTCTTTGTCATTTTGGACGATATGACGGTCTCCTCAGTATGTATTTTTTTAAACTTCTGAACCACGGCCGTCTATGAACATAGCATTAATTCAGCTCACCCCCAGCCCCAGTCATCCTCTGTGTCACAACGCAATTACTGCACAACCAGTCAGGGCCCGCCGTGGATAAGCAGTGGGTGGATCTTCATGTATATTCACTTAGGTGCCATATTTTTCCTCCTGGACAAGATTAATTGCATTATAACTCGTTTTGGGAAGAATAATGGCAGTGCTGGCGTGCTGCTCAAACACCCTGTCTCATAGCGATTTCTTAATACATCCCACCAAATGGAGGTTAAGAGGGGATATTCTGGAGGTTATCTGGATCTCCTGCACGAGGCGGAGGAGATTGATGGGCTAAAAAGACTAGTGTTCTCTGGGCCACATTCATATGGTAATGTTCTATTGTAAAAGAGGAGCTGGGGCTTTTCTTAATCTGGGCTGGAGGGAAATGGAGCTAGCTGTGCTAAGCAATTTGTCTCCAAACCTTGATGATGCTGTATGAGTGTTGTGACAAAACAACATATTTTGTCAATTAAAGTTACAAAATAATAATTAAAGTTTTGATAGAAAAGAAATGTCATGTGGAAAATGACAACTATTTTCTGATTGAGTTATATTAACAGCTACTGTAGGTCTGGTACTACAATTTATCCAGAGCGATTTACAGGAGCAATTAGGGTTAAGTGTTTTGCTCAAGAACATTTTTTTTAAACTTATCGTCTCAAGGATTCCAACCAGAAACGTACACATTTGTAGTCCAACGCTCTGAACTGCTTGGCTACCTGGCATACTTATCTTAGATCAAATGGCATACAGGTTCAATGTATGGATGTGTGCAAAAATACTAAATGTATGCATGTCTGCAAAAACGATTGTATATTTTCATTAAAGAAAAAATAACTATTATGATATAAGCTGCAGTGTTAAATAGACAGCCCTTTCACTTTGAATGATACCTGCACCCTCTATGGATCACACATAACTGATCTATAACTAATCTATACACATGGAACACACCACTCGGTCAGCATCCCAAATAGCACCCTATTCCTCATATGGCTCTGCTCAAAAGTAGTGCACTATATAGGGCATAGTGTGTCATGTGGTACACATTCTATATCTAGACAGTATAGATACCCCTACTGAGAACCAGCATGGCTCGGAGCAGCTTTGATTAAGTTGGACGCAGTGTTTTTGACTACTGGTCACTCTTTAAGTGCCCATTGGATGTTTGTATCCTAGTGCTTGTGCATTCATTTTTCTCCATATTATCCACACACGTTCCAGGCCCTGATCAATAGGCATATTAATCATTTGGAAGAAAAAAAAGGGTGACAAACCAATTATTAATCTGCCCTGTCAAGTCCAATACAGTAATGAATTTGCAAAAAATGGTCTTAACTTCATCCATTCATTAACTGCTGAAGGGTGGCAGACTTCACAATGTCACAGGATTTTCTCTGGTATTGACGCCACCTCTGGCAGCTAATTTACAACCCTGTCTCCTGTGCAGAGCTCCACCATGCGCTAATAAAACGTACAGGGGAGCTTGAAATACAGCACCTTCCATCTGACTCCATGTCCAAAATAGCCCGGTTTCTGTAAGTTGGAGTTCACCTTTAAAATGAACTTTCCTTAGCTGTAGTATGTGTGTGGCCCACTTCTTCCTCTGTAGGCCACATCAATACAGTCTTTATTCCTCATATCTTGCCCCTGCTTGGCAAATTTGAAATGAACTGCCTTTATGTGTTCAACATTTAGCAACAGCTTTAGCTTATCCTGAACCAAATGCACATGAGCATCAATTTTATAAAAAGAAAAGCTTTACAACTATGCACTCAAATCAAACTGTCTATTGTGCTGTCTGCCGATTCCCAGTCAACACCAGTAGAGGGCGTACCACTGTAGCTCTCCGCCATGTCTTCTCTTCACCGCTACTTATTGATGAGACTGCTTTACGCTCCACTAAGCCTGTACTCAACAGAAAAATCCCAAAGCAGGATGATGCATCGGGAAATCATTTACTGGGACCACCCCACTTCAGTAACCACAATTTATGATAATTTGATGAATTGATGAGCTCATGTTTCAGACAGTAAGCAAGGCTGCTTGCTGAGCAGATTTTTACTAAATGAGCGCCAGCAGCAGGAGACTAACTCATTTTATATCTTCTTAAATGTTGAAACATGATGCATTCTTTGAGTTTGCTAGTGATAACATCCAAGTTTCTCTAGCCCAGCCATGCAACCCAGTCTAAGATCATGTTCTATTTATACAATGTAATGTTGTTGAGTGGTGAACCCCTCTCCTTCCCCATAACCCTACATTTGCATACAAATGAAGTTCTAAATGGGCTCAATGACATAATTGACTTGCAATTAGAAATATTCTCGAGCTGGTCACTTTGCAGTGGACAGAGCAAGTGCAAAATGAGGGGAAAAGGCCTGTTTAGCATTTTAATGAAGCTCATTAGCTGTCACTTCACTAGGCTGACAAGAGGACTTATTTATGCAATGGCCTTACAGCTTCATTTGAAACGTGAGTTCTCAGCAGTAATTGTTTTTGAGCATGTTGTCCCTTGATCATCATCGAAATTAGGCCCATTTGACTGAACTTAGCCAACATGTAGAAAGTGTAGCCTACCATGTCTAACTTGGGTGTAGCTTTATCATTCTGATTTGTTCCAAGGTAAGCAAGTTCAAGAAAAAAAGGAGTGAAAACAATCAGACATGCTTCAAATACGTCCAAACCTTTTTAAGGTTCAACATAGCTTTGTAAGAGTTCAAAAACCTATTTGAACTATATAGCGACCCCACTGCTTTGACATTCACAAAGGCTGAACTGATTTGAACAGAGAAGGGCACGGCACACCTTACTTTGTATCTGAGGCACCTCTGTTTTATCCGAGGTACTCCGAGGAGAAACATTCAGATGCTTTGCTTGCCGGCACCCTAATTATCCTGCGATGCAGCTCTTTTTCTAGGTGTGTTCGTGCCAGGCAGGGGGGAGGGAGGCAGCGCTACACATGGAGGTGTTAGGTTTGGGGGTGGGGGGGGGGGGGTTATCTCCTATCTCCCAGACAGGTTTAGCACCCCCAGATTGTAAACAAGGGCCCCAGTCGCTTCCTCCAGCTTGTTAACATCATCTCCGTCATTCAGCGCACCGTTACTGTCAGGTCCTCGCTGCGCCCTACGCAATCAGCATTAACCATGTCAGGCCCTTAATGGGAGCGCTGTAAAACCCGCTGACAGGCCCCGCACTGTGGATTCACATGGAAGACAAACTGCCTCCTCCACCACACAGTACTCATACGCCGTACTCAGAGACACACACACATAGCATGCACACACACACTGAAGGCTGTAATATAGAAGTACTGTAAAAATGAGCAGAATAGATAAACATCTTTCTCTCAACAAGTAGCATCATAGTGTTTGTAAATCTTTGTGTTATTTCCTTATTAGTACCTCAGCACTGACTGTGTCAGTTACAGTCTGATAAAGAATATTGTGTGACACCTGTGAATAGTGCATTATGAAAGCATATGCTGTAAAGGGCCATGGGCTGTGTATTTATACATTATCGACTGTTATGAAGTACACTACATGACCAACAGTATGTGGACACCTGCTCCCCGAACATCTCATTCCAAAATCACGGGCATTAATATGGAGTTGGTCCCCCCTTTGCTGCTATAACAGCCTCCAACCTTTTGGGAAGCCTTTCTACGAGATGTTGGAACATTGCTGCAAGGATTTGCTTCCATTCAGCCACAAGAGCATTAGTGAAGTCAGGCACTGATGTTGGGTGATTAGGCCTGGCTCGCAGTCTGCGTTTAAATTATTTCCAAAGGTGTTCGATGAGGATGAGGTCAGGGCTCTGTGTAGGCCAGTCAAGTTTTTCCACACCGATCTTGACGAACCATTTCGTTATGGACCTCGCTTTGTGCACGGGGACATTCTCATGCTGAAACAGGAAAGGGCCTCCCCCAATCTGTTGCCATAAAGTTGGATGCACAAAATAGTCTAGAATGTCTGTGTATGCTGTACTGTAGCTTTAATATTTCCCTACACTGGAACTAAGGGGCCTAGCCCAAACCAGACCATTATTCCTCCTACCCTAAACTTTACAGTTGGCACTATGCATTTGGGCAGGTTGTGTTCTCCTGGCATCCACCAAACCCAGACTTGTCCGTTGGACTAGCAGATGGTGACGCGTGATTCATCACTTCAGAGAATGCGTTTCCACTGCTCCAGAGTCCAATTGCACCACGCTTTACATCACTCCAGCCGACGCTTAGCATTGCACATGGTGATCTTAGGCTTGTGTGCAGCTGATCAGCCATGGAAACCTAACAAACAGTTATTGTCCTGACGTTGCTTCCAGAGGCAGTTGAAATCAAATCAAAGTTTATTTGTCACGTGCGCCAAATACAACAGGTACAGATCTTACAGTGAAATGCTTACTTACAGGCTCTAACCAAAAGCGCAAAAAAGGTATTAGGTGAACAATAGGTTAAGTAAAGAAATAAAACAACAGTAAAAAGTCAGGCTATATACATTAGCGAGGCTATAAATGTGGCGAGGCTACATACAGACACCGGTTAGTCAGGCTGATTGAGGTAGTATGTAAAGGGATGTATAGTTAGTGTCTATGCATATATGATAAACAGAGAGTAGCAGCAGCGTAAAATAGGGGATGGGGGGAGTTGGGGGGGGCACACAATGCAAATTGTCCAGGTAGCCATTTGATTACCTGTTCAGGAGTCTTATGGCTTGGGGGTAAAAACTGTTAAGAAGCCTTTTTGTCCTAGACTTGGCACTCCGGTACCACTTGCCATGCGATAGTAGTTTGGAACTCGATAGTGAGTGTTGCAACCGAGGACAGACCATTTTTACAAGCTTCAGCACCCGGCGATCCCATTCTGTGAGCTTGTGTGGCCTACCAATGCGCTGCTGAGACATTGTTGCTCCTAGACATTCCAATTCACAATAACAGCACTTATAGTTGACCGGGGTAGCACTAGCAGGGCAGAAATTTGACAAACTGACTTGATGGAAAGATGACATCCTATGATGGTGCCACGTTGAAAGTCACTGGGCTCTTCAAGAAGGCAATTGTACTGCCAGTGTTTCCTATGGACATTGCATGGCTGTGTGCTTAATTTTATATACCTGTCAACAACGGGTGTGGCAGAAATAGCTGAATCCACCAATTTGAAGGGGTGTCCACATACTGTTGTATATATTGTGTACCAATGAACTGTTATAAATTATAATTTAATACACTACGATTTGATAGAAGGCATTATGCATGCATTGCACATTATGCATCATGTTTATATTAATATCCTCCATTAGCGCTGTGTCAGATTTCGTACAATTACAAAGAAGTTGTAGGCTACAGATAATTAATGCATGTTTATGACATTGCTACAAAGACAAACTAAGAGACATGCCAAAGAGGTGTGTGAGAGAGACATCTGTCTGAAAGTGAGTGAGCAGAGGTAAAGTCAGAGTTAATGTGGTCTGTGCTGTGGCGACTGATTGCATCATCCCCCTTCACAGCCACTGACTGCATCCCAAATGGCACCCTATTCCCTGCATGGTGCACTACTTTTGTCCAGGGTCCATAGGGCTCTGGTCAGAAAGTGCCACTATAGGGAATGGGGTGCCATTTGGGATACAAGCACTGTCTACTGCCTCTGCCCTTCATTTAGATTAAAGCCATTCTCCATCTCTCCCGTCCCACGATTAGTGCCCCACAGCAATTTACAGGTTATATGTGACTTCATTTTGGAGTAAAAGGGACACTCGAGAGGTGTAAGAGGGATGAATATAATGGAATGACATGTAATTTAAAGTCCAGTGGTAGCAGGGTACAATCATGGCAGAAAGGCTTGAGGTGATGGGGAGACAGACAACGTGATAAGGTTTGAGGATAGTCAACACCTGGTTCATTCTATAGAATTGAATAACGCCATTTTCTAAGCCCATTAATAGAAACAGAGAAACCAAGACAAATATTCTTAGAGGGAATCACTGAGGTTGAAGATGTTCTCAGCCAGGTATCCATTTGGGACATAAAAAAGGACATGCGAATCATGTCATGATCTTGCCCTTTATGTAAACGGCTCTTGGGGCCACAAAGGCTAACTGCCCCATCGCTTGGAGCCAATAGGTGCTTTCCGGGATGCCACTTTGAAACAAGCTCTACATGGTCGAGCCGAACAGCCACAACTGTGAATGCGCTTGACCTTTCCCTCCCTGGACTAATCTGATTGTGCCTTCTTTATGAAATCAGCCGGTAAAGGTCAAAGAGCTATTTAACATAGGAACCCTTTAGCTATGGAATTTGCCTTGCAGTAAATTACCTTTATTATGTTTCATTCACATGTCACCCATGCAGAAGACTACTTAACTCCTTGAGTGTCAAAAGCCAAGAGAGTCTACAGCAATGGTGTTTATGGTTAATTGTTAATGTAACTGTCTTATTTGACCGTAAATCATGTGACGGATCGGGAAATGCCAAACATGTAGGCTATGGGGTTCATGTTTTTAGGAGCAAAACCCTGAAAATGATCATACAAGCATTGCTCTCCTCTATAAAAAAAAATCCACAGTGAAAGGATACGTGGTCGCTATGACTCCCAGACCTAAGAGAGCTTTCTGAATACGACCAAAAACATCAATGTCCGACTTGAATATTCCCAACCATTCATCGTGAGTGTTGTTAGAGATCTGTTAGAGAGAATCAGAAAGGATAGACCTTCAACAAATATCAAATCCATACTGGAGAAAGACTGTCTCGGAATTACGAAGCAAAATGTCAAGCCTTCGTTTTGGAGCAGATGTCAAAGCAGGAACTAATAATGGGCTTGTCATTTGAACTGTTGAGCCATCATTCAGTAGCTCATGACCCTTTGCTTTCATAGATACTGTATGTCAGATATTCTCGACCCCAGTTCCACTGTATGTCACTCATGGACAACTGGATTACTGTCTTATTGGTGACATCAGACTTTCTGTCGTTGCCTAGGAGGGGGATAAATAATAGGATGCATCTCAGAGCTGCAGACCTAGGTTGAGTCCCAAACAGTGGCGTCGTAATGGCGTCGTAAGGCCTGGATGTTTTTGGTCCAACCCTGAACCTTTTGATGGTCCAATAAAATAAATATTTGTATATTTATTTAAATTTCAGGCTGTAAGTCTGATATAAGTATCCATAACCGTACATCAGTTGAGCTATGCAGCATTTACATTTTTTTTTACTGACAAATTTTTATGACAAAAATTAACAATACAATATACTGCACGAGGTAGTAGCAGGCACCGTAAAAAGCCCCTGGAGTGACGATCTGGTACCTGCTGTGATTGGTTGAGATTTCACAACGCAGTTGCCCACTCACGTCTATTGACCCCTCCCCACTCCTACAGAGAGGTTCACATTTCTAGCCAGCACTAAGATAAACGACTGTCACTCAGTCAGAGTCTGCAGCAGGATATGCAGGATATTCGGGAACTTCTTCCGAAAGAGAGGCAAAACAAGCAAGGAAATTGAGCGTGAGCAGGCAGCAGGGAATGAGGTGGAGATGGCGGAAACAGACAGAAAGTTAAAGTGTAATAGCAGCAGAGTTAGCCACAGGGTTGTGCAGGGTTGGTGGTAGCCAACTAGCTAACTAGCTAGTCTCCCTCAGCATAAGGGTTGGCTAATGCTAATAAGTTAGCGCTTAGCATCCATAAGCTATTGGTTGTCAGTCAGAGTTATTTAATGGTAGGTGTTGACATAAGGATGTTGACATAAGTTATGATATTAGGAAAATATATGTATTTTTATGGGTTTCGTTTCTGTAGCTAGTTTAGCTGGCTAGTCACTTCAGTAGCTACTGACCGAAGAAACTTCAGAAAACATTTTTCTGACTGAAGCACATATCTTCTGACAGTGACACAGTGCCCCCCCTTTGGACTGAAGCTGAACTTTACTACAACTACATATTCAACCATGTTTAAAATGGGCAATGTTGAGGTGGTAGGACTGATTAAATTAATCATAGTGGTCTTATAACCCATTCCATTCTACAGGTAAACATTTTTGGCTCATCCCTTAAAACTTCTTTGGGATCGGTGTCCCATTCACAGGACCGTTGAGCTAATGTAGGCTAATGCAATTAGCATGAGGTTGTAAGTAACAAGAGAATTTCCCAGGACATAGACATATCTGATATTGGCAGAAAGCTTAAATTCTTGTTAATCTTACTGCACTGTCCAATTTACAGTAGCTATTACAGTGAAAGAATACCATGCTATTGTTTGAGGAGAGTGCACAGTTAGAGCGTCTGCTAAATGACTTAAATGTAAATGTAAATGATCATGAAACGTTATTAATAAACAATTTAGGCACATTTGGGCAGTCTTGATACAGCATTTTGAACAGAAATCCTATGATTCATTGGATCAGTCTAAAACTTTGCATCTAAATTGCATCTGGGCTGGAATAATGCAAACAGTTAATTTTTTTTCTTTGTATTATCTTTTACCAAATCTATTGTGTTATATTCTCCTACATTCCTTTCACATTTCCACGGACTTCAAAGTGTTTCCTTTCAAAGGGTACCAAGAAAATGCATATCCTTGCTTCGTTTTAGGCTAAAATTGAAAAAAAGGGGCGGATCCTTAAGAGGTTTATATTCAAATAAGTTATGTAGCTTCTTATCTGTCATATTCGGAGCTGTGTGAGTCTTAATGGACACTTACATTTTTCTTTACAGTTGAGTTGCCCTGGTCGTGTACAGTAACTTTAAAACTAACTCATGATTTGTTGCACCTCTTACCTTGCTACCTTGCAGAAGCCAAGGAGAAGGACAGATGAGAACAGCAGGCCAGTGGAGCACTTTGAACAGCAGCAGCCAGGGGCAACTGGTAGGGAAGAGGATGGTTTTGGTGACCCAGACACAGGCTGAAAACAAGTTAAGCTACCCCAGTATCCCTTCGACTGGATTGCAAAAGAGGGCCTTTCAACACAAGTCATTTGAAACCTTTGATTAGTTAGAATACTCAATTGAGAGAAATGCAGCCTTCTGGCTTTCCTGTAGACCAGGGCTCTCCAACCCTGTTCCTGGAGAGCTACCCTCCTGTAGGTTTTCAATCCAACCCCAATTGTAACTAAACTGATTCAGTTTATTAACCAGAGTCAGGTGTGCTAGATTAGGATTGGAGTTACAGGACGGTAGCTCTCCAGGAACAGGGTTGGAGAGCTCTGCTGTAGACTATGGAAGACAACACAGCAGAAACAATAAGGATACATTGATCAGCACAGGGTACACAAATTGGAAGACAGCTCTGGACTCATTCCATGACCATGAGAAAACCGCTATGCACAACGCTACAGTGGTGTCCTAGAAAAGTTATAGGAGTAATGTAGAGCAGTGTTTCCCAACTCCAGTCCTCAAGTACCCCTAACAGTACTAATGCTACAACAAATATGTGTTCTGTTGGGTGTACGGGACGACGGGAGTTGGGGAAACACTGGTGTAGAGCATCGAGACGTTGTAGAGCAACTGCAAGCTGCAAGTGTGTGTGAGAAAGAAATTAAGGCAGACAAAATGTATTCTGTAATAGAAGGTCATGCCAGGGATAGGCATACTGAACAGTTGGCAGTGGGTGCAGTATGTTACAAGAGCGGGGAAGTTGGTGTATAGGCACGTTTCCATGCCAATCACACAGAAGCAATATATGTCCACTGTTATGCGAAGGGGGCTTAACGTGCTACACCTGCAAGGCAGTCTCAGAAGCCAGCAACATCTTTGACACAGAGTGTGTACTCTTTTTCCAGTGTAGAGAGACCCACAGTAACTACTGAAATTGAGTACTGGCAATGTCTTCTGTGCAGTGGTGTGAAGTACTTAAGTAAAACTACTTTAAAGTACTACTTAAGTAGTTTTTTGTGGTATCTGTACTTTACTATTTTTTTCTACTTTTACTTTGCTATACATTCCTAAAGAAAATAATGTACTTTTTACTACATACATTTTCCATGACACCCAAAAGTACTCGTTACATTTTGAATGCTTAGCAGGACAGGAAAATGGTCCAATTCACACACTTATCCCTGGTCACCGTGACAGCCTCTGATCTGGCGGTCTCACTAAACAAACATGCTACGTTCATAAATTATGTCTGAGTGTTGGAGTGTGCTCATGGCTATCCGTAAATGTAAAAAACAAGAAAATGATTCCATCTGGTTTGCTTTATATAAGGATTTAGAAATGATTTATACTTTTACTTTTGATACTTAAGTATATTTAAAACCAAATACTTTTAGACTTTTACTCGAGTAGTATTTTACTGGGTGACTTTCACTTTTAGTAATTCTCTGTTAAGGTATCTTTACTTATACTCAAGTATTACAATTGGGTACTTTTTTCCACCACAGCTGCTGTGGCAGGTGTATTTGTATTTATTTTGTACAAAATTGTTAGTAGATCAACAAAAATATATATGTGAAAATATGAACAGAAAATATGATAACTGAATATATTAATTGATATTAGTCTGAATATTATATATGTACCTGTGTAACCCCCCCATTCAAAAAATTCCAAACTAAATAAGAAGTTTGTCACAAAAAAAAAATCTTATTAGATCTAATCTCTCAATGTTCTTCTAAAAGTGTACCAAATTCATGCACTTAGCGGTTGATATTTAGGATGCCCCCGGGCCCCCTACTTGCTTTGGGCTAAGCTCCAAATTGAGTATCACAGTATGAGTCATAATTCCCATAAAATCTAGCGGTAAACCTGGAAATAGTTCAAATTGTTTTTCCACCATTCATTTTTCCGTAGGGGATTTGAGAACTTCTTATAAGGTCTGTGTTTCATGTAGGCTGGCATGAAGTTTTGATAACCGCGCAAATCTCTATCAGACAAGGTAGCTTTTACCAATATATTCTCCTGTAATTCCCCCCCCCCCCACAAAAAAAATGAAGCGCTAATTAGCCTCTAATGTGGCTATCATACAGAAGTACAAATCCTGTCGCAAGCTTTGACGTAATCACTCAAGGCCCAGGGTGGGAAAAACCTCCACATTTCTACATGCAAACTCTCATCAGCCTTGATGTCCTCCTCTTTGTTATCTGTGCCCCACTTTACAGATAACACCCTATCCAACAACTGATAGAGTAACGCGCTTGGCCCTAACCGCTGCTCCAAAATTGCTGGCCGTCAACTTCCCTCTCCTCGTGGTGTGCCAGTTTGGGTTGCTGCCGTATAGCCTCCTGCTGCTCTAACAACAGCACCATGCCAGCATGACCCAGGTGCCCTTGTTTTTTAACAATGTCCAGTACAGACAGGGAGGGTAGCGGTTGTTCTGGATCAGGTTCAAGAAGACATGCCATTCCACTGAACCTGCCCCAGAGACGGTTCCTTACCCACTGAAGATCCTCCTCTGTGGGCTCTAGGGACAGAGGGTTGTAGTTTTTGGTTGTGTACAGGCCCTCCACTGCCTGCACCTGATTGGGTACGGCTGGCTTCCTCCACTCACATTCCACATACGTATGGACGATATTGTGAACCGCCAAAATAGGCTGCATGGGTACACTTATGAGCTCCACGGAGGCATTCCCATGTGGTAGAGAATCCTCTGGTCACCTATAGAGACCTGCCAAGAGGAAGGATGTTAACCTGTTATGGCTGCCATCCCATTAAGTACCACATGCCTTTCAATGCATGACTTTGAACACCTTGAAATGCATTTGTTGTAAGAAATGTGCTATATAAATACATTTTGAATTGATTGATGACATTACAGCTGTAGAATATTTAATAAACTAATTTTCACATGAGGACAAGTGCAGTTTTCCCATAAACTTTGAATTGATAACTGGGGATTTTATCACTTGACATATCAATCCTACAGTGGGAAGGATCCTATAAATCAAGACTGTGTGAATGCATGTAGCACTCTGAATAAATAAATACTGTGCCTTTGAAGATTTGTCTCTAGTCATGAAACTACAATACAGGCTGGATTTCTAAACAAAGTCAATTCTGAATGTCAATAGATTTTTGGATTCATTCTCATCAATGACAACATTCTTGAACTGAGTTATCAGTCATCTAAGTCTGGTATCCAGGGTAATCTGGTTAATGATTATATAATTGATTAAGTGTCTCTTTCCTTGTAGAATGTTGACAGCAGTATATGACACATTGTATTGCTAAGATGCTCAAACTTAACTTAATAGCTACACTCACCGACACAGGATAAAATTCATCCCAATGCCACGAGGTCTGAAATAGATACCAGACTTGAAATACTGTACAAACAATTATCTAGGCTAAGTACTACAATATGATTTATTTATTTACTGCTCTGCTAAATAGCTAGCTAAAGTGTAGTCAGTGACTAGCTAAAACGGAGAAAAGGGACGGTAGAAATTCAACACTATTCATTTAATGTCTATACAGCAGATGGATTGATCATGGATTGGGCAAAGGTCTCTATCGTGCTGGTGAACGGTAGCTGACAGTATCGGCTAGAGATGACGTGCAGGAATTTGTAGTCGTTATCAAACGTCATGCTAAGGTAAGCCTACACATAACACGTACTTAGTTTGAAGTGTTTGTAAAATTCATTCTGTGAAAAAACGATTGGAACCAAAACCGCTAGTTTTAATGTTTATAATGACGTGTCCACTGTGCCAGACTATGTCTTCAAATCCTAGAAATGCATCTGGTCCCAAATGGCACCCTGTTCACTATGCCCGGTTCTGGTCAAAAGTAATGCATCATCATGGGAATATGGTGCCATTTAGGAATTTTTATTTATTTTTTTTTTTTACCTTTATTTAACCAGGCAAGTCAGTTAAGAACATATTCTTATTTTCAATGACGGCCTGGGAACAGTGGGTTAACTGCCTGTTCAGCTCGGGGGTTTGAACTCGCAACCCTCAGGTTACTAGTCCAATGCTCTAACCACTAGGCTACGCTGCCGCCCCATAACCACATAACCATATACAGTACCTGTCAAAAGTTTGGACACACCTACTCATTCAAGGGTTTTTATTTGGACTATTTTCTACATTATAGAATAATTGTGAAGACAAAACTATGAAATTACACACATGGAATCATGTAATAACCAAAAAAGTAGGAGGATCCGGTCTGTAGACTGTTGCCGGACGCTCTGGACTGGGTACTGTTGCCGGACGCTCTGGACTGGGTACTATTGCCGGACGCTCTGGACTGGCGAGGCGCACTGTAGGCCTGGTGCGTGGTGCCGGCACTGGTGGTACTGGGCCGAGGAAACGCACCTCAGGGCGAGTGTGGGGAGGAGGAACAGGGCGTACTGGACTGCGAGGCGCACTATAGGGCCTGGTGCGTAGTGCCGGCACTGGTGGTACCGGGCTGGGGACACACACCTCAGGGCGAGTGCGAGGAGCAGGAACAGGGAGTACTGGACCCTGGAGGCGCACTGGTGGCCTGGTGCGTGGTGCTGGCACTGGTGGTACCGGGATGGAGACACACACCTCAGGGCGAGTGCGGGGAGAAGAAACAGGGCATACTGGACTGCCGAGTCTCACTATAGGCCTGGTGCGTGGTGCCGGCACTGGAGGTACCGGGCTGGGGACACGCACCTCAGGGCGAGTGCGAGGAGCAGGAACGGAGTACTAGGCTCTGGAGACGCACAGGAAGCGTGGTGCGGGGGGCTGCCACCGGAGGGCTGGTGCATGGAGATCTGGAGCCCGAGCCTGCCCAACCTTACCTGGTTGAATGCTCCCCATAGCCAGGCCAGTGCGGCGAGGTGGAATAGCCCGCACTGGTCTGTGCTGGCGAACCGGGGACACCATGCGTAAGGCTGGTGTCATGTATGCTGACCCGAGGAGACGCACTGGAGACCAGATGCGTAGAGCTAGCTTCATGGCACCTGGCTCGATGCCCACTCTAGCCCGGCCGATACGAGGAGCTGGACCGCACCAGGCTATGCACACGCACCGGGGACACCGTGCGCGCCACAGCGTAAAATGGTGCCTGCCCGGTACAACACCCTCTCTCTCCACGGTAAGCACGGGCAGCTGGCGCAGGTCTCAAATTTTTGGGGCTGCCACTCAGGCTTTCAGCCGCGCTGCCGTCTCATACTTTCGCCATTCCTCCTGTGCTCTCTCCACCTGCTTCCATGGCAGAGTCTTGTCCCCTGCCATTACCTCCTCCCAGGTCCAGGAGGTTTTACCGTCCAGTATTTCGTCCCGAGTCCTTGATTCCACAAAGCACTGTTCCTCCTTATCACGCTGCTTGGTCCTTTCATGGTGGGTTATTCTGTCACGATCGCCGTAAAGAGGAGACCAAAGCGCAGCGTGATAAGAATACATTCTTCCTTTAATGAATGAAGAAAATGAAGAACACTTAAACGAACCGAACGTGACGCTATGACAACGAGTGCAGACACAGGCAACTACACATAGACAATAACCCACGAAATACCCAAAGAGGATGGCGGCCTAAATATGGTTCCCAATCAGAGACAACAATAAATAGCTGCCTCTAATTGAGAACCAATCTAGGCTACCATAGACATACATAAACACCTAGATAGTACAAAAACACATACATCACCCATGTCATCACACCCTGATCTAACCAAAATAATTTTAAAAAAGCAAAGAATACTAAGGTCAGGGCGTGACAGGTGGCCAAATCTTTATTTTATATTTTTATATGCACAATACATAAGTTCATATGATTTAATAGGTAGCTCGCATTCATCTGTGGGCTGCCAATCAAAAATAAGAAAAACACAAATATTAATTATTGGTCACCATGATAATAACACAGAGCCAAAAAGTAACAATAATACTGTAGTATGTAAAAAGAGAAAAAAAAGAGAAAAGAAGTGAGCCAAGGTCATGTTTGTCCATATTCTGTTCCAGTTAAAGGGTTGTTCATATTCACTTAGATCTGTGGACCTTACTTTTTTAATGGCTAGCTTAGATTATGAACTTTCCAAAGGTTGTTTATATATTATAGAGATCAGTCCTTTTGGGAGCCCAGATAATTTATTTATAAATCCCATCATTGGATGGCTCGGTAGTTGGTTTTCCCAAGGGACTCCATAGGCAAGCACAGCTGACATAAGTTGTTAATATAGAAAAAATGAGTTTTGGAATGTTCTCAAACCATTACTGTCCATGATATCGGCAAGGGTACGGATTCCTCATTTGGACCATTGGGGGGGGATGCAAAAGGCCGCCCTCCAGATCACAGGGCGTTATTGTGAAATATTGGAGATTGGACATGCCGTTTTGATACTCAGTTACATTGTTTTTCAATTTTGCGCCAAATAGAGATTGTGTGAGACATAATAGGACCAAAGCGTAGTTTACATTGTTTAAGTGATATATCAGTCAAGACCACCTCTCCCAGGGCAATGGGATACATCATATTTCTCTCTAATTATATCTAAATCAATTTAGGATGGGACAAAATGCTAGTGCCTGGAAATACAATTTAAAGTTTAGTATGGATAGCAAACTTATTCGTTTACCTTTTGTTAATAAAATAGTTTTTCTGCTAACAGATCCCTCAGTATGTATTCAATTGTAGTTATTAATTCCTGCGCTGAGTTAATGTGTAGCAGCTAATTGTTTAGCTAATAGGCTATGTGTTTGTAGATTGACTGAGGATAAGTTAGAGCAACCAATGTGGTAATGGCTGGAGTCATTTTTGCTTGTTTTTACTGTTCTCCAAATAACATTTAAGCGTTTTTAAACTGTGTAGAAATGCAGTAAATCAGCTTCAACTGTCTAAACATTTCTTAGATGAAGGCAGACCCTGGCTAAGGCCCTGGCAACAAGACTTAAATAGTGATTAGTAAATTGTTTATAAGGACCTATATTAATCATCTGGTGAATGGAGTAATGATTAATAAACTATTTACTAATACATGTTTTATTACCTGGAGTTATTATAAAGTGCTACCACATATATATTAAAGGTCACCGTGGAGAATGTACTGTACTTGATTAAGATTCAGAAAAAAAGAAAAGAAAAGAAAAACATGTGACATACAAGTACACAGAGACACAGTCAGTCAACTCCTTTTGAAATACGTTCTACATATAAGACGCCGCAACAAAGTAACACATACACTCCATTCCAGATGAACAATAGTCTGTTCATAACAAAACATGGCCGAGAATTGATGTATTTCTACAGAACTTCCCTTTGACATTGGGAGCATGCTTGTATTCAAGCAGATAGATTCATGTGCGCCACAACAGCAGAACTTATAAAAGGTCACATCAAAGGTTATTATAGTTTTGTGTTTATATTTCTATTAGAAATTCAGTTTTTTTTCACTTAGTTTTCAGAACAGATTTGCTAGTTTGTATTTAGTTTGAATTGTGTCAAAATATTTCCTTTTTGTTTTTATATGATTTAGTTTCAGTTTTAGTGTTACGGACAGAAAGCATGCGGGAGGCTGGGAGCCACTTTTTTGTGTGCGTGTTTTTTGGGACATCACTTCTTGCAATGGCGATCAGTAATATATAGGGTGATGGGTTAGGTTAGGTTTCAATTATAAAGTCAATCTCAATGTGACTTGAATTTAAAAGGAATTGTGCAAAGACTGTTGCAAAAAATATGGCCAGATGAAACCCTCTTTCGCCCAAGTTTACACCTTGGCTGTGGATCCGTAGTTATCTGTAGGCTGTTTCGAAGTAGCCCACAGTGTTGTTTTGAATGATGTGCAGTGAGTGAATATTAGATCAGAGGCTGTTAACTGTAGCATAACCTACCTGTGTTTAGTTTCAATCAAAGCATATATTTTGCCTAGTAGCGCCACACGAGAGAAAAAATTGACCATTTGCACAATCATCCTGAAATTTCATAAGGTGGTGTTTTTTGTCTTATAGTAACATTATACCATGCTATTATATTTGGTTCTGTTATTAGTAATTCTAACATTATGTGATCTTTAGCCTACATTGATTCAGCTTTGATCTAACTTCATTAAACACGCAACATTCTCCAGTGTAGCCTTTTTTCTATGAGTAGAGAAGAGACTGTGCTTAAAGTAGAGAATCATACATTTTCACAGATGCTTTGCACAAATTGGATCCGCAGGCACTCCGTTTTAACTTCAGTAGTACATGTAAGAAGATTCAAGTTAGCTAACCAGGCAGTTTTTTCTTTCTGTTAGCTAGTGATAGCTAGTGATAGTGATACACAAGCTAGGCTTATTTGAAACATCGCCATCTCCTGGTCGCATTTATCCTCCAGATTCAGTAGATGGATAAACACATTGAAAACCCCAGATTTTTGACCAAAATTTAGAAAAAAACTTTAACATAATTCATGATGGATTTTATTTTATTATGGAGTCAAAGATAATAGTTTCAATATAGTTTTTTAAACATGTTTGTTGATTATTTTATTTCAATTTACTGAATTGTTTTTTCATGATTAGTTTTAGTTTCCGTTTACTATAATAACCTTGATCTACCCTCCCCCTGAAAACAGTCCAAATAGAATTATTCATGTCTGTTTTATGTAAATGAAAAAAGCAACACTTTTCTAATAGATTCATGTCATCATACTAAAAGCCTCTCTTCGGGAACAATTAAAGATAACAAATTAATATTGCCTATTATTTCAAACAGATTCCCAGATGCAGAATCCATAATTCTAAACCAATTGTAAAATTACTCCTTATGAATGTGCTGCAAAGTGTAATTTAATGGGGGGGTTTTCAGACTAAAATCATTTATTTCATTAATCAAAGGTTAGAGTTTATGTGATGGGAGGCCGGTGCACTCACTCTGAAAACTAAACTTTTCTTTACTGTATAGGATGATATGGCTTCTGTAGGGAAACAAAGCAAAAGTTTAGAGAGTGTAAAATAGTATTTTACACCCACACTAGCTTCCCTAGCAAGCCTTAATTTTTAAATTAATGTTAAATCTATTTGTTACTAGGCTTAATGACTATAATCCCCAATTTAAGCATACATCATAAATAAGACCATTGTGTTGCTGTCATGTATACTCCCTCTTATCCAGCACACTTGTCACCATCTTCTCACGCACCTGCGCCTCATGACACTCACCTGGACTCCATCACCTCCTTGATTATCTTCCCTATATCTGTCACTCCCCTTGGCTCTTTCCTTAGGTGTTATTGACTCTGTTGTCATGTCGGTGCGTTGTTTGTGTTTCGTGTTCATAGTTTTTATTTTTTATTAAAACACTCCCTCCCTGAACTTGCTTCCCGTGTCACGGTTTTCATATGGTGAAGGAGAGTCGGACCAAACTGCAGCGTGTCGATTGCGATTCATGTTTATTTAGACAAAGTAAACACGAATAAACACAAACTCTACAAAACAATAAACGTAGTGAAAACCGAAACAGCCTTAACTGGTGCAAACTAACACAGACTAAGGACATCAAGACACTCGGGACAATCACCCACAATACAACCAAAGAATATGGCTGCCTAAATATGGCTCCCAATCAGAGACAACGATAAACACCTGCCTCTGATTGAGAACCACTTCAGACAGCCATAGACTCTCCTAGAACACCCCACTAAGCTACAATCCCACTAAACTACACACCACATACAAAAACCCATGTCACACCCTGGCCTGACCAAATACATAAAGAAAAACACAAAATACTTCGACCAGGGCGTGACATCCCGACTCTCAGCGTTTTCGTTACAGTTGCGTCGTTAAAAATGTTATGTGCATATAGTGCTCACGTGTAAACAGATATTCTCTCTCAAATTAACTGCAGAACTACTAGTAATTACAGGATTATGTACAATATCTAACAGAGCACAGTATCTCCACATCGTTCTCTCTCCACCAGTCCTTTGTTATGCGTCTGTGGGGAAAATGCTTGATGAGGGATTCATACAATCATTGCAATTTCATTATATGTTTTTGCCACCCTCAAATTGGAAAGGTTGTATTTCACTCCTCCTGAATTCACTTGTAGGTTCAGAGAGGAAGTGTCCAAATCTCCTGAATTTGCTATTGTAGCCAGGGACTAAACAGAATATCAAACAACATAAATTAAAATGTCCCATCTATTTCTATACACAACAATGCATTCCAAATGGCTGCATAAGGCCTGGTTGGATCATCAAGAGTAGGTTCCAGCAGTGGCAGCAGCCACACTGACTGTATTACATCTGTACTACATAGTAGAGAGGATGGCTAAGGGTCAGGTAAATAGTGTCTAGATCAGGTAAAGGAGCTGTAATATTTTCCAGATAAGGTTTCTATTATTTAATGACATTGTAGCAGGAAGGAAGGAACCATGCTGGCCTGGCTGTCCTGGCACATACACAGCAGACGGGAGGAACAAGATGATTTCATGTAATGGGGGAAATAAAGCATCATTAGCGCAAATTAACTTTTGTCAGCCGAGGTGATCTTGTTGGGTGCTAATGCCACTGGCAACCATGGAGATATCAATTTATGTGCAGGGGGGTAGGGTCAAGTGAAGTGCACTTCGTGATGCATTTAGCCCTGAATGGCAGCGGCGGTCACCGGCGTTCCATATTGTTTTTCCTCCCTGAGTTTGCAGTGCCAAGACGAAGGATGCACCATGTTTAATTCATACCGTTGGTTTAATTCTCGGCCAGGAATGGACCCTAGTCCATTAATTAGTACCAAACGGCCATTCAAAACAAGATCTGCCTTGTATAGGTCACCAATTTTGCAGCGCTCCAGTGTTGCCTTTCTCATTTGGCTGGAGTGGAGTGGACATCCAAGGCTTAGAGCAGGAGTCCTGCTGACTGCATGCCCACTGTAGCTGGAATGTATCACATCAATACAGTTTCTCCTAATGCAGATTATAGCTGCCTAAATGATGCCATTTATGAGAAAGCAGTTATTTGAACCGTCAGTTTGTCGTTATAATTATTGAGCTGCTGATGCTGCTATGGATTATGTGATTGTTTGATATTATCATGGATCATGGAGCAACAAGATGTACTGTGGACTTGTGGTTTGTCTCTTGGCTGCTGTGTAGCTACTCCTGAGTACGTGGGCTTGTTCATTTGGCTAGTTCATTTAATATTATAGTATTGTTCAAAAGGGACACATGAAAATATTTAATTTATTTAAAAGCCACTGATGAAACAGGAATACGAGAAAATATTGATGCTAAGAAAACTGTATTGCCCATTTTAAAGTGGCAATTAGGTGACAACAGAAGTGGAGGACCTAAAATATCCTACCTCTATTATCACTAATTTTGTAAGCAGCATAAATGTAAAGAACTAAGTACAATTATTAATTAAAAAGACTAAAGAACAGTGTTGACAAATTCAGATGGACCCTGGTGACAGGATTCTCCTTTCCTGGGGAATGAAGCCAAATTGATCTACCCCACAGTGTCATTTCCTCTCCAAAGACAGTCTTTTTCCCACCAACTTTTCATGCCATGAAACCAGTTATTACTGCAGAGGTCACAGGCATCTCCCTTCTACAGTTTATCTTTGTTTCAATTCATTTTTCAATGTTATTTATTGGTTGTGCTGCTTTCTGTTAACCTGTATTTTTTTCTCCATTAGATTATAATGATGGAAATTTTAAAAACCATTCTTCTATTTTTATGTAGATTTTTTTTTTTTGGAATAAGAACTAACCAGATTATATGTATTAGTAGTATAATATTAGTATTATTTAGCATCGCTACAATGGGAAAAGAGGAGAGCAGCGATGACTAAAAGCATGATCTGAATCTTTGGTGGAGTAGCTGAGAGACTAGGAGCACCATGTTAGATGGGAGGGAGATTAAAGCCTTATATGTTAATCAAGCCATGATGAATAGACCATACTCACACAAACACAGGCACCTCACGAGTCCCTTGTGCATTCTCCACATAACTGGGATGGGGGACGGGGAGAGAGAATTAATTCTATTAAGTGAGCTTGTAAGGATGCACTGTATGCAGATAAGTGGTGTGTGTCAGGGAAAATTGCGGGGGTGGGGGTCACTGGAAAGTTAAGTTCATGTAATGCACTTCTGAGGTGGGGCTGTCATCGCTGTGACATATCTAAATCTTCTTAGTTAGTGGGGTCTAGCTAACGGATTATCAGACACATTTGAGTAATAGACTCCTCATTTAGATTTAATGCATTTTGCATAGAGAGCAACCTCCCCTCATCACTCTTAAAGATGAATCGGCTTCCTAGGCAAAATTCTAAAGATATTAGTCTGCCGGCAACTGCATAAATCATAACATTTTACTAATGGGAGCAAAGTTAAACACTCCTCCCACCCTTTTAAGCACACATGGAGGAGGATTATGATGATGCTGCCTTGGCCATTTGTTCTCCCATGCAGGCAGGCAAAGGTCCTCTTTATTTACATGAAGCTTGTGCCCAAACGACACCCTATTCCCTTTAAAGAACACTACTTTTTACTAGAGCACTATGGGCCGTGGTCAATAGTAGTACAATACAAAGGGAATAGGTTGCCCCTTTATTTACATGGAGTTTTGTGTCCACACAGCCCACAGGGAAGCTGACTTTACATAAGCATAAAGCCATTAATCATTGATATTTATTTCAATTAACTACTACATTATCATAGTGTAATTCATACTGTTTGCCTCTGCATAGGACACATACTAATGGTAGAGTGTTGACCTACTGTGTGTTCACCTCTCATGAAAAGATTACATAGAGAGATGGCGAGAATAGTGTGAAAATGTGGATTATTAAAGGTGCGCTGGAGTCAAAAACTTGATTTTGCTGTATTATATATATAAATATTCACACAGTACCTGTCACACCCTGACCTTAGAGATCCTTATTATTCTCTATGTTTGGTTAGGTCAGGGTGTGATTTGGGTGGGAAATTCTATGTTTTCTGTTTCTTTGTTTTTGGCCAAGTGTGGTTTCCAATCAGAGGAAGCTGTCTATCGTTGTCTCTGATTGGGAATCATACTTAGGCAGCCTGTTTTCCACCTTTTGTGGGATCTTGTGTTCTGTTCAGTTACTGTTGCCTGACAGAACTGTGTGCTTTTGTTTTTGATTTTGTTATTTTATTTGAGTGTTTTTAAAAATTAAAATCATGAACACTTTCCATGCTGCGCTTTGGTCTACTCTTTCTACCACCAACGAGAGCTGTTACAGAAGATCCCACCAAAAACGGACCAAGCAGCATGGCCAGGAGGAGTGGACATGGGAGGACATCCTGGATGGAGAAGGACCCTGGACGCAGGCCGGAAAGAGCATCGCCGTCCAAGGGAGCAGATGGAGGCAGCGAGAGAGGAACGGCGATGATACGAGGAGTTAAGTCAACAACGGAAGCCCGAGAGGCACGTCCAAAAATGTTTTGGGGGAGATTAGCGGAGTCAGGGTTTAGACCTGAGCCAACTCCCCTTGCTTACCGTGGGGAATGTGTGACCGGTCAGGCACCGTGTTATGCGGTGATGCGCACTGTGTCTCCGGTACACATCCACAGCCCGGTGTGCTCTGTGCCAGCTCCCCGCATTTGCCATGCTAGAGTGGGCATCCAGCCAGGATGGATTGTGCTGGCTCAGCGCACCTGGTTTACCGGTGCGTCTCTTCGGCCCCGGATATCCTGCACCGGCTTTACGCACCGTGTCTCCGGTGCGCCCTCACAGCCCAGTGCGTCCTGTGCCAGCGCCCCACAGTTGCCGGGCTAGGGTGAGCATCCAGCCAGGATGCCTTGTGCCAGCTCTACTCTCCAGACCTCCAGTGCGCCTCCTCGTCCCAGGGTATCCTGTGCCGGCTCCACACATCAGGCCTCCAGTGCATCTCTCCAGCCCGGTGCGTCCTGTGCCAGCTCTACGCACCCGGCTTCCAGTGATGATCCATGGCACGAAGCCTCCAGTGATGATCCATGGCCCGGAGCCTCCAGTGATGATCCATGGCACGAAGCCTCCAGTGATGATCCATGGCCTGGAGCCTCCAGTGATGATCCATGGCACGAAGCCTCCAGTGATGATCCATGGCACGAAGCCTCCAGTGATGATCCATGGCACCGAGCCTGCAGTAATGATCCATGGCACAAAGCCTCCAGTGATGATCCGCGGTCTGGAGTCCCCAGCGACGGTCTGGAGCCTGCAGCGACGGTCTGGAGCCTACAGCGACGGTCCGGAGCCTCAAGCGACGGTCCCCGGTCCGGAGCCTCAAGCGACGGTCCCCGGTCCGGAGCCTCAAGCGACGGTCCCCGGTCCGGAGCCTCAAGCGACGGTCCCCGGTCCGGAGCCTCAAGCGACGGTCCCCAGTCCGGAGCCTCAAGCGACGGTCCCCAGTCCGGAGCCTCAAGCGACGGTCCCCAGTCCGGAGCCTCAAGCGACGGTCCCCAGTCCGGAGCCTCCAGCGACGGTCCCCAGTCCGGAGCTTACAGGGGGGGTTCCTAGCCTGGAGTCCCTGACAACGATCTACGGTCCGGAGGCCCCGGCGACGATCTCTGCACCAGAGGCGCCACCATAGTGGCCTCAAGCGGAGCAGAGTCTGCGTCCCGCACCGGAGCCCCCACCGAGAGTAGATGCCCACCTAGACCCTCCCCTATAGGTTCAGGTTTGCAGCCGGAGTCCGCACCTTTGGGGGGGGGGTGTACTGTCACGCCCTGACCTTAGAGATCCTTATTATTCTCTATGTTTACTTAGGTCAGAGTGTGTCTCGGATGGGAAATTCTGTTTTCTGTTTTCTGTTTCCTTGTTTTTGGCCGAGTGTGGTTCCCAATCAGAGGCAGCTGTCTATCGTTGTCTCTGATTGGGAATCATACTTAGGCAGCCTGAGTTTGTGGGATCTTGTTTTCTGTTTAGTTACTGTTGCCTGATAGAACTGTGCACTTTCGTTTTAGATTTTGTTATTTTGTTTGAGTGTTTTTT
Source organism: Oncorhynchus keta (assembly GCF_023373465.1). NCBI lineage: Eukaryota > Metazoa > Chordata > Actinopteri > Salmoniformes > Salmonidae > Oncorhynchus > Oncorhynchus keta. The sequence goes on along the minus strand of NC_068443.1, from coordinate 27,261,035 downwards.
GAATTAAAATCATGAACACTTTCCACGCTGCGCTTTGGTTTACTCTTTCTACCACCAACGAGAGCTGTTACAGTACCAGACAAAAGTTTGGAAACCGACTCATTCAAGGGTTTTAATTTTAATGTTATTTATTTTATCTTTATTTGACTATTTTCTACATTGTAGAATAATAGTAAAGACATAAACTATGAAAGAACTCATATGGATCATGTAGTAACGGGAAAGAGGTATATCAAAATATTTTTATTTATTTGAGATTCTTCAAATAGCCACCCTATGCCTTGATGACAGCTTTGCACACTCTTGGCATTCTCTCAACTAGCTTCATGAGGTAGTCACCTGAAATGCATTTCAATTAACAGGTGTGTCTTGATAAAAGTGGAATTTCTTTCCTTAATGCATTTGAGTCAATCAGTTGTTGTCACAAGGTAGGGGTTGTATACAAAAGATAGCCCTATTTGGTAAAATACCAAGTCCATATTATGGCAAGAACAGCTCAAATAAGCATTCTGCAGGGATACACCAAGACTGTTGCAAAAGCATTCCAGGTGAAGCTGGTTGAGAGAATGCCAAGTGTATGCAAAGCTGTCATCAAGGCATAGGGTGGCTACTTTGAAGAAGAAAAAATAATAATTAATATTTGTTTATCAATTGTTTTGGTTACTACATTGTTACATATGTTTTATTTCATATTTGTCTTCGCTATTATTCTACAATCTAGAAAATTGTAAAATAAAAAATAAAATAAAAAACCTTGAATGAGTAGGTGTGTCCAAACTTTTGACTGGTACTGTATATATATCATTTCCAAACTATGAGGTTGGAATGATACTGTGAAAATAATGATAACCCAGTGGGCACAGACTTCAGTTCAACGTGTAGTTTTGAGTTATATTTGGTAGAGTTGTCAACTAAAAAGAATTCAACTCGAAATCACCAACAACATTTTTGGTTAGAAGTTTGGCAAAAAAATATGAAATGCCCTTTTGTTGATGACTTTTTGCAAATCCAATCGGTTTCCCATGTTGATTCAACGTCATCACATAGATTTGAGGGTGGAAATGATGTGGAAACCCAGTGGGAATATCCTTTTTAGTGTGAGAGCTGTTTAAAAAGACCCCCTGAAATTTCAGCCTGTTTTGGAGGGATGGAGTTTTGGGCTGCCCGGTGACATCACCAGGTGGTAAATGAGTTAATAGACTAATAAGAGTTCCAAACCTCTGCCAACAACAGCTAGTTTTCAGTTTTCACCTCCCCACTCAGACCACTCCCAGACTGTCCTAGCAAAACCCTTCATTGAGAAATTGCTCTTTGCTAAGAAGCTATTTTTGTTTCTTTTTGGAACATCTTAATTGAAAATAATCACAGTAAGGTAAATTAATTGTTCTCCAGAAATGAGTTGATATTGAGATAAAAAGGGCTGCGTTGGACCTGACTATTAAAATAAACTTAAAAGGGAGAGATTATACATTTATTTTATAACCTACAAATACACTATGAAACTGCATGAAATTCAAAGGAAACCCCAGATTGTATACATACTGTACAAAATAGAGGTTAATTACTCACCATTGATAATTATCGAATTCATTTAACAAGGATAACTGTATTTTGTGGCCCTGTATTTGAAACCGTATAAAACCTATAACCTAGAGGTTTCTTGGAATAAACAAAAACACACAAAGACAGTTCATGTCGACAGGAGGCTTGACGACAAGGCGTGAGACAGTATCAAAAGGCTGCTAGCTTGTGCCTGGTCCTGTGTGTGTCTGGCTCGTGGCTTTTGAGAGTCCCACAGTGGTGGCCTGTCAGACGCAGGCACTGCTCTCCCCCTCATTAGACACCCTTCCCCACTGCCACTCCCCGTGTGCCTCTCGCACTCCGAGCCAAATTAAACACACACATAAGCAAGAGCACACACACACAGCCCAGTACACCGTCACTGCCATCACACCGGCGATGCCTAGCTGACACACAGTTTGTTTTGTACATTTAATTTGACAGTGCTTTAACTAGAGAGCCTGCATCTTGTCAAATGTGCCGGCTGCACACAGCTGAGCTGGAGGTGTTCTGTTGAAGGGCATCTGTGAAGCAGCAGAGTCACTTTTGAACAGGCCGCGCTGGCTGCTGCTCGCCCTGTGTGCTGAGAGGTGCTGTGGGCTGAGGGCTTCCGTGTCTATCTCTTTCTTTATTTCCCTGAAGGGCGGATGGGAGACGGTGATTCTGATGATGACAGTTGGTTCCATGTCTAGTCCAGCTCAAACCCCCACACACACTCTCTTCATTCTTCAATCCAAGCACCAGTAAAACATTTGAAAGTGTCTCTAAGCAGCGCCAACTTTGGTCCGTATAGCTTCCTGGCTTTGAAACAGAGAGGGTGGGTGTCGTGCTGTCACCCCCAGCATGTTCCACAGGACACTTTGCTCATTAGTGAAGAGGGGACTGGTTTGTGGCTCCCTGCTCAACTTGATCACAAGTCAGTCAGCCAAAACAGGTGCTGAGGAAAGGGTAGGACCAGGAAGTAGGAACAACCCTGAGTGTGTTTTCGGTAAACGCCAGTGTTCTGTGCCAGAGTAGTGTGAGGGCAGTAGAGACGGAAAGACAAAACAGGGATGCTGTCTGGTGTGTTTCCTGACTCCAGACAGTCAAGGATGGAAAACAAATGCCTACGAGCTTAGACAGCCAGACACAAAAGGAACAAGATGACCAGACATATCTGTTCACATTAAACCTTTATGACCGAGACACTTTTTAAATATAAGTATCATGTAGTGGGATGAATAGGGAGGTTGGCCCTGAATGTGGGTAGAGGAGCAGTTTTATACTACCTTTATTATTATTTATTTAAAAATATATATATTTAACCTTTATTCAACTATATATAACACTTTGCTATTTGCATGGTTTTACTGTAATTGATTTGGTCAGAATTACAACATATATAACATACCGAATGTTGAATGTGAATAAAATTCAGTGAACTTAAATTTGTTCAATATTGCATCCAAATGTCATAAGGATAGTTATGCCTCATCATATCCGCCCGCGCACATCATATGAGGAGAGTAGACAGCCAACTGGGCACAGACGTCAACTCAATGTCTATTCCACACTGGTTCAACAAAGTTCAGTCAACCAGTGTGTGCATAGTGAGAGATGTGAGCGATCTAAACTTGGTTAATAGCAGTACTTGGATAATACATTGGCCTATTGCCTGCAAACTGTAATAAATCAAAATACAGTTTTCCACCTCAAAATCCCTCAGCTTAAATCACACACATAGCTTGACATTAAACTCAGAGCAAAAGCAGCCTAGTGAAAGAGAGATCATTCTCTCTTGTAGGGTTGGTGCTACTGTACAAGGTTGATGGTCTACACACCAGGCAGTATACTGGTGACACATCCATCCATATTTAAGACGGCCATTTACTTAAGGGACATTATACTGACTGATGCCTACAGAAAACTTTGGAAATCCATTAGCTCCTTTGACCAGCATTGATTCACATCATCCAATCTCATGTTGTTAGGCAGGCACTGCCCCCTGAAGAGCAAGACTCGAAATGCTCGAGACGTATATGAGACTATCAGATTAAACTGAGAAAATGTTGCTCAATTACCAAATGCTACCACTTAACACCATTCATCTTAGTGCTTGCCTTGCTTGCTGTACGAACGCTGAGCGTCCTCTAATGTAAGGAGCTTGACAGTTACCATTTTCTATGGAAGAGGAGGCTAAAGAGGCCCATTGACCCCTCCTCACTACAATTTTCCCTCATCGTGTCGAGAGACTTCATTAACTTTTAGGGCAGTTTCAGCACATTTTCAGATCAGAGCAACCTCCTTAGAGCTTCTACTGTCAGTTACACAGTCCTACTACTGGTACATCAATGAAAGCATATCCTATAATAAAGTGTTTGGCATTGCGGTTATTTGAAGGCCATTGAATGGTAAAATTGTGTAAATAATATACTAGAAAATACACAGTAAATTGTGAGCAATTACACCTTTAATATTTGAAGAGCAATGAGAAAGGGTACCGTGCTTAACAACATTTGAAGAAAAACATTGCGTGTGTAGGTATACAGTATATTGTGATGAGATGCAGAATGACTGATAACAATAGGTTGTTGAGAATAATGGGTAAATGCTGCCCTCCACAGGCATAGGCATGTTACTGTGGTCACAATACACGCTCACCTACTGTAGGCCTATGTGAACACATGGATCTTAGACCTAGAGTTTTCGAACGTTTGACTCACAACAATAGTGCCATAATAGTCACTATAGACCTGTTAGAAAGAAGATTGAATAGTTCATTGGATTGATATTGGATGAGTTCATGAAAAAAATCCAGACATTTTGGGGAGGTATTTTTTACACTTCAGTGATCTGGACCTTGTTGTGGGGGAAAGCCTAAAAAAGAGTGGCAATTTGTTACACTTTTTTTTAAGTGAACAAAATAAAGAATGAGGCAGGTTAAGAAAATTACAAAGTTAACATTTTTATTACAGATGACAAGATTATTATTGATTACAAGCTGTTTTGGGCCATCTACCACCCCACCGGAGGACAAAAATAACTTTGTTTTACGGTGTTTCTACAGCTATTTTGTTACCCCCTCCAAAAAGTGATTAAAAGGTTTTTTGCAATTAAAATGTTTACTAAAAAATGTAATTTTGCCAACACTAGGGCCTTCTACAGTAAATAATAATGGATCTGGATGCACACTCAGACAAAATGGAGATATGGTGAGGAGACCACATAATTAGCCTACTGGTGAATAGAACCAATGTTCTTTTGTTTTAAATGATAATAGATACAAGAACACATTTTTAAAGAGGGTACTTTTACCTTTTTAGACTTAGTGTTCACATTTTAACAGTCTTATGTTGAGTAAAACAATGTAAATAAATAAATACAGTAGCACAACTGGTGGATTACAGGATCAATTCTGTGTTGTACAAGATGGGACGTAATGGGGGAGATTTTCAAAAGGACAAGATTGTTACAGGACTGTGACAGTATAGAAGAAAATTACAGACTGAGGGTATCTCGTTTAGCCAATCAGACCAGGGGTAAAAAAACGGAATGCTCCAACCTGATTGGCTTGAACATGATACGCATCTGGTACTAGCATTAGGCACTGCAGCGTGGTGGAAAATTGTGTTTCATAAGACAGCATGCCTATCTTCCCCATTTTTTTCTGCCTTCTCACCATTAAATTGAGTAAAGGAGGAAATCGATGCCTTTGAAGCCTGAATGGAGAATATTTTATGTACGAACTGGTCCACGGGGGTACAAGTGGGTTTAGCCAGCTGTATAGATTCCCTTTGGATGGTAAGATTAAACGTCTCAATATCGTCATCTGCCTGCCTTTGGGCTACATCGTAGCACCATCGGTTCTCGGCTCTGAACTCTCTAATCAAATCTCTGCATTAATAATTTTAAAAATTATTCTAGAAAATTATATAAAGTAATATTATCAAAACCTTTTTCGAAATACTATTTGTGTTGCAGCAATGTTTTCCGATATTTTTATTATTGATTGCAAAGAATAAAAAAATGTAGTATAGTTTGTGGTTGGAATGCCAGATATTATCCCATAGTTTCATCATCCTGTTTGTTGTTATTGTTGATGTTATTATAATATATTTTGTACAGTTTCACCAACTTATTCCTCAACTGTTAATAAAAGCCCATTCTGAGAAATTGCACCTGACCGTCCTTGTCTTACCCATTATCCCCTGGGTACTTATACCTGTGTTCTCTGTTTGTCTGTTGCCAGTTCATCTTGTTTGTTCAAGTCAACCACCGTTTTGTGTCAGCTCCTGCTTTTCCCCATTATCTCTTTTTCTCATCCTCTTGGTTTTGACCCTTGCTTGTCCTGACTCTGAGCCTGCCTGCCGTCCTGTGCCTTTTCCCCTACTCCAGATTACCAACCCCTGTAACAAGGGCGTTGGGACAAAAATAGTTGAATTGCGTTAGCATAACAGTGATAAGAGCGATGAGGATGTGACAGAACCAATTTGTGACTTTGTTTACAGAGAGGACCAAAGGGGACCTAGCACTGAGACCTAGGGGAGACCAGTAAGTGAGAGGGTGAGATTCAGACACTAACCTTTCTACAGTGGATTCGGAAAGTATTCAGGCCCCTTGACTTTTTCACATTTTGTTACATTACAGCCTTATTCTAAAATGTATTGAATTGTTTCCCTCATCAATCTACACACAATACCCCATAATGACAAAGAGCAGGTTTTTCATATTGAATGCTCCAAACCCAACAATGCATTAATCAATATAAATGTAGCACAAAAACTAAGATACGATATAACAAAAACACACAATAAATAAAAAGAAGAAATAAGTAGAAGAAGAGAATGTAAGAAGCTGTATACAGGGTCAGTTCCAATACCATATTTACAATGTGCAGGAATGCTGGAGTGATAAAGGTAGATATGTATAGGTGTAAGGTGACTAGGCATCAGGATATATGAAAAACATAATTTACACAAATAGTAGTTGTGTAAATTATGATTGTATGTGTGCGTGTGTGTAGAGTCAGTATAAATGTGAGTGCATGTTGTGCATAGAGACAGTGCAAAAATCTAATACAGTCGTGGCCAAACGTTTTGAGAATGAAAATATTAATTTTCACAAAGTCTGCTGCCTCACTTTGTATGATGGCAATTTGCATATACTCCAGAATGTCATGAAGAGTGATCAGATGAATTGCAATTAATTGCAAAATCCCTCTTTGCCATGCAAATGAACTGAATACCCCAAAACATTTACACTGCATGTCAGCCCTGCCACAAAAGGACCAGCTGACATTATGTCAGTGATTCTCTCGTTAACACAGGTGTGAGTGTTGACCAGGACAAGGCTGGAGATCACTCTGTCACGCTGATTGAGTTCGAATAACAGACTGGAAGCTTCAAAAGAAGGGTGGTGCTTGGAATCATTGTTCTTCCTCTGTCAATCGTGGTTACCTGCGAGGAAACACGTACCGTCATCATTGCTCTGCACAATAAAAGGCTTCACAGGCAAGGATATTGCTTGCCAGTAAGATTGCACCTAAATCAACCATTTATCATATCATCAAGAACTTCAAGGAGAGCAGTTCAATTGTTGTGAAGAAGGCTTCAGGGCGCCCAAGAATGTCCAGCAAGCGCCAGGACCATCTCCTAAAGTTGATTCAGCTGCGGGATCGGGGCACCACCAGTACAGAGCTTGCTTAAGAATGGCAGCAGGCAGGTGTGAGAGCATCTGCATGCACAGTGAGGTGAAGACTTTTGGAGGGTGGCCTGGTATCAGGAAGGGCAGCAAAGAAGCCACTTCTCTCCAGGAAAAACATCAGGGACAGACTGATATTCTGTGAAAGGTACAGGGATTGGACTGCTGAGGACTGGGGTAAAGTCATTTTCTCTGATGAATCCCCTTTCTGATTGTTTGGGGCATCCGGAAAAAAAGCTTGTCCCGAGAAGACAAGGTGAGTGCTACCATCAGTCCTGTGTCATGCCAACAGTAAAGCATCATGAGACCATTCTTGTGTGGGGTTGCTTCTCAGCCAAGGGAGTGGTCTCACTCACAATTTTGCCTAAGAACACAGCCATGAATAAAGAATGGTACCAACACATTCTCAGAGAGAAACTTCTCCCAACCATCCAGGAACAGTTTGGTGACGAACAATGCCGTTTCCAGCATGATGGAGCACCTTGCCATAAGGCAAAAGTGATAACTAAGTGGCTTGGGGAACATATCGATATTTCAGGTCCATGGCCAGGAAACTAACCCAGACCTTAATCCCACTGAGAACTTGTGGTCAATCCTCAAGAGGCGGGTGGAGAAACAAAACCCCACAAATTCTGACAAACTCCAAGCATTGATTATGCAAGAATGGGCTGCCGTCAGTCTGGATGTGGCCGAGAAGTTAATTGACATTATGCCAGGGCGGATTGCAGAGGTCTTGAAAAAGAAGGGTCAACACTGCAAATTTTCTTTGCATCAACTTCATGTAATTGTCAATTAAAGCCTTTGACACTTATGAAATGCTTGTAATTATACTTCAGTATTCCATAGTAACATCTGACAAAAATATCTAAAGACACTGAAGCAGTAAACTTTGTGGAAATTAATATTTGTGTCATTCTCAAAACATTTGGCGTCAACTCTACAAGGGTCAACCCTGTAGCCATTCTGTTAGCTACACTGAGCGAAAATATATACGCAATATGTAAAGTGTTGGTCCCATGTTTCATGACCTGAAATAAAATATCCCAAAAATGTTCCTACATATCTGGCTTCTTCACCTGCAGGATCATCTGAGACCAGCCACCTGGACAGCTGATGAAACTGTGGGTTTACACAACCGAAGAATTCCTGCACAAACTGTCAGAAACCGTCTCAGGGAAGCTCATCTGTATGCTCGTGGTCCTCACCAGGGTCTTGACATGACTGCAGTTCGGCGTCGCAATCATCTTCAGTGGACAAATGCTCACCTTCGATGGCCACTGAATCCTTTCAACTGTACCGGGCAGATGGCAGACGTATGACGTTATGTGGTTGAGCAGTTTGCTGATGTCAACATTGTGAACAGAGTGCCCCATTGTGGTGGTGGGGTTTTCGTATGAGCAGGCATAACTTGTTATGGCTGCAATCCCACTAACAGGATCGATATGACAACTACCAGTGAAAATAGAGGGCGCCAAATTCAAACCGCAGAAATCTCATAATTACAATTCCTAAAACGTACATGTGTCTTATATAATTTTAAAGGTAATCTTGTTCTTAATCCCACCAAAGTGTCCGATGTCAAATATGCTTTTCAGCAAAAGCACTACAAACAATTATGTTAGGTCTCCACCAAACCACAATAAGCACAGCCATTTTCCATCGAAATATAGCATTCACAAAAAGCAGAAATAGAGATAAAAGGAATCACTAACCTTGAATTATCTTCATCAGATGACACTCATAGGACTTCATGTTACACAATACATGCATGTTTTGTTTGATAAAGTTCATATTTATATAAAACAAATCGGAGTTTACATTGGCGTATTAGATTCACTAGTTCCAAAAACATCAAGTGATTTTGCATAGCCACATCGTTTCAACAGAAATACTCATCATAAATGTAGATGATAATACAAGTTATACACATGGAATTATAGATATAACTCTCCTTAATGCAACGGCTGTGTCAGATTTAAAAAAAAGTTTACGGAAAAAGCACACCATGCAATAATCTGAGACGGAGCTCAGAACAGTAGCCAAATTAGCCTCCATGTTGGAGTCAACAGAAACTAGAAAATACATGATAAATGTTTCCTTACCTTTGATGAACTTTATCAGAATGCAGTCCTAGGAATCCCAGGTCCGCAATAAATGCTTGATTTGTTCGAAAATGTCCGTTATTTATGTCCAATTAGCTACTTTGGTTAGAGCGTTTGGTAAACAATTCCAAAGTCACAAAGCGCGTCCACTATAACGTGACGAAATGTCCAAAAGTTCCGTAACTTTCAGTAGAAACATGTCAGACGATGTACTGAATCAATCTTTAGAATGTTGTTTACATATATCTTGAATAACATTCCAACCGGAGAATTAGAATGACTTCAGATGACCGGTGGAACACAGGTCCTTCCCCTGTGAATGCACATGGTGAAAGCATGGTCAACTCGTGGCAGTGGTGATTATTTCCTGTCTCATTCAACCCCCCTTCACATTGGAGTCATCAGATGAAGTTCTATTGACTGTTGACATCTAGTGGAAGGTGTATGAAGTGAAAACTCATCCATATGAAAACTCATCTATATCTCGCTGTAATTTTAATGATAGCTTGGTTGAAGATCTGCCACCCCCAGAAAAAATCCAAACAGGAAGTGGAATTTCTCAGATTTTTGCCTGCAGTATGAGTTCTGTTATACTCACAGACATAATTCAAACAGTTTTAGAAACTTCAGAGTGTTTTCTATCTGATATTAAGAATAATATGCATATATTAGCAACTGAGACTGAGGAAATGGCCATTTACAATGGGCACCTTTTCATCCAAGCTACTCAATACTGCCCCTGCAGCCATAAAAAGATAAGCTACAAACACAATTGCATTTTATTGACGGCAATTTGAATGCACAGAGATACCGTGACGAGATCCTGAGGTCCATTCTCATGCCATTCTTCCTACGCCATCATGTTTCAGCATGATAATGCACAAGCCCCATGTCGCAACGATCTGTACACAATTCCTGGAAGCTGAAAATGTCCCAGTTCTTCCATGGCCTGCACACTCACCAGACATGTCACCCATTGAGCATGTTTGGGATGCTCTGCATCGATGTGTACTATAGCATGTTCCAGTTCCTGCCAATATCCAGAAACTTCGTGCAGCCATTGAAGAGGAGTGGTACAATATTCCACAAGTCACAATCAACAGCCTGATCAAATCTATGTGAAGGAGATGTCGCGCTGCATGAAGCAAATGGTGGTCCCAACAGATACGGGCTGGTTTTCTGATCCACGGCCCTACTTTTTTTTAAGGTATCTGTGACCAACAGATGCATATCCATATTCCCAGTCATGTGGAATCCATAGATTAGGGCCGAATGAATTTATTTGAATTTACCGATTTTCTTATATGAACTGTAACTCAGTAAAGTCTTTTCCCGGGCTTTCCTTTTACACCGGCTGATATAGAGGCCCTGGATGGCCGGGAGCTTGGCCCCATTGATATACTGGGCTCTCTGCACCAACCTTTGTTGGATTTACTCTGTTAATACAGCAACCAGTTTGATTGAACAGACCCTACCTGTTCCGTTTTAAATAATGGAGGACCAGATTGGGCATTGACTTGACCAACCCCCAAAAACAACTCTAACATGACCCTAACTTTGCTTTTTTATCTGTTAAATATTGAGATGCAGGCCAATGCACTTCAGCCACTTTGTGATTGAATATTGACCAGACCTGTAAGAGCAAGAACAAGTTCTGAAATACATTTGTATAAATGCACACTGGAATGTCCTGCGTTTCTAGTATAATTGGTTTGAATGCTTTGTCCTAACATTGGAATAACCACGGTTTGTTTTGCTGTAGTAATAAATAAAAGCAAACTAAACAAAATAGGTGTATAAACAGGTTAATTAAAACTTCAGTGGGTCCCCTGGGTCCCCTGTGGGATGGTTGAGCTAACGTTAATGCGATTAGCATAAGGTTAGAAGTAACAAGAAGATTTCCCAGGACATAGACATAACTGTTATTGGCAGAAAGCTTAAATTCTTGTTAAACGAACTGCACTGTCCAATTTACAGTAGCTATTACAGTGAAATAATACCCTGCTAGAGTATTATGTGAGTGCACAGTTTTGAACATGAAAAGTTATTAATAAACAAATTAGGCACATTTGGGCAGACATTTTGAACAGAAATGCAAATGGTTCATTGGATCAGTCTGAAATGTTTCACATACACTGCTGCCATCTAGTATCCAAAGTCTAAATTGCACCTGGGCTGGAATAATACATTATGTCCTTTCTCTTGCATTTCAAAGATGATGGTACAAAAAAAATGTTTGTTTTTTCTTTGTATTATCTTTCACCAGATCTAAGATCTAATGTGTTAAATTCTCCAACATCCCTTTCACATTTCGGAGACACCAAACCCCACCTCTTTAAGGAATACCTAGGATAGGATAAGTAATCCTTCTCACCCCCCTTTAAGATTTAGATGCACTATTGTAAAGTGACTATTCTACTGGATGTCATAAGGTGAATGCACCAATTTGTAAGTCGCTCTGGATAAGAGCGTCTGCTAAATGACTTAAATGTAAATGTAAATGTAAATGGTATCAAGAATATGCATATCCTTGCTTCAGGTCCTGAGCTACAGGCAGTTAGATTTGGGTATGTCATTTTAGGCGAAAATTGAAAAAAAGGTTCTGATCCTGTATCAAAAGTAAAAGTATAAATATTTTCAAATTCCTTATATAAAGCAAAACAGGTGGCACCATTTTCTTGTATTTTAAATGTACGGTTAGCCAGGGGCATGCTCCAACACTCAGACATAATTTACAAACGAGGCATGTGTTTAGTGAGTCTGCCAGATCAGAGGCAGTAGGGATGTTTCTGTCCTGCTAACCATTGAAAATGGAGCGAGTACTGTTGTGTGTCAGGGAAAATGCATGAAGTGAAAAGTACCACATTTTCTTTAGGAATGTAGTGAAGTAAAAGTAAAAGTAAAGAAAAATATAAATAAATTAAAGCACAGATACCCCAGAAAACTACTTAAGTAGTACTTTCAAGTACTTTACACCACTGAATCTAGGTACAGTAGGAACACATCATGTGATGTGTGTTATGACGGTGAAGAGACTGCTGCTCACTGGTTGAACAGGGCCCCTGCATGCCTAACATTTCTGCAGTGGGCTAGCAACGGGAAGATGGCTGAAGTGGATGCTGAGTTCGAATTAAGCACATCGAGTGAATTTGGTGAAGTCGAATGTTCTAAATGGACAACAGTACTATCGAAAACTGGAACAAACAAAAGGAAGTTGTCTAAAATTGGAGTGGAGAATACATGTATGAATGATAATGAATTGTTTCTTGTTGGGATGCGCTTGTTGAGTACATCCCATATTTATGCAGCAGTAGTTTGTGTCGGAGGGCTAGGGTTATATCTGGAGTATTTCTCCTGTCTTATCCGGTTTGTGAATTTAAGTGTGCTCTCTCTCTTTCTCTTTCTTTCTTTCTTTCTTTCTTTCTTTCTTTCTTTCTTTCTTTCTTTCTTTCTTTCTCTCTCTCTCTCTTTCTCTCTCTCTCTCTCTCTCTCTCTCTCTCTCTCTCTCTCTCTCTCTCTCTCTCTCTCTCTCTCTCTCGGAGGACCTGAGCCCTAGGACCATGCCTCAGGACTACCTGGCCTGATGACTCCTTGCTGTCCCCAGTCCACCTGGCCATGCTGCTGCTCCAGTTTTAACTGTTCTGCCTGCAGCTATAGAACCCTGACCTGTTCACCGGACGTGCTACCTGTCCCAGACCTGCTGTTTTCAACTCTCTAGAGACAGCAGGAGAGGTAGAGATACTCTCAATGATCGGCTATGAAAAGCCAACTGACATTTCCTCCTGAGGTGCTGACCTGTTGCACCCTCAACAACTACTGTGATTATTATTATTTGATCCTGCTGGTCATCTATGAACATCTTGGCCATGTTCTGTTATAATCTCCACCTGGCACAGCCAGAAGAGGACTGGCCACCCCTCATAGCCTGGTTCCTCTCTAGGTTTCTTCCTAGGTTCTGGCCTTTCTAGGGAGTTTTTCCTAACCACCGTGCTTCTACACCTGCATTGCTTGCAGTTTGGGGTTTTAGTCTGGGTTTCTGTACAGCACTTTGAGATATCAGCTGATGTAAGAAGTACTTTATAAATAAATTTGATTTGAGTAATGATGCATATGTGGGAAACCTGTTTGAGGTGTGGAAAATGTGTGGAAAATGGTGGGAAATGGTGGAAAAGTGGAGTCTGTCAGAGTGACCAGGAGTGGTCTTATTTTGATTCATTGTGTTTTCTGAAAAGCAGAGGAAGATTGCAATGGACCTCAAAAGAATCTGGACGACATAAGTTGTTTTGATCTTCGGAGTAGAGCACCCGTCAAAGGAGTCATCTCAGGGGTGACGACGGATGTTCAGGTTGAATACCTGAAGAAAATTCCTGGTGTGGTTGGTGCCCAGCGTCTAATCTGCTGGGAGAATGGAGAACAATAAGAAAGTCAGTCAGCCCTGTTGTTTTATGATAAAGAGCAAATACCTAGATATGTGAAGCTTGGTTATGTAAGAGCTTTCGTCCCCAAACCACTGGAGTGTAAGAATGTAAACGATTGGGCCATGTTTCAAGTGTGTGCAGATGAACAGAGTATACTGAAGAACGATGAGTAGAAGGACAACGGTGTTGCAATTGTGGTGGGGATCATGATCCTGAGTTCCTGGAGTTCCCTGTAAGGGTGAAGGAAATTGAGGAGCTAAAAGTTAGAGTGGTCAATTGAATGTCCTATGCAGAGGCGATCATTTTTGGGGGAGAAAATAAGTGATGCTAGTGAAAATAATGGTAGTGGATACACCAGAGCCTGTCGTAAATGTCTGCTGCCAGACAAAAAAGAATCTGTGTGTTTAAAAAAAAGTATTGTTGCGTTCATCGCCACAGTTATAAACTGCAGAGCACAAGTCTCAAAGAAGTCGAAGAAACTGGACATTATTGTGGCTGCGGAAGAAAAGTTTTTGGGACTCAAGGATTTTACATCTGAAGACTTTGCAAGGGGTACTGTCACCAGAAGACTCTTCTTCTTCTATGATATAATGGAATTCCACAAACCGATGTTAAAGGTGCATGCCACCACCTCCTGTGCTGGAGTGTGTGGTAATCACAGTTTACAGCATTTCTAAATCCTCCTATTGTAAGGGGTGCGAACTGGCGGCAGAGAAGTCAGACGCAGGAGAGTAATAACTGTGTTTCCAACGGCGCAGTTTATTAACAAAACCCACAGGAAAACAGAACAATAAAATAAATGGGTACATCACCCAAACGCACACCAGGACAGACGTTCACAAGCACTTACAAAAAACAATCACCGACAAGGACATGAGGGGGAACAGAGGGTTAAATACACAACATGTAATTGTTGGGATTGGAACCAGGTATGATGGAAGACAAGACCAAACCAAAGGAAAATGAAAAGAGGATCAGCGATGGCTAGAAAGTCGGTGACTCGGCCGGACGCCGCTCGAACAAGGAGAGGGACCAACTTCGGCAGAAGTCGTGACACCTATGTAACTGAGTACTTCTGGGAAAATAAAAAAAGAACCCTACTAACTTCTACTGGACCCTCCCCCATCCCCAAAATCCCTTCCAAACCCTGTCCAACCTCAATGACCATACACTTCAATCGTTCCCTCTCCTCAACATACTTGCAACAATATAACAACACATGCTCGACAGTTTCATTGACCATACACTCCAGACAAATCCTTAATGTGCTTGCCAACCAGACGTAATGACGACTTCAATGTATAATGTCCTAAGTGCAATCAAGCAAACATCACCTCTCCTTCCTAATCTGACGTTTGAATCTTGGTCCACCGACCTTCCTTTTGAGGGGATATAAATACCGTTCCTTGGGCTCAGAGTCCCATCTCTTCTGCCACACATCTATCAAAATGGCTCTGATCTTACATGTTGCCTCACCTCTACCCAGTGGGACATTAATATCAATTATATCTTGTGTCAAAGCTCTTTTAGCTAACTGGTGTATAATGTCATTCCCTTCCACACCTGAATGTGCTGGGACCCAGCAGAATCTCTGTGTCCTTGGATCCATCTGTGAAAAGCAGTAAAAAAGCATAAAAACTTCTACCAATGTAATTGTCAACCAGTTTCCTTTTATCACTGACTTCTAGTGGGTCAATTTCTGCAACAACTTTTTGGTCCTGTAGGTACCACGTTGTAGCAGTGTGAAGCACACTCGTGCACATGCATTGGTCACCGCCTTTCAAGGGTGTTGCATTCTGGGGATTAAAAATAGTCTGACTTGTAGGAGCATTACAAAAATCATGTGATCAAAGGTCAAGAAGTTTTGACTGCAGTCAACTGCAAGTTTCTGCAATTGCCCTTCACCAACTTCATCCTGCAGTCATCGCCTGCATTGTGAGAGGCTCTTTTGTCAACCAATCATATGGTTGTTTTTGTTTGACCCACACAAATGTGACCAAAGACATGACTGAAACAGGAACCAATTTGTCGTGATTAATATGTACAGTGGATATATACAAATACATTTGATATTTGAGGCTCTCTCTCAGTAACTGATTGTACAACGTGTACACACCTAATATTATATTATGATTTCAGTTTGTGAGTTTGTGATATGGGGTTAGATACAGGTAACTGCCAAAATAATGGAAACACTTGAGTAAATGAAGGATAAAAAGTGTATTGAAAGCAGGTGCTTCCACACAGGTGTGGTTCCTGAGTTCATTAATTAATATCTGTTCATGCTTAGAGTCATGTATAAAAATGCTGGGCAGGCCATTATTTTGGCTACCATGGCTATGCCCCCATAGAATGACAATGCCCCCATCCACAGGGCTTGAGTTGTCATCGACTGGTTTGATGAGCATAAAAATGATGTAAACCATATTCCATGGCTCTCAGTCACCAGATCTTAACCCAATTTAACATTTATGAGAGATTCTGAATCGGTGCCTAGACAGCTTTTCTTGTGGAAGAATGGTGGGGCATCCCTCCAAAAGAGGTCCAGACACTTGCAGAATCTATGCAAAGATGGATTGAAGCTGTTCTGGCTCGTGGAGGCCCAACGCCCTATTAAGACACTTTATGTTGGTGTTTACTTTATTTTGGTAGCTACCTGTCCATATTTATTTCAACATTATAAAAAAACATGTATTGTATTTCATTTCACCTTTATTTATACAGTTAAGTCAATTATGAACAAATTCTTATTTAGAATGATGACCTGCCATGTTGATGTGGGCTGTTAGAAAACCAGTGTCCGACTTTCGGGTGTCGCAGATGCACCTCCCCCTGTTTCACTCCTCGACTTTTATCTACAGTCGGTTGCTTTAGTCTTACCACTCAGACACGCCTTTTGTCTGCGGTGCTGCTCGTGGCAACGTCAACCTGCTGAATCTACCTGTGAATGATAAAGTCAATCTCAATGTGACCCGTCAGATTCAGAATCTTGAAAACCCTATTAGAAAGATAAGCTTGAAAACCCCTTTTCATATTGGCTCCCCAAAAAACTAAAACCTGAGCTGACCTGGGGGGCTCTGATGTTCCAGAACGAAAAGATTATAACCTTTATAATAAAGTTTGCATGCATTAGCGTCACTTCTGCGTACTGGCATAGAGCAGTAGAGGAGAGGTGTGCACACATGGGTAAAAAGGTTTGTAGCCTATGGTCCAGGCAAATTTAGGCTTTTTATAAACGCATTTCATGCAATTCTACATCCTTTTAGATGACTGGAGACTTTAGACGCATTTCTTTTTAAATACCTCACAAATTATGGAAATTACAGGCAATTGTACACTGACACACTGAGAATCTGTGATCAATAAAAAATGACCTTGTCTTGAATCCATTAATAGCCTAGACCTACAGTAGGTGTGTGTGGAGACACATATTGTACAATACGAGGAGGAAATTATAGTGTAAAAAAGCTTCCCAGTTACACTGACTCACCCAATGATGCGCAGCTCATTCACCTGCAATGGCTGATGCCCTTGTGTCAAAAAACCTCTGTCTTGTTTTACTATGGAAAACAATGCTGTTCACTCAATAGGCCTATTTGGAAGTTGATAACATATTTGGTAGCCTACAGGCAGATTTGTTTTCTCTTTTCAGCAGGAGCCATTTGCTTTCCAATCTGTGTTTTCCCGCGATTGCATTTAAAATATTGGCCTGTTTTGGCTGCATGCTGTTTGTTCACTGACAGATTTGCAGTGTGTGCCCAACTGTAAGCATGCCTTGTGATTGGGCTACACAGAATCAACAGCTACAATATTTGTTTTTACAAGTTATTGATCCTCTGTGGTTAAATTATAGGCCTACGGCTGGTGTAGTCTTCTGAATTATTTCCTTTATTACTGAACAGACTTAACTTTGGTAAATGTATTTACATTTTTCAGGGGTGCTGCGGCACCTCCAGCAATCTTCTCGCAGCTATGATTCTATTTAAGCAATAAGGTCTGAGGGGGTGTGGTATATGGCCAATATACCACGGCTAAGGGCTGTTCTTATCCGCAACACGGAGTGCCTGGACACAGCCTTTAGCAGTGGTATATTGGATATATACCACAAGCCCCCAAGGTGCCTTATTGCGATCATAAACTGGTTACCAATTTTATATTTTGTCTTGCCCATGGTATACATTCTGATATACCACGGCTGTCAGCCAATCAGCATTCAGGGCTCGAACCACCCAGTTTATAAAAGGAAAAAAAATGAAGTGAAATGCTGGAGAAATTAGAGCTGCAGGCTCATATCTATCAGAGCAGAGCGAGAAAGGGAATGTCATTCTAGTTCTGTGAGAGATACAGACGAGCACCTCTCTCACCACACCTCTATCTCACCACCGCAATAGCCACATGTTGGTCTATAGGCTACAATGTTGTGCGAACCATAAGCCCGGGCCGGCACAACTCAAATGCATTTTTTTGAATATCAGGCATCTGCCATAGTTCCTGCCCTTGGCATAGAAAGAACATTGCTTACTAACTTCAACCTTCTGCAGAGGCAATAAAGGCAGCAGTATCACTCCATAGGCAACAAAACAATTGTATAACTCCTCTTCCAATGCAGCACAGTTCTAATCATGTGTCATTCCACCAATTGAGTACCTTTTTGGGTAGTGCAACTTGGTATTTCACCAAATTTTAACATTCTGTCATAAAGATTACATGGTAATCTTACAAGATTACAATTTAATAAAGAAATATGTTTTCCAATCTCAAGAGGTTAAATACAAAAAAGGGTTGACTGTAAAGGGGGAATGGAAGCTTGTTGTGTGCAACAGGGAGGGGCAATTGAATGCAAATTTGAAAAATTGTCTACCTATCGGTAAAAGGGTTGATGTTATGCTCGACCCGCTCAGTTTTCCACCATAAAACACCAGAAAATGAACAAAGATTAGAACCAGCTCACCTGCTTTTACACTAGATGTTCAATGTTTCTTTTGACAAAAAATAAAAGCAATAGTTTCACCATATTAAAACGAGAGTTCAGTTCACGTAACTGTGTTGACCTTGTCATGAGGGACATATGTAAATAAATCACATTAAATAAATCATTGTCACGCTCGCTGTCCTCAAACTCCCTGTCAATAATCTACCAAGGCGCAGCGTGCATGTAGTTCCACATCTTTTAATGAAAGTGAAACAACCGAAAAACAAACAGGTAAACATCAATGACCGTGGCGCAACCGAGGTGCCCACAAACACACACGGAAAAATAATTACCCACAAAACACAGGTGGGAAAAGGCTACCTAAGTATGGTTCTCAATCAGAGACAACGACAGACAGCTGTCCCTCATTGAGAACCATACCCAGCCAAAAACAAAGAAATACAAAATATAGAAAAAATAACATAGAATGCCCGACCTAGTCACACCCTGGCCTAACCAAAATAGAGAATAAAAAGCCTCTCTATGGCCAGGGCGTGACGATAATAATAATCTTAACTGGGGTTCAGTGGGTTAAAATCTTCCTAGAAATCACAGAGTGTGCACTGAGGGACGTAAGCAAGTCTTTATTCATATATATAATCAGATGTATTGAATTTGACATGTGGTTTATATTAAAGATAGAATCCGCAGTAGGGGAAATAGAGCCACTGTCAGTCCCACCGCCATTGTTATTGTTGACGAAGTGGAGGTGAGCGTTGTGCAACGTGGTGTTCTATCGCTCGTGCAATGATGTCTGAGGGGAAAAACTGTTTGTTGATGCAGTAACATCTTTGTTGTTGTTCTATTGCAAAACGGATGAGGAATTCTCACCGTTAAGGATTCCAACTTCAAAGGAAACTTCATTTAATATAACAGGCTTTTAAAACTCAATATTGGTGCACATGACAGTCATGTGACAGTATTTACATATATGTGTGGAGATACTCAAATGGTGTCCTAGCCTGTGGAATAGGGAGTGTGTATTGCGGGCGAATCTGCCTGACACTTGTCCTCTGTAGGCAGGTAACCAGTCTCTGAAGGAGGACTTGAACAAGGAGACTGCAAAGTCCAGGCACAGTGAGAGCAGTGAAAAGAGGAAGTAACAAACTGCACACACGGTAGTAAAATGTTAATGTGTATTAACAGAAATGCTGAGAAATGGACTGGTGAAGCAAGAGTGGGCAGATTTACATCAAGGCTAACACAAGCAAAGATCTTTAGCGCGTTGCCCGGCTCTCACCCAACCTAGGGCTCTATTCAATCCGTATCACAGAAATTCAGAGTTACAGAGATGTTGTGGTAGAATTGGTAATGGCTGTTGTAACTTCTCAAGGGTTATGCTATTGCTCTGTGTTAGACTGTGATGCATTTCATAGACTCCTATTATCACTGCACCCTAACAAAATGTCATTGTGTTCTGGAATGGTTGCCTGTATAAAATAACTGTTGTGTAACAATATGATTATATTATCACCTCCCACTATATAAGGAACATGTAACCATTTACTGTTCAAGCTCCTTCCCTGACTGCGATCAGAGATGGATCTACCTGCCAGCTGCTCGTATGCATTAAAATGTTTCTATTATACAATTAAACAGTCTCTGCCTTAATCTTTGGATCTAATTATCAACAACATTTGGTGTCGTAACACGGATGAGAGCGACTTGACTTTTTGGTCCGTTTCACTCAGCTGGGACCCAGACATACCTCTGGCCACAATTAAAGAAGGTAAGAGGGACTGTTTTCCAGCCAAGCCTTAATGGTGAAAGATCTCTTGCCCTCTTCATCCACAAAATGTTAGGGTTCAATACTTTTCTATATTTTCCTATAATAATTCATCTGGCCAGTTAACATTGATCAATGGGAGCACAGGGGTGTCTACTAGTAAGGATTGGTTTTCCTACAATCACGTGAAAATACTGTTGGGGCAGTATTTAAATAGGGATTGGTTTCTCTACACGTGCAGGTGAAGACTGTTGGATCAGTGTAAATACTTTTGGATCAGTTTAAAATACTGTTAGTTCAGTGTAAAATATTGTTTGATCAGTATAAATTACTGTTGGACACAGACACAGCAGGTGTTCAAACTGTAGAACCCAGTTTATTTATTTATTTTTATTTAACCTTTATATAACTAGGCAAGTCAGTTTAGAACTAATTCTTATTTACAATGACGGCCTACCAAAAGGCCTCCTGTGGGGACGGGGATTGGGTTTGGATTCTCTACACTTGCAGGTGAATACTGTTGTATCAGTGTTAATACTGTTGGGTCAGTATGAATACTGTTGTATCAGTGTGAATACTGTATGAATACTGTTAGGTCAGTGTGAATACTGTATGAATACTGTTGGGTCAGTATGAATACTGTTGTATCAGTGTGAATACTGTATGAATAGTGTTAGGTCAGTGTGAATACTGTATGAATACTGTTGGGTCAGTATGAATACTGTTGTGGCAGTATGAATAATGTTGGATCAGTGTAAATACTTTTGGATCAGTTTAAAATACTGTTAGTTCAGTGTAAAATATTGTTTGATCACTATAAAATACTTTTGGATCAGTATAAAGTACTGTTGGACACAGACACAGCAGGTGTTCAAACTGTAGAACCCAGTGTATTTATTTATTTTTATTTAACCTTTATTTAACTAGGCAAGTCAGTTTAGACCTAATGCTTATTTACAATGACGGCCTACCAAAAGGCCTCCTGTGGGGACGGGGATTGGGTTTGGATTCTCTACACTTGCAGGTGAATACTGTTGTCAGTAGGAATACTGTTGGGTCAGTAGGAATACTGTTGTATCAGAATGAATACTGTTGGGTCAGTATGAATACTGTTGGGTCAGTATGAATACTGTTGTATCAGAATGGATACTGTTGGGTCAGTGTGAATACTGTTGGGTCAGTGTTAATACTGTTGTATCAGTATGAATACTGTTGTGTCAGTATGAATAATGCTGTATCAGTATGAATACTGTTGTATCAGTGTGAATACTGTTGTATCAGTGTGAATACTGTTGGGTCAGTATGAATACTGTTGTGTCAGAAGAATACTGTTGTGTCAGTAAGAATACTGTTGTATCAGTAGGAATACTGTTGTATCAGTGTGAATACTGTTGTATCAGTGTGAATACTGTTGTATCAGTATGAATACTGTTGGGTCAGTATGAATACTGGGGTCAGTATGAATACTGTTGGGTCAGTATGAATACTGTTGGGTCAGTATGAATACTGTTGTGTCAGTATGAATACTGTTGTGTCAGTATGAATACTGTTGTGTCAGTATGAATACTGTTGTGTCAGTATGAATACTGTTGTCAGTGTGAATACTGTTGTATCAGTGTGAATACTGTATGAATACTGTTGTGTCAGTGTGAATACTGTATGAATACTGTTGGGTCAGTATGAATACTGTTGTGTCAGTGTGAATACTGTTGTATCAGTATGAATACTGTTGTGTCAGTATGAATACTGTTGTGTCAGTATGAATACTGTTGTCAGTGTGAATACTGTTGTATCAGTGTGAATACTGTATGAATACTGTTGTGTCAGTGTGAATACTGTATGAATACTGTTGTGTCAGTGTGAATACTGTATGAATACTGTTGTGTCAGTGTGAATACTGTATGAATACTGTTGTGTCAGTGTGAATACTGTATGAATACTGTTGTGTCAGTGTGAATACTGTTGTATCAGTGTGAATACTGTTGTATCAGAATGAATACTGTTAGGTCAGTATGAATACTGTTGTATCAGTGTGAATACTGTTGTATCAGAATGAATACTGTTAGGTCAGTATGAATACTGTTGTATCAGTGTGAATACTGTTAGGTCAGTATGAATACTGTTGTATCAGTGTGAATACTGTATGAATACTGTTGTGTCAGTGTGAATACTGTATGAATACTGTTGTGTCCGTGTGAATACTGTATGAATACTGTTGTGTCAGTGTGAATACTGTATGAATACTGTTGTGTCAGTATGAATACTGTTAGGTCAGTGCATTCGGAAAGTGTTTAGACCCTTTACTTTTTCCAAATGTTATTACATTACAGCCTTATTATAAAATTGATTAAATTAAGTTTTTCCTTATCAATCTACACACAATACAGCATAATGACAAAGCAAAAACTGTTTTTTAGAAAAACAGAAATACCTCATTTACATAAGTATTCAGAGCCTTTGCTACGAGACTCGAAAATGAGCTCAGGTGCAGCCTGTTTTCATTGTTCATCCTCAAGATGTTTCTACAACTTTATTGGAGTCCAGCTGTGGTAAATTCAATTGATTGGACATGATTTGGAAAGGTACACAGTAAAGCAAATCGTAGCCTACTATAGGAAACAAAATGCTACATCTGCAGTAACCAAGCTTTCCAGCCACTATCTTCCTATGAGCCAGTTTCTATTAATACGAGTCTATTGATGCATCCTCATAAAAATCTGTCAGTTTTAGCTAGAGATACATTTTTTTGTTGTTGCATGGGCTGCATCTCAATCCACCGGATCCGCCTATCAAATCAAATCAAATGTTATTGATCACATACATATTTAGCAGATGTTATTGCGGGCGCAGTGAAATGCTTGTGTTCCAACAGTGCAGTAGTATTTAACAATACACAACAATACATACAAAGCTAAAATTAAAAGAATGGAATTAAGAAATACTAGGACAAGCAATGTCAGAGTGGCATTTTTATTTTACTAGGCAAGTCAGTTAAGAACAAATTCTTATTTTCAATGACGGCCTAGGAACAGTGGGTTAACTGCCTGTTCAGGGGCAGAACGACAGATGTTGTACCTTGTCAGCTCTGGGATTTGAACTTGCAACCTTTCGGTTACTAGTCCAATGCTCTAACCACTAGGCTACCCTGCCGCCCCATTGACTAAAATAGAATACAGTTTATAAATATGAGATAAGTAAAGCAGTATATAACATTATTAAAGTGCCTAGTATTCCATTATTAAAGTGGCATGTGATTCCATGTCTATGTATATAGGACAGCAGCCTCTAAGGTGCAGGGTTGAGTAACCAGGTGGTAGCCGGCTAGTGATGGCTGTTTAACAGTCTGATGGCCTTGAGATAGAAGCTGTTTTTCAGTCTCTCGGTCCCAGCTTTGATGTATCTATGTAGGCCTTCCGCATCTGCTGTAGAAGGTGGCCGAGCTACAGTGGTGTTTGTCAGACCATGAGACATCCCGAAAATCGGTCTTCTCATGAAAACATCTTTGAGTGTCCAAACGTTTTGGCCTACAAATGAATATGACCACTCTATGAAAGATGAGATTTTTATGAACAGATTTTTGCAGTTTTGCTACATCCCCCACAAGTGTCATGGGACTCCTCTGAAGGTAACCCCGAACTGGTAGAAAGAAAAAAAATGAATGGAAGTATGGAGGTAGTTTGGTGCCAACAAATAAAAGAGTGTTAAATATGTGTCCAAAAGAACTTCTGAGCTTTCTTATATATCCTAGATATAGGACAGACACATCAACGTCTTATTCCTTATGAAACACTTTTTGACTGTCTGTTTTGCCATTCATGAATCCATCATTCAATGCGTTTCTATGGGCAATAGTAGTAAAGGCCAAAATCAAAGTCAAATAGAATGTTTTGGGACAGAAAACCTGCAGCTAGGGTAGGATTATAGGCTAACCTGCGCTGGCTCCTCTCTTCCAAGATGGTCAGGAACAGTCAGTGGAGGGGGCTGTGGATCCATTATCCTGGCAGCACTTGTTGAAGGGGGGGTAAGCTTAACACGTGGAGCTAGCTGCTGGGCTTGGCATCACTAGCCGGCTACCACCTGGTTACTCAACCCTGCACCTTAGAGGCTGCTGCCCTATATACATAGACATGGAATCACATGGGCTTGCTGCGGCTGCTCATCGCTCTCCTTCTCCCTTTGGCCTTGTTTGGGTACTTTGTCAAAGCCAATTTCTGATTGAGATTATTGAAGTAAGCATATTGTTAGCTTAGCACAATTACTGGAAGTCTCCCACAGACATTCTAACTACTACAAAGCTGGGTGGGGTGGTTAGTCATTTATAGTCTTACAAGGCAATACATAGTCATCTAGATTGTATATATTTGTTTATTTTACTGATAATCATAAGAAACAAGATTTTATCCAATTTGTCATTCACTTTGCCGTTGGCGTCACAACATTGTGTTTGTTTCATTATGGCGTCTGTAAGCGCACCATTGAGACAGATGCGATCTGCTGGCTACTGTACCAGGAGACTTCCAACAATTGTGCTAAGCTAACGATATGCTAACTCCAATAATCTCCAAACTGCACACAGAGAAATAAAAATGGTATTCATGAGTTCATTTGACTCTGGGTAAGTAGAAAAACAACCTAAATCTCGCAGAATCCCAAATAGTGTTATTTGACCTGTGTCTTTTTTGACACGCAAAATACACAAACGGCGTTCCATGAATTTTCTAGCTAACATAAGCTGACTCCTGACCTTCTTCTGCTTCAAAAAGTCCTGTGGTTGATGACGTTTCCCATTTCAACCAAGCTATTGTTTATTTATTTTTAAACACATTTTAGTGTCAACTTAACCCCATTAGCATCAGCTGATTGATGCTAGAGACAAAACCATTTGAACCAAAACACTTAATCAAAGATTTTAGATTTCATTAGAATAAATCCCTCCATAAGGCAGACATATTCAGGTCATACAAGCTAAAGGAAATAAACATCCACAAAGAAGATAAAGAACACAGATCACACACACTCCTTTTCATGTTTGTGTATTTGGCACATCCTTGCTATTAGGGGACAGTGTGTATGAGTCTGTATTGTCACAACGTAGGCCAATAGTTTATCCACAAATCCCCTCAGTAATTCATTATTTTCTGTCTTTTGTAATATTGCTATTCAGACTTTCATTAATTGGGCACATCATCCAAATGGTTATTCATGTTTGCTCTTCATCTCTTAAAGTCAGGAGGCAGTTAGGTTTAAATTAGATCAGCAGGAAGAGTCTGCATCTCTGGAAAACATTCCCAAAACAACCATTTGGCAATGTGAGCCATGCAGCCACCAAAATAACAAAAATGATCTAGTATGTACTCCAATAAGCTTTGTTCATCTGTGTCTGCAGATGTGTAAACTTTTCCCTTCTCCTTTGAGTGGATATAAATGATGTTTGATGTGCCAGGGTGAGCTTTCTGTAGAGACAAATGCCCATGCCTCTCTCCAAAATGTGAAATTTGACATTCAGAATAATTCAATAATCATCTCTACCTGACCAACTTAGAGCACTGCTCTTCAAACTATCACTGATGTCTGGCAAGGCAAAGGCTGAGTTTAGACAAGGCCAAAGGTAGTCATGCACAATCTGCAGTGCTGGGTTGAGTGGAACGGGTCCTTCCCCAATCGCATCATCATACAGATCGTCACATCAGAAATCATATTTTTTTTAAATGACCTTTTGTGTGATGCAATATTTACAGTATAGGCAATAAGAATGCTGCACTGCTTTACTACAACTGCAAAATGTTATTGAATTGTAATCATGTGTTCAACCCTATAATTTCACAAGAAACTTAATTCATGTAATGGCCATTGCTAACTGTAATAGTTCATCTTCCAGAATAATCCAAGGTTCCACATTTTCAAACAAGTAGACCAAAAGAAATGCAAATGTTGACATAACGCTTCTTTAATTTAGAGAAGGCACAATAGTTAAACACGTGTTTAGTAAGTACATACATTCTTAGTCAATCACATTCTTTTGAAATATCAACCACTGGATTAAAGATTCACAAATAGTACCAATCAAAATTCACAGCACTGGCACTTTGGTTATCACTTGTCTATTTTTGCTTAATTGTCTTCGACTCTTAAAACTTAAGCATTTGAAATAATATGTGCAGTGGAGCTGCAGATTTCCAAGTACAGAATTATACATGTGTAACATTACAGTAGAATCACAAAAACATAAGTGCCACAGACTTTTGAGAAACATTAATTAGTGTGCTTTCAATGCTGGATCAAATGTCGCTTTTTTATTTGCACTGTTGAATCCTTCATGCAGTTGGTCAGGAAATCCAGGCATCTCTTGGAGTACTCCTCTGGAAAGTCACGGAAATGGCTCACGTGGGCAGGGGTTTTGAAGTCAAAACTTTCCACAGACACCCCTTTCTCCTTTAGAGTCTTGACCATGAGCTCAACATCGCAGTACCGAATCACTCGATCAGCTCTGGAGTACAGGTACAGCTGGGGCCAGGTAGGAGGGTGCTCCCGGATGGCATCGTAGTGGTTCTTGTGGATGTACTTGGTTATGGGGTACAGAACCACCCTAAGCAGGAAAACAGTTACAGCAAACAGTGCCAAGAGAACACACCTCAACATGACATTGATTTTGGGTCCCAGAGTGGCTGTAAGAGCCCGTAATGCCCCCCTCACATTTCCACTGCCTGGGGCACTGTCCACCACAGTCCCAACTATACATAGGGTACTGAACTGTTTATGACTGTGCAAGAGCTCAACAATGTAGCGGTACAGCATGAATCCCCCGTTGCTGAACACGTGGAAAAATATAGGGCTGTTTTCCACCTCGTAATCATAGAGTATCTCAAGTAGTTTGTGGGCAGTATTACTCAGCTCCTTGTAGCCAAATGATTCAGAGACGAATACTGTCTTCAAGGGCGCAGTATAGCAAATAGTGACACAACCCTGGAACAAAGAGAGGGGGAAAGGTAAGTCACACATGAATAATGAAGTAGAATAATAATTTATTGAAATGACAGGAGACATTTACCACCACAATAATAGTTTTTACGCCAACCTGTTCGTTATAAATGGAGCTGTACTTGGCAAGATGTTTGTCTCTGCAACCAGCCCATCCCAGCAGTATGACAACTGGTTCCTTTGTTCCATGCCAGTGTCTTTCTAAAAGGAGAAAAACAAATCAGTTGTCTGTTAAGTAAACTAACTGCAAAACCAGGAAAACGAATTTAGCTAGCTAGCAAGCAGTCTTCGAGTCAGTCCAATTCAGCTATAATTGAATTATGGATAAACCTGCCAGTGCCCACATTAACGTTGTCTAAATAGCTCATGGGTCTGTCTGACAGCTAACGTTAGCTAGATTAGTGTTGTTAGCTAGCCTAAGCAAGGCTAGATAAAGTGCTCACCCGAGATCAATGCATCTGGAAACACAATGTTATAGTCCATGCCATCATCTTCCATTCTGTAGCCGATTATATTACAGAACAATGAGCCCTTTTGCTATACGATTCATTTGGCTGATGCGCTGAACCTCAACGTTCTCGCAGGTTCGCCAGTCGCTACGGAAGTCAAGAGTTGTTCGTTCATTGTTTCTGATTGGTTCGTTTTCCCTTCACTATTACATTCCAGTTCCATGTTCCTCCACGAGATGACAGCCAATGTCCATATTTGAGTTTTCAAGCAACAGTAGAAAACGAGTCGAATATTTCATTCAGAATAACATGGGAATTATTTGACAACATTATGCAATCTGTGGAATAACAATTTTGTAATTTATTTCGTTTGACCAAAATATATTTAGAGGTGTACCCTGTACCACATTATGTGATGAGTGTTGTAAATTAGTAGTGTGAAATGTGAAATAACTGTAGACTTCTAGAGTCAATGCATAGTAGAGGTAAATTAGTATTCACAGCTGGTGAAATTATTATATACGTTCAAACTACCATCAATATTCGAGTTAACAGTCAAATATTGAACATTACACACACCCCATCAAAAACAAAAACATTCGTGTGTTGCATTCTTGTCCCTGAATGGAAGCCTCAGCTGTCAATCTGGACGTGAAAAAGGGGATCGCAGTTTAGAGGGAGTGTTAAAGGCGGTACATGGTCAATCGGCTGTCTGCACTGACCGTGCAGCATTACGGTGATATGGCCATTCATACCTCTTGCGCTTCGCAGATAGGCGCAGAGCTGTTGTGAAGGAAGTTGTCAAGAAAGTGAGTTTATGTTTAGGTTATACAGGACCTCCCGCCTTCACCGACCGTCAACCAATCATGTCAATGCGGAGCCATCCACAATGTTAAAACATTTAAGAGGCGCACAGCGATGCGGCACAGAGCTCAATATGTGCTTCTGTGTGTCTCTGGGTGCTCCGCAAAATTGCGTCACATCATCCGACCACATTTTCGGATCAAGCATAAATTGGCTCTTAGGGGAGCCAGTCAACACTGCGTAGCAGAGCTGTCAAACGACTGAACTGTCTTGAACCACTGCGATTGTGTTTTAATGAGAAAACAAATGCCACATAAGGTGTACCGCGAGTTTACATTTCGATTTGAGGTAAGCTATAATTCGTGTAGTTAAGAGTTACTTCGGCGTTGGCTGCGTAACTTCTCGTTTGTTAGCAAAGTGGAGTGGCTACCGTTAACTAGCTCCTCATCTTCTCTTGTTGACAAACTAAACTAACGTTACCGAGACCAGCTAACGACAAGCAAGTTAGCCAGCTGGCCGCTACTAGCTCGTGCATGGTGAGTAGACCGACTGGCCTGCAAACTATTGCAATGAGATGGAAGTAACTGGGTTTGGCCTGTCAATTCATCAAGTTGTTGTTGAAGAGTCCAACATCTCACCATCTTCATGACAAACGACAAGGTAAGAACTCTGGCTAGCTCTGCCAGCATGCGCAGTTGCTAGGTAACGTTAACGTTGGCGGATGAAGCCTGCCACTCAGTATGTGTCCGTTTCGTAACTAATGTTAACGTGAGCTAGTTAGTCAGCTAGTTTAGCAAGCTAAAATAAGCTAACTAACGTAATCACGGAAAGTGAAACGCGTGGGGTAAACAGACCAACATTTGTTGCAAGTAGTAGCTAGGTACCAGTAACAACAAAGTTACTTTAATTAAATAGTTTCAACGTTGTAGCTAATGCAGTAACTCATTGTTTATAATGGAATATTGCACTGAACTAATCAAACGGCAAGTGTTCAGATAATGCTGGCCAGGTATTTGATTAACGTATTGTATCCGAACTCGTATTGTAGGTTATAAACAGATGTTATCAGATCAGAATAAACTGGTCCCTCCCCTATGAACAAGACTGGGTCATTATTTAAAATGTCAGGTATGCCGTTGCTGCCTCGGATACCCATCCTTTACAGCTGACTGGGCTCTGATAGTGATCATAAAAAAATACATTTTATTGAATAGAATCCATTGACTATTTCACAGCAGAATAGAAACCTAATTAAATGTTCTACCCTCAAACACTCTGATCATCCCTCTTTTCATGGTGATTCTTGGTCTTGCGTTTCATCATAACCAGATGACACTCCCTTTGGCGATTTAACATTTAACATATTTTATTGTAGCACATTTGAACAGCTGGATAGAGCACAAATACCTGGTGTCAGGCGACCACAGGGATGTCTAGGGCTTGACATTCAGGTAAAGATGCCAATGGCACACCGGACAAGTGCCAACCGAAAGCTACTGGCCCAAATAAAATGAACAAAATATTGTCCTAGGTCAGGATCTGTCAGGGAAGCAAATGATGCGCGCATAATTTCAATTGCAGGTTATTTTCTTTCATTTGGGCTTACCATGTAGCATACAAATTCAAGGTCTTTCAAATACTTTTTCATGCACTTAATTGTCATTTTTATTTGACTACATTTTATATCTAATTGTTATAATAGCCAATATAAAAAACATCTGCATTAACACTTAGAGAATAATGCATGTTTTACCGCAACAGACTAGCGCAACACCCGAAACAAATGAAAGCGGCTACATCTCATAAACATTTATCAGAAATTAAATCACAGAATAATTATTTTGATCAGTAGAACTTCTAAATCGGTTACCATAACTTCAAGGGCTTTAAGGACCAAATAGCCTCGAGGAAATGTAAAGTTAAGCTATTCCATGACGAGTGAATTGCGCATGGCAAATATTCAACCATCAACTAAAACTGAACTTTTTATAGCTGGTTTGCATGCCCATTCTTGATTATTGCCTTAGTATTTACTAGTATATATCATAACTTGGAACATCTTTCCCACCGCTGTTGGTGTCCTATCGAGTTGCTGCCATCTCAAATTAATTTATTTGTGCGGCGCTCGTGTGATAAATCATCGACATGACGAACTAACAGTTTCATGAATTAATCCGTTTTTTTAATCAGTTATATAGCCTAGATTAAAAAAAGAGCATTATTACAATATTTTGTCCAAGCGGGCCACTGACAGGGAGCCCTGATGTCCCATGGGCATTTCCATCAAAAAGGACCCATGAGCACAAACGTGACGTTCATAGGACCATATATCAAATTGGGTGTCAAATGGAAGCTTAGTCTATGTTTTTGGGAAATGAAGGCATAAAGATATTTTTCAACCATTTTCCATAAAATTAAAATAAAATAAGTAAACTCTTTGATTTCTGGATTAACAGATGAAAAAGGTGTTTTAGCAAGAATCTACTAGAAAGCTCTGAAAAGGTATTCATCAAAACACAATGTTTACATAGTCCCCTGCCAACTAACATCAACACTTCCAATGCATTCGGAAAGTATTCAGACCCCTTCCCCTTTTCTGCATTTTGTTACATTTTGATTTATTTCTTTACATTACAGCCTTACTGTAAAATGGATTAAAAAATATAATACTAGTCAATCTACACACACTACCCCATAATGACAAAGCGAAAACAGGGTTTTAGAAATGTTGATCCTATTTACTTAAGTATTCAGACCCTTTGATATGAGACTCGACATTTTTTATTTTTATTTTATTTATTTCACCTTTATTTAACCAGGTAGGCTAGTTGAGAACAAGTTCTCATTTGCAACTGCGACCTGGCCAAGATAAAGCATAGCAGTGTGAACAGACAACACAGAGTTACACATGGAGTAAACAATTAACAAGTCAATAACACAGTAGAAAAAAAGGGGAGTCTATATACAATGTGTGCAAAAGGAGGTAGGCGAATAATTACAATATTGCAGATTAACACTGGAGTGATAAATGATCAGATGATCATGTACAGGTAGAGATATTGGTGTGCAAAAGAGCAGAAAAGTAAATAAATAAAAACTGTGGGGATGAGGTAGGTGAAAATGGGTGGGCTATTTACCAATAGATTATGTACAGCTGCAGCGATCGGTTAGCTGCTCAGATAGCTGATGTTTGAAGTTGGTGAGGGCGATAAGTCTCCAACTTCAGCGATTTTTGCAATTCGTTCCAGTCACAGGCAGCAGAGTACTGGAACGAAAGTCGGCCGAATGAGGTGTTGGCTTTAGGGATGATCAGTGAGATACACCTGCTGGAGCGCGTCCTACGGATGGGTGTTGCCATCGTGACCAGTGATCTGAGATAAGGCGGAGCTTTACCTAGCATGGCCTTGTAGATGACCTGGAGCCAGTGGGTCTGGCGACGAATATGTAGCGAGGGCCAGCCGACTAGAGCATACAAGTCGCAGTGGTGGGTAGTATAAGGTGCTTTAGTGACAAAACGGATGGCACTGTGATAAACTGCATCCAGTTTGCTGAGTAGAGTGTTGGAAGCGATTTTGTAGATGACATCGCCGAAGTCGAGGATCGGTAGGATAGTCAGTTTTACTAGGGTAAGCTTGGCAGCGTGAGTGAAGGAGGCTTTGTTGCGGAATAGAAAGCCGACTCTTGATTTGATTTTCGATTGGAGATGTTTGATATGGGTCTGGAAGGAGAGTTTGCAGTCTAGCCAGACACCTAGGTACTTATAGGTGTCCACATATTCAAGGTCGGAACCATCCAGTGTGGTGATGCTAGTCGGGCATGCGGGTGCAGGCATCGATCGGTTGAAAAGCATGCATTTGGTTTTACTAGCGTTTAAGAGCAGTTGGAGGCCACGGAAGGAGTGTTGTATGGCATTGAAGCTCGTTTGGAGGTTAGATAGCACAGTGTCCAATGACGGGCCGAAAGTATATAGAATGGTGTCGTCTGCGTAGAGGTGGATCAGGGAATCGCCCGCAGCAAGACCAACATCATTGATATATACAGAGAAAAGAGTCGGCCCGAGAATTGAACCCTGTGGCACCCCCATATAGACTGCCAGAGGACCGGACAGCATGCCCTCCGATTTGACACACTGAACTCTGTCTGCAAAGTAATTGGTGAACCAGGCAAGGCAGTCATCCGAAAAACCGAGGCTACTGAGTCTGCCGATAAGAATCTGGTGATTGACAGAGTCGAAAGCCTTGGCAAGGTCTATGAAGACGGCTGCACAGTACTGTCTTTTATCGATGGAGGTTATGATGTCGTTTAGTACCTTGAGTGTGGCTGAGGTGCACCCGTGACCGGCTCGGAAACCAGATTGCATACCTGTTTGTTGACTTGGCTTTCGAAGACCTTAGATAGGCAGGGCAGAATGGATATAGGTCTGTAACAGTTTGGGTCCAGGGTGTCTCCCCCTTTTTAATTTTTTAATATTTTTTATTTAATCTTTATTTAACCAGGTAGGCTAGTTGAGAACAAGTTCTCATTTGCAACTGCGACCTGGCCAAGATAAAGCATAGCAGTGTGAACAGACAACACAGAGTTACACATGTTGTAAACAATTAACAAATTGAGCTCCGGTGCATCTGTTTCCATTGATAATCATTGAGATGTTTCTACAACTTGATTGAAGTCCACCTGTGGTAAATTAAATTGATTGGACGTGCTTTGGAATGACAAACCTATATAAGGTCCCATAGTTGACGGTGCATGTCAGAGCAAAAACCAAGCCATGAGGTCAAAGGAAAAGACTGTAAAGCTCCAAGACAGGATTGTTTCGAGGCACAGATCTGGGGAAAGATACCAAAATATTTCTACAGCATTGAAGGTCCCCAAGAACACAGTGGCCTCCATCATTCTTAAATGGAACAAGTTTGGAACCACCAAGACTCTTCCTAGAGCTGGCCGCATGACCAAGCTGAGCAATCGGGGGAGAGGTGACAAAGAACCTGATTGTCACTCTGACAGAGCTCTAGAGTTCCTCTGTGGAGATGGGTGAACTTCCCAGAAGGACAACCATCTCTGCAGCACTCCACCAATCAGGCCTTTATGGTAGAGTGGCTCGACAGAAGCCACTCCTCGGTAAAAGGCACATTACAGCCCACTTGGGTCTCTGGTCTGATGAAACCAAGATTGAACTATTTGGCCTGAATGCCAAGCGTCATGTCTGGAGACAATCTGGCAATATCCTTACCATGAAGCATGGTGGTGGCAGCCTCCTGCTATGGGGGTGTTTTTCAGCGGCAAGGACTCTGAGACTAGTCAGGATCGAGGGAAAGATGAACTGAGCAAAGTACAGAGAGATCCTTGAAGAACCTGTTCAGGACCTCAGATTGGGGCAGGTTCACCTTCCAACAGGACAATGTCCCTAAGCACAAAGCCAAGACAATGCACGAGTGGGTTCAGGACAAGTCTCTGAATGTCTTTGTGGCCTGGACTTGAACCTGATCGAACATCTCTGGAGAGACCTGAAAATAGCTGTGCAGTGAGGCTCCCCATCCAACCTGACAGAGCTTGAGAAAATCTGCAGAGATGAATGTGAGAAACTCCCCAAATACAGGTGTGCCAAGTATTCAGACCCTTTGATATGAGACTCGAAATTGAGCTCATTTTCGCATCGTACCCAACAAGACTCGAAGCTGTAATCGCTGCCAAAGGTGCTTCACCAAAGTACTGAGTAAAGGGTCTGAATACTTATGTAAAATGTGATATTAGTGTTTGTTTTTTTCTAAACCTGTTTTTGCTTTGTCATTATGGGGTATTGTATGTAGATTGAGGATGTTTTAAAATTAAATTATATATATTAGTCTTGTGCCTTGTAATTCCATTACCAAAAGCATACACATCTTTAAGATCTTTAATCATTTCGCTCCCTGATGTGGAGGGAGGATAACACATGTTCACAGAAGTAACAAGTAATGGTAGACCTGATTTAGTTACTGATTTTACTGATATCAATTTTGTTTATGAATTATTAAGTGATTTAAAACAAATTGGTAACAGAATTACCAAAATATCTGTAATGGAATCAAATCAAATTTATTTATATAGCCCTTCGTACATCAGCTGATATCTCAAAATGCTGTACAGAAACCCAGCCTAAAACCCCAAACAGCAAGCAATGCAGGTGTAGAAGCACGGTGGCTAGGAAAAACTCCCTAGAAAGGCCAAAACCTAGGAAGAAACCTAGAGAGGAACCAGGCTATGTGGGGTGGCCAGTCCTCTTCTGGCTGTGCTGGGTGGAGATTATAACAGAACATGGCCAAGATGTTCAAATGTTCATAAATGACCAGCATGGTCTAATAATAATATTATTATTATTATTATTATTATTAAGGCAGAACACTTGAAACTGGAGCAGCAGCACGGTCAGGTGGACTGGGGACAGCAAGGAGTCATCATGTCAGGTAGTCCTGGGGCATGGTCCTAGGGCTCAGGTCCTCCGAGAGTGAAAGAAAGAGTGGAGGAGAGAATTAGAGAATGCACACTTAGATTCACACAGGACACCGAATAGGACAGGAGAAGTACTCCAGATAAAACAAACTGACCCTAGCCCCCCGACACAAACTACTGCAGCATAAATACTGGAGGCTGAGACAGGAGGGGTTAGGAGACACTGTGGCCCCATCCGAGGACACTTACACTTACACTTACAATTACTGCAACTGAATTGGCTACAATGGGAAATCATAGTCACAAACCACAGTTGGGTCACCTGCTACTCTCCTCCCTTCCACTGGCATACTGTGACGTTCAGCTTGTTACTGTTTTCTTTCTTTCTATTGTTTGGTGGTCAAACTACGATTCACCGCACACAGTCGGAGTCTGGACAACCCTTCCCTCTACCTCTCTCTTTCCAGTTAATGTCAACTCTCACAGCTCTTAGTGACACCTACCCATGAGCCCCCTCTCTTTCCAGTTACTGTAACCAGCATCCTCACCCACTGAGAACCGGACGTCCATGGATGTTGACATTTGTTCGGTCCACCCTGG
Source organism: Oncorhynchus keta (assembly GCF_023373465.1). Classification (NCBI taxonomy): domain Eukaryota; kingdom Metazoa; phylum Chordata; class Actinopteri; order Salmoniformes; family Salmonidae; genus Oncorhynchus; species Oncorhynchus keta. The sequence goes on along the minus strand of NC_068443.1, from coordinate 27,225,318 downwards.
CCTTGACGTTAGTGACCACAGACGGACCGGACTGGACCGAATCTGAACCTATTATAGAAGTATGTTTCACAAGTTTGGATAGCACAGTAGAGTACAGTCAGTAAAGCAGAGTGCAGTAGTACAGTATATTGTACTGATATATACAGTACTGAACTCTGCTCTGCTGTATTGTACTGTGCTGTGATGTCCAAACTTGTGAAACATGAGGAGAATGACATTCATATCCACACTTATGCATATCTGTGTAGAATAGATCAGGTAAACATGATGTAATTCTGTTACCGGGTGTAAATCCACTTCACTTACTGTAGTTCAATAACCAAACTATATATTTTAAACTCAAGGTGCCATGTCATAGTTGGCATCCCATTCTCTCTGCAGACGTACACTACATGGCCAAAAGTATGTGAACACATGCTGGTCGAATATCTCATTCCAGAATCATGGGCTTTAATATGGAGTTGGTCCCCCCCCCCTTTTGCTACTATGACAGCCTCCACTCTTCTGGGAAGGATTTCCACTAGATGTTGGAACATTGCCGTGGGGACTTGCTTCAATTAAGCCACAAGCATTAGTGAGGTCAGGCACTGATGTTGGGTGATTAGGTCTGGCTCACAGTTGGCGTACCAATTCATCCTAAAGGTGTTTGATGTGTTTTTGAGGTCAGAGCTTTGTGCAGGCCAGTCAAGTTCTTTGGAGATTGCATGGTTGTGTGCTTTATTTTATACACCTGTTGGTGACATGTGGTTGAAATATTTGAATTGGCTGTCCACATACTTTATAGCAAATATTTATGTTTTTGTAAAATGTGGTTGCGTAAAAGCAATAGGGTCCAGCTGCGACCTCATCTCTCAGGGCAGTCATCCACAGGGTCTCTATGCTTCCACCTACTGTAGGTGACATTATAGATACCCTGAGGGATGACTGCTCTGAGAGGTTGTAGCTGGACCCTTCTCATTAAAAGGGAGATGTTACCAAAGTTTGCATCTGCACAGTTCTATTGTTATCAAGATGCCAGTATTGTGATAATAAATGCCATTTAGCAGACACTTTCATCCAATCATGCTTGCATACATGTTACATATGGGTGGTCCCGGGAATCAAACCCACTATCCTGTCGTTACAAGCGCCATGCTCCACCGAGTTACAAAGGACCACTGCGATACCAGACTTTCCGCTTCGTGTTTTGCTTCCTTTCTTCCTAGTATTGTGATACTGGTATTGTGACTACACAATACCATTCATCCACAAAAATAGTTTTTGTATATATATATTTTTCAGTGGAAATCATTATGTAGTCCTTGTGCATGGAGTTGTATGATTTGTTAAACTTTGAAATTAATGTGTTTTTTTTTTTTTTTTTGCATACATTTTAAATTGAAAAACTGATTTCAAAGTTTAAATCCGTTACTGTGGAATTGCCCTCATCTGTAATTTTGTCATTAGTGGCCCATTGTAAAATTCCTCTATTTCCTCCAGTTCATTATCATTGAGACTGATTTATCGCTTTGGAAAAATGCATTGTGTCCACACAAGCCTACAGTGCCTTCAAAGTATTCATACCCCTTGACTTATTCCACAATATGTGACCAGTTTGAATTCAAAATGGTTTCAGTTGAGAAAAGAAACCAGAAAATCTCACCCATCTACACTCAATATCCCATAATGACAAAGTGCAAATGTATTGAACATTAAATACAGAAATCTCATTTGCATAAGTATTCACACCCCTGAATCAATTCTTTGTGACCTGTTAAGCACATTTTACTCCTGAACTTATTTAGGCTGACCATAACCATAACCATAAAAGGTGTATGCACCAATTTGTAAGTCACTCTGGATAAGAGCGTCTGCTAAATGACTTAAATGTAAATGTAAATAACAAAGGGTTTGAATACTTATTGACTCAAGACATTTCAGTTTTTCATTTAACTTTTTTATTCTCTCAAAAAAATACAATTCCACTTTGACATTATGGGCTATTGTGTATAGGCCAGTGACAAATCTAAATGTCATCCATTTCAAATTCAAGCTATAACACAACAAAATGTGCAAAAAGTCCAGGGGTGTGAATATGTTCTGAAGGCACTGTAGTTGTATTCTCACCAGCTACAAAATGTAGGTTGCTGCTGAGATGCTAGGGAGGGAGGGAGTGAGGGAAGAAATGGTTCAGACTGGAGAAGTCATGAATTCACCATCTGCATTATTGATATGACGCTGTTAAGTGTTTCTGCTTTGAATGAAGGGCAATGTATAATTTTAGTGACATTTATGACTTGTTCTTGTGAACCCAGACGACTAGGCCTAGCAGCAATTGAAATGGAAAAACAGCCCTCATATGTTATACATCCGTTCTGCTTCTGAAAAGCAGATTTACTAAAATAGCTGCTTTAAACATTCTTGGCAGACTGAGTCTGATCATTGTCATACACTTGCAAAATGGCAAAAAAATGCCTTTAGTAATGGAGGAGGATAACATCCTTTTAAGGGTACGGCTGGAGCAGCAAAAAGATCCCAGAACTAGTCCAGTAACTTTGGATGATTTGATTTCAGTTGTTTTCATTTGGGATTGGATGGGGGATGGGAATCACACGAGTTTGAATTAAGAATAGCATTCTTCTCCCAGAGTTTTGAATAGCTTCTCTCTAGTCTCTAACACAAGGAAAGGGGAGGACAGTAGAATAACCCAGAGACCTCGCCTAGTTACAACCAGCCCATCGAGTAAAGCTCAATAGACCTGTGCATCCTGGGGAAATCAGGGGTCCTTAACAAGTGCTGGATGCTTCAAAGTACTAGTGCCATGTGAAAGGTCATCCTCGCCCTCACTCAGTCATTTAAATCAAAGGACTTCTTCCTATGGTCATTACTCTGGGGTTATTATGTCTCCTTGTGTTCCTGTACATGCTCCCTTGTTCGTTTAGGATCCCAGTCTTGGGCTTTGGCTTTATCTTGGCTTAATCTCGTATAATTGGACAATCTATCCCTATTAGAGCCATTATTTGCAGGCTTGTCAGACCAGAGGCGGGTTAGGACTCCTGTCATGTGTGTCTAAGTAGATTGATCTTGTGTGAAGTAATGCTTTTGTCTTAGTATTTGAAAAAAGTTGGAGGAAATGTCAGAGGAATGTGATAAAATAGATTAGGCTCATTATCCCCCTCATGACAACACAGCTGTGTTCTGTTTTAAATGCACGGAATGGTGATTTTAAAAAAACACACACACTGATTTATTATACTTCAGGGGTACATAAAACACCATGTTTTCCATACAGATACTAGCTGAAACGATCAGTGTTTTCTGGCTTGTTATTTGTGTCCTGTGAACCATAAGCTTGTACTGTACATTCTAAACTACAGGAAAGTACAAATATTATTAGCTGGCACCAAAGCACACAATTTTCTCAGTCTGCCTGCTGAGAATGGATTTTGGTGTTTCCTTCCTCTTAGGGCTGTAAAGGGTTGCCAAGCAGTTATCGAAAATGTGAAACCTTCATGGAGAAGTCCCCCACAGAGTTACCAGTGAAGAGACAATGATGGATCGGAACAAGCGCAACTCCATTGCCGGCTTCCCCTCCATGAGGCCAGACCGTCTTGATGACCTGGATGGTGGAGGGGAGTGGGCCCCGTCTCAGGTGGGAAGAGTGTGCCCCTCATCCTACCGCGCCCTCATCAGTGCCTTCTCCTGCCTGACGCGCCTTGATGACTTCATCTGCGAGTGGATTGGCTCCGGCTTCTTCTCAGAGGTCTACAAGGTGGGTTTATGTTATGATGACCTGAAATGCAAGAGTTTTATGGTAGGTAGGTGGTACTGGTAGGTAAATAGTAGATTGTGTGAGGACTGCTTATTCATTCATATCAACGTATGGTTTAGGCTAGGCTAGCAGAAAAGCTATGGTATGTCATCACCAGGATTACTTAAATATATAATCTCACACCCTGAGATGTCTCAGCCCTCATTATGTTATTAAACCTCAGTGTGTGGTGCAGAATACAGTTAGCTAATACATTGAGCGAGTGACAAGGAGACGGCAACCGACCAAGAGGACTTTTTATTTTTTAAATTTAACTAGGCAAGTCAGTTAATTTGTTCTTATTTTTTACAATGACCGCCTAGGAACAGTGGGTTAACGGTCTCGTTCAGGTGCAGAACGTCAGATATTTACCCTGTCAGCTCGGGGATTCGATCTGGAAACCTTTTGGTTACTGGCCAACACTCTAACCACTAGGCTACCTGCCGCCCCTATCGCCATAGTAGACTAATAGCTACCATAGTAGACTAATAGCTACCATAGTAGACTAATAGCTACCATAGTAGACTAATAGCTACCATAGCGAGGTTGATGACGTAGTACCTATCTTGACTATATAAAACTGGGAGAAGCTAGTTAAGCTAATGTGAGCTAGCTAGGCTAATTGAGGCTGCAAAGCGTTTTTTAAAATTGCAAGCACATTCTCATCCTACAGTTACAAATAACAATCCGTTCAGAATATTAAGTAGTACTCTGCTTGTTGGCGTCTTAGTCGTTGTAGCCTATCGTTCTCCTTTAACTTTTAATTCTGTCACTTCCATTGATTAGATACTTTTGGTCATATAGTGTATATGGACACCTGTTTGTCGAATATCTCTTTCCAAAATCATGGGTATTAATATGTAGTTGGTCCCCCCCCTTTGCTGCTATAACAGCCTCCACTCTTCTGGGAAGGATTTCCACTAGATGTTGGAGCATCGCTGCTGGGACTTGCTTCCATTCAGCCACAAGCATTAGTGAAGTCGGGCATTGATGTTGGGTGATTAGGCCTGGTTTGCAGTTGGTGTACCAATTAATTCTGAAGGTATTCGATAGGGTTGAGGTCAGGGCTCTGTGCAGGCCAGTCAAGTTCTTCCATGCCGATCTCGACGAGCAATTTCTGTATGGACATCGCTTTGTGCACGCGGCTGTTGTCATGCTGAAACAAGAAAGGACCTCCCCCAATCTGTTGCCATACAGTTGGAAGCACAGAATCGTCTACTCTAGAATGTCATTGTATGCTGTAGTGTTAAGATTGCCCTTCACTGGAACTAAGGGGCCTCGCCCGAACCATGGAAAAACAGCCCTAGACCATTGTTCCTCCTCCACCAAACTTTACAGTTGGCACTATGCATTCCGTCAGGTAGCGTTCTCCTGCATCTGCCAAACCCAGATTAATCCATCAAATTTCCAGATGGTGATTCATCACTTCAGAGAACGTGTTTCCACTGCTCCGGAGTACAATGGCGGCAAGCTTTAGACCACTCCGCCCGACGCCTGGCGTTGCGATCTTAGGCTTGTGTACGGCTGCTCGGCCATGGAAACCCATTTTATGAAGCGCCCAACGAATAGTTATTGTGCTGACGTTGCTTCCAGAGGTGGTTTAGAACTCGGTAGTGAGGGTTGTAATCAAGGACAGGTGATTTTTACTCGCTTCAGCACTCGGCAGTCCTGTTCTGTGAGCTTTTGTGGCCTAGCACTCGGCATCTGAGCCGTTATTACTTCTAGACGTTTCCACTTCACAATAACAGCACTGAGTTGGCCCGGGGCAGCTCTAGCATGGTATAATTTTGACGAATTAACTTGTTGGAAAGGTGACATCCTATGACTGTACCATGTTGAAAGTCACTAAGCTCTTCAGGAAGGCCATTCTACTACCAATGTTTGTCTATAAAGATTGCATGACTGTGTGCTTGACTCTATACACCTGATAGCAACAGTGTACGGAAATAGCCGAATCCATTCATTTGAAGCTGTGTCCACATACTGTGTTTTTATTTATACATACTCACTCACTACCGTTCAAAAGTTTGGGGTCACTTAGAAATGTCCTTGATTTTGAAAGGAAAGCACATTTTGTTTTCGTCCATTTTTAAAATAACATCAAATTGATCAGAAATACAGTGTAGACATTGTTAATGTTGTAAATTACCATTGTAGCTGAAACGGATTATTTTATTAATAATAATTATTATCGGTAACCATCACTCCTGTGTTCCAATGGCACATTGTGTTAGCTAATCCAAGTTTTTATAATTTTAACAGACAAATTGATCATTAGAAAACACTTTTGCAGTTATGTTAGCACAGCTGTAAACTGTTGTGCTGATTTAAAGAAGCAATAAAACTGGCCTTTAGACTAGTTGAGTATCTGGAGCATCAAATCAAATGTTATTTGTTACATGCACCGAATACAACCGGTGTAGACCTTACAGTGAAATGCTTACTCATGAGCCCCTAACCGACAGTGCAGTTTAAAAAAATACAGATAAGAATAAGAGAAATGAAGCTGGCAGCTTCAATAAATAGTACCCGCAAAACACCAGTCTCAACAGTGAAGAGGCGACTCCGGAATGCTGTCCTTCTAGGCAGAGTTCCTCTGTTCAGCGTCTTGTTCTTTTGCCCATATGAATCTTTATTTTTATTGGCCAGTCTGAGATATCTGGGCGGCAGGGTGTTCTAGTGGTTAGAGCGTTGGACTAGTAACCGGAAGGTTGCAAGTTCAAACCCCCGAGTTGACAAGGTACAAATCTGTCGTTCTGCCCCTGAACAGGCAGTTAACCCACTGTTCCTAGGCCGTCATTGAAAATAAGAATTTGTTCTTAACTGACTTGCCTAGTTAAATAAAGGTGAAAAAAAAATATGGCTTTTTCTTTGCAACTCTGCCAGCATCCCGGAGTTGCCTTTTCTCTGTTGACGTTGAGACTGGTGTTTTGCGGGTACTATTTAATGAAACTGTCAGTTGAGGACTTGTGAGTCGTCTGTTTCTCAAACTAGACACTCTTATGTACTTGTCATCTTGCTCAGTTGTGCACTGGGGCCTCCCACTCCTCTTTCTATTCTGGTTAGTGCCAGCTTGCGCTGTTCTGTGAAGGGAGTAGTACAGTGCTGTACGAGATATTCAGTTTCTTGGCAATTTCTCGCATGGAATAGTCTTCATTTCTCGGAACAAGAATAGACTGACGAGTTTCAGAAGAAAGGTCTCTGTTTTCGGACATTTTGAGTCTGTAATCAAACCCACTGATGCTCCAGATACTCAACTAGTCTGAAGGCCAGTTTTATTGCTTCTTTAATTAGGACAACAGTTTTTAGCTGTGCTAACATAATTGCAAAATGATCAACTTGGATTAGCTAACACACCGTGCCATTGGATTACAGGAGTGATGATTGCTGATAATGGGCCTTTGTATGCCTATGTAGATATTCCACAAAAATCTGCCGTTTCCAGCTACAATAGTTATTTCCAACATAAACAATGTATTTCTGATCAATTTTATGTTAATAGACAAAAAATGTGCTTGTCTTTCAAAAACCAGGACATTTCTAAGTGACCCCAAACCTTTGATCGGTAGTGTAACATACATACATACAGTACCAGTGAAAAGTTTGGACACAGCTACTCATTCAAAGGTTTTTCTTTATTTTTACTATTTTCTACATTGTAGAATAATAGTGAATACATCACAACTATGAAATAACACATGGAATCATGTAGTAACCAAAAAAGTGTTCAACAAATCAAAATGTATTTTCGATTCCTTAAAGTAGCCACCCTTTGCCTTGACAGCTTTGCACATTCTTGGCATTCTCTCAACCAGCTTCACCTGGAATGCTTTTCCAACAGTCTTGAAGGAGTTCCCACATATGCTGAGTACTTGTTGGCTGCTTTTCCTTCACTCTGCGGTCCAACTCATCCTAAGCCATCTCAATTGGGTTGAGGTCAGGTGATTGTGGAGGCAAGGTCATCTAAAGCAGCACTCCATTACTCTGTGGTCAAGTAGCCCTTACATAGCCTGGAGGTGTGTTGGGTCATTGTCCTGTTGAGAAACAAATGATAGTCCCACTAAGCGCAAACCAGATGGGATGGTTTATCGCTGCAGAATGCTGTGGTAGCCATGCTGGTTAAGTGTAGCTTGAATTCTAAATAAATCACTGACAAGGTCACCAGCAAAGCACCCCAACACCATCACATCTCCTCTATGCTTCACGGTGGGAACGACGCATGCAGAGATCATCCATTCACCTTCTCTGCGTCTCACAAAGACAGTGGTTGGAACCAAAAATCTCAAATTTGAATTCATCAGACCAAAGGACAGATTTCCACCGGTCTAATGTCCATTGATCATGTTTCTTGGCCCAAGCAAGTCTCGTCTTCTTATTGGTGTCCTTTTAGTAGTGGTTTCTTTGCAGCAATTCAACCAACAAGGGCTGATTCACATAGTCTCCTCTGAGCAGTTGATGTCTGTTACTTGAACTCTGAAGAATTTATTTGGGCTGCAATCTGAGGTGCAGTTAACTCTAACAGAGGTAATTCTGGGTCTTTCTTGTGATAGTCCTCATGAGAGACCGTTTCATCAGCTTATGGTTATTGCGACTGCATTTTAAGAAACTTTCAAATTGATTGAAATGTTCTGTATTGACTGACCTTCATGTCTTAAAATAATGGACTGTTGTGCCATATTATGGACTTGGTCTTTTCCCAAATAGGGCTGTCTTCAGTATACCTTGTCACAACACAACTGATTGAACTTTTAACACGGCATACCTGTCAATTGAAATTAATTCCAGGTGACTACCTCATGAAGCTGGTTGAGAGAAAGCAAAGAGTGTGCAAAGCTATCATCAAGGCGAAGGCTGGCTACTTAACACTTTCTTTTTCTTTTGGTTACTACGTGATTTAAATTTGTATTTTACTATTTTTGATGTCTTCACTATTCTCCAATGTCGAAAATAGTAAAAATAAAGAGAAACCCTTGAATGAGTAGGTGTCCAAACATTTGTGTGTGTGCGCATGCATGTATACATATCTCTTTTTAAACGCGCAGAGGCTCTGACTGTAGCCTATTGTCGCTTTGAGGACTTATGATTGGGCAACAAAAACCAGCTAAATGCACCACTCTCCGCTTTCGTGAAAATCAAGAGCAGCGGCATAAATGATCCAATTTCTCCCTCGCGCACGCACAGCAGCCGCGCGTTCTGATATGTACAGGCCCTTCCGGATAAGTCAGTTAAAATGACACATACCCGTATCAATCAAATCCAACCCAAACCTGTGACATTATTTAGAATTCTGGATTGGGTCTCAGGTATTCGGGTACAGGTGAATCCGTGAACACCTCTAGCACACAGATACTGTGGCCGCTCCTTATTACATTGATCTAGGCTATTGTCTCACAATCTACTGATATGGGACGTGCGAAAAGCACTTTATTTCCACGTCGCTCTGGTTACGATATGAAAATATAGAAGGGCTGAAGAGGTTTATGATGGCGACTAGACGTTAGGCTACAATGGCTGTCTAAGTGCTATATCGTCCATTACACTAACAACCTGACAGGGTTGGTACTTCAACAGATATGGCTGTTGAGGTTAGATGTTCAACTCCTTTACTGACATTTTGAGGTCATGTTAGCTACGTTCACTTTTGGTGTAAGCCACAATGTAATTTCCTCCAACCAGCGTCAGCGCTCATGAAAGTCACTTTTTTACTTTCAATGAGGGACTTTCAATTAGTTATAGGCTATAGACTTCAGCTTCACCTACTGAAAAGTCGGAGTCAGGGCATTCTATATTGATGTTGTCACAACCACCACAATGTCAGCACTTTCTATCTCATGCCTCTATTACATTTATATTTACATTTAAGTCATTTAGCAGACGCTCTTATCCAGAGCGACTTACATCTTAGTCATACTATTTCCTTTCCATCTGTATGTATGAGTCAATGCATACTGATGGACTGGAAATAGAATTCAGATTTCGTTTCTTAGCTCAAACAGGAAACTAGCCTAATTACAGAAAGGAATAGAAGTGTTGCTATGTCTGGAGCTGTGATGCACAGTAATCTAATGGCCGCTTCAGAGCATGGCCACAGTAGTCTGCCTTAGAACGACTCAATCACTGCTCATTGGAGTCAAAGGGTTAATGCAAAGGACCCAGTGCTGACTTGGTGGGGGAAGGGCAGCGTGTAGGGTCCTGCCCCAGGCTGCCTGAGGGGGCTGTCATCACACCATGGATTTTAGGGAGGGAATGCCCATCCACCCTGAATATGACTGGGGCCTTTACAAATAGTCCTTGTTGAACAAACCTTAGGAAAAAGCTTCCTTTATTCACACTCACATGTTCAACCATGTTTTAAAAGGTGCTGTTTAATCCTTGGGGCCATAATATTGTTATATTGCAGCTGTTTCCTCTCAAGTCAAAATTATGACTTCAGCTTTATTAGTACAACAATATTTACCCTCGTTGCCTCAGACTTGCTTCTCTAAATGCTTAACGGACACAAATGTTTCCTGTGTAATGAGTTCCATATTTGTCTAAGCAAGGGGACAATGGATCTACATAAAATAGAATGATCTGTTTGTCTTCGACTGTGTGTCCTGTCTACAGGGCTAGGTATTGAGGCGGCTAGCTGGATTGATGGAACAGATTGGAGGTGCAGGGTCTTGCTGGGGCAACATTATGGGTCTTTGTTTGAGCCAGGCTGCACTCTCTCTCCTGGTGGGCAGAGGATGGGAGTGGGGGAGGTGGTCTAGAGGAGGCCATCTGCTGCCTGCTCCTCTCCTACAGGGAAGACTAGCTGCACCTTTTGTAGTAGAACTTCAAGAGCGGCTAAAGAAGCACTATGAACTGGATACTCATCCAAGTGCTATGTAAATAAGGCCTAGATCGGCCTGCCTCCCTTTTCTGTACCTCAAACTTCCTTTTATCTCCGCTCTCCAACAAATGTAACCTGTAAACTAGCTATACAATGCCTATCTGGTTATATCTGTTACTGTGCTCGCAGACCGACCTGAGTTGAGACTTTAACTTCTTATTCACTGGTTTCAGTGTCTTAATATTTCATCTGGAGGAAGTGAGCAGTAGCAGATACAGCTTATTTTTCTCACCCTGACTCATAACTTCCTGTGGTTGTTATGGCTTTGAGGAAGCAAATAAAACTATTTCCCAACGATCAGATTGATGTTTGTATTGTTGTAGTTAGATAAGTGTTCTAAAGAAAAGGGTTACATTGTAGGTAGTTGTGGTAGGCTAACACCTAGGTTACATATCACAACATTCATGTTCTTGGCCTCGGCTCAGTATTCTTTCTAGTGCACCAATGTGTGGATGAAAGCCAGCCACTCATCTTTGATCACATTGGAGTTAATGCTGCAAGGAAGGCCAGTGACTGATCTAATTCACAGGAGAAATGAACTGTTTTACTTCCCGTTGTTATGGTTCTGAATGTGGAAGGACATTCATTTTGCTGCAGAAAGAGAACCTTTCTCCATGATCTTGGAATAACGATAACAGAGAAGTGTCCCCACGATAAGGGAATATTGATAAGGGAACGGTAGTGTTAAAGAGAAGCATTCCGATAATGCCAAATTGACCGGATTGTTGTGTTCGTTGCAGGTACGCCACAGAGTGTCGGGCCAGGTGATGGCTCTGAAGATGAACAAACTGAGCAGTAACCGCGCCAACATGCTGAGAGAAGTCCAACTGATGAACAGACTGTCCCATCCCAACATCCTCAGGTGACCTCCAGGAAACAAAACATCTGTTCCACTACAGTTGATTTTTTTTTGGGGGGGGCACGGCACCATCCTCAATATTTTGTGTAGTTTGAATATCAATCTGTCCTTTTGGAGAAACGGAACTAAAATGCCTTCTGCGATATTATACAATTATTTTTCATTCTTGGTCAGTTACTGATTAAATTATCCCAGCTTTTTAATAACAATCTCAAGGGGCTACTCAAAAAATGGGTACAATACAGGGCTGGAAAAGTTCAGTTATGGTACCATATTCAGAAATGGTGTCATTTTCTTACTGACTAATGGTCTAATTGCCTTTTTTTCTAGAAAGTGACTCTTAAGTCATTTGTGAATCCTTCATCTTTGAAAGATACTTTGATCTGTAGCTTTCTGTCAAAATGGCGTTAGCCTCCCCTTTAATGGAATCAGTGGGGTAATAAATGATATGATGAAGTGGGTGGTTCGAGCCCTGAATGCTGATTGGCTGAAATCCGTGGTATATCAGAACGTATACCACAGGTATGACAAAACATGTATTTTTACTGTTCTAATTATGTTTGTAATCACTTTTTATAATAGCAATAAGGCACCTCGGGGGTTTGTGGTATATGGCCAATATTCCACGGCTAAGGGCTGTCTCCAGACACTGTTGCGTCGTACATAAGAACAGCCCTTAACCGTGGTATATTGGCCATATACCACACCCCCTCATGCCTTATTGCTTAAAAATATGCCATTTAGCAGACTCTTTTATCCAAAGCAAATTACAGTAATACGTGCATACATTTTACGTATGGGGTGTGACCTTGATCTCTGCTGTTCCACAGTATTTAACAATGGATTTTCTGGAACAACATCCTGAGTTTGAATTTCATTGACATGAATTCCCTTATGAGGAACAACCTTTCCCTTTTCACTTCTCACCAAAGCTGTTTATTTTCATATTAAGTTGGGAGCCTGCAAAATCGGCACACATACATATTTGACCAAACTCCTCATGATAGAACAAATAGTTTGGGATTTATTATTGTATGACAATGTTTTATGTTGTCATGGACAATAAAATGGAACAATCTGAATTTCCTATCCTCAAATGGATTAGGCTGACCTAGGCTTTGCATGATACACTACAGAGCTCACATTCTGCTGTCGGTGGTGGGTAGGAAAGAGATGGTCTGTGTGTGCTGTGGTTGGCTGACGAGAATTCTGAGGGGTTCTTTGTCTGAGAAACCCTTCGAAGAACCATCTGTCTTGCATTTATTGGGTCATAACTCAGGGGAGCCAACACTCGCTGTGTGTGTACAGCCTGGCTCGTGTGTTAGGATATTCATACAACCAGTTTGTCATTTCCAAAAACAGACGGCCTTGACTGTGACTCCAGCCTCTTAAGATTTGGATGCAGTGGCTCCAAAAAAAGAGGGAGAAAAAGAGCTGGAATGTGGGTCAGGAGAGTGAGCCTAGTTTCCCCCTAGAAATGACTTTCTTGTTTGCACTGCTCTTGTTGGGTCTTTTCTTCCAGTGCAGAAGTATTTAACCACCAAGAGATTTGTCATTTTGCTCTCGAAAGGACTATGCTTTCGTCCTTGGGCCAGATAATTAACTTTTTTGAGCTACATATAGACCCACTCAAATCTTAAACTCTAGACCCCATAGCTTAGCTTTGTCATGTCAACATGAGAAGAGCATAACAGGAGAGCCATAAATATGCATCCACCACATGTCTCATGGTATTTTGTGGTAAATCTACTGAACAACAATATAAACGCAACCATTTCAATGATGTTACGGAGTTCTAGTTTATATAAGGAAATGAGTCCATTTTAAAATAAATTAATTAGGCCCAAATATATGGCTTTCCCATGACTGGGCAGTGGTGCAGCCAAGGGGGTTGAAACTGTAGAACCCAATTCCTACATTTGAATTTTAAAATGTGTTTTATCAAACAAAACTATGCTACATTTTATCTTTGTAAATTGGACAGTGCAGTTAGATTTAACAATAATTTAAGCTTTCTGCCCGTATAAGACATGTCTATGTCCTGGGAAATGTTATTGTTATTTACAATGTCATGCTAATCACATTAGTGCACGTTAGCTCAACCGTCCTGTGGGGGGGGGGGACCGATCCCATAGAAGTTAATTAAAGACCAAAATAATTGTCAGTTTCATTAGCTGTCCGGGTGGCTGGTCTCAGCCGATTCCGCAAGTGAACAAGCCGGAAGTGGAGGTCCTGGGCTGGCGTGGTTACACGTGGTCTGCGGTTGTGAAGTCGGTTGGATGTAATGCCAAATTCTCTCAAGCGACGTTGGAGGCAGCTTATGGTAGAGAAATAAATATTTGATTCTCTGTCAACAGCTCTGGTGGACATTGTTGTGTGGCAACTGCACATTTTAGTGGCTTTGTATTGTCCCCAGTACAAGGTGCACCTGTGTAATGATCATGCTGTTTCTTCATCTTCTTGATATGCCAGACCTGTCAGGTGGCTGGATTATCATGGCAAAGGAACAATTCTCACTAACAGGGATGTAAACACATTTGTGTGCACAATTTGACAGAAATAAGCTTTTTGTTCGTATGGAAAATGTCTGGGCTTTTTTCTTTTATTTCAGCTCATGAAATGTTCATTATACATAGAAACAATAACTGACTGATGTCTTTGTCTTCCTCTAGGTTCATGGGTGTGTGTGTTCAGGAAGGCCAGCTCCATGCTCTGACTGAGGTAAGAGGAACCACTGTTTTGTCTTTGTGACTTAGAGCCTTGTATAGATGGCCTACACCTCAGAAACATGACTGTACCGCTTGCTGTCGTGTTTCAGGTCGGGATGTTGGCACACTGTCTTATTCTGTTTTTCCATCCACTCTATCATGGAATGTGATTCTAGAAACATGATGGGTTTTCTAGCATCAGTATAGGCCTAAATGCTTTTTACTTGTAATGTAGCTAATACTGTCATATTGCTCATTGAGTCCTGTTGCGGTATGGTCAGCTTGTTATGTAATGTAAGTCTCATAAGTATAACCCACTGAAAGGTAACCTCATAGCCATGATTATAATGAAAAGGTATTGTGAATTTTTATCCAGGGTTTTTCTTCAGGTGAACACCAAACAGTGCTGCTTTGCCCAGAAGGACAGCAACCTGTAATTGAAAGAACCTTGTGTTTCCCTGCATAGTTTACATGTGAGCAAATAAAGCTGTGTTGATGTTCTCAATGAAAAGCCAGGGGATGGGTTCCATTAGAGCTAAGGGTTATGTTTTATATTTCTGTCAAAATTGTGCACAAAATAGCTTGACCTATCTGTGTGACTGAGTCGGTGTGTCCATGTAATCCAAATAGATAGCCCTGTGCTAATGATAAGGGTCGATTAGTAAGGGGAGTAGCTTTACGACTGACTGCCCCATCTGAGCCCAAGCACTCGTGTGAAGTGAATGATAGCAGGAAGTTATCCAATATGTGGATCCATGGAGATGAAGACTGGGAGAGAGGGGAACCTTCTCACACTCCAGTCTCCTGGGGCTGTGGTGTCAGCAGCCTCAAGCGAGGCTGTGAATACTGAACACATGGCATCATGGGGTTATGTTTTGCTGCTACTGCTGTATAAACAGAACTAGCTGCTAGCTACCAGCACTGTCTGCTCTGGCTGGATCCTGGCCTTAGCAACGGGCCTGACGAGTCTCCATGGTAGGAAATGAAGAGTCAAGTTACCGTGCAGCCACAGGCTTAGAGATGCAATCACTCATCAGGGCTCTACAGTGTGACCATTTTATTCCCACATATGCCTAAATATTTTGCTGTGTGACCTAGAATCTTAATTTAAGAGGACCAGTGCTCCTAGAAAAATGAAGGATTCTAGCTTTATTACCTCATCATTTTTCATTGTGTTTGTACATTTCTTAGTGTGCCTACATTTTTCCATTTAGAATTACTTGCTCCTTGTAAAGCCCTGCTCTTTGTAAAAGCCCTGCTTCTTATAAAGCCCTGCTTCTTCGATCAAAACACCCTTTGACTCATCGGGTTGGCACAGTAACCTCTGCTCTGCTTCCCACTGTCTGACAGACCTCGTTTACACATTAGGCAAAGACCGATTAGGAGCATTATAATCTGGGTAATCCATGAGCCACTGGGGGGATTAGACCATTATTTGAAGCTGCTCGCAGTGGTCACAAGAGACAATTAATTCCCATTTCCTTTCTGGCTTTCTTAGCTTTAATTCAGGAAGGTTCAGGGAAAGCCTTGTCTTCAGCAAAGTGTATCAGCTAATGATTTCTAAGAGTTGCACCTGCCTAGAACAGTGTTTTATGCATGTTAGTTGTTTTGGATATTGTCCAGGCCTAGGCTACGATCTTCTAAGTAATATGACCTTTTTCAACATTAAACCGGTCTTCTCTTGAGATTCAAGTCATGTTTAGTTTTACTGCAAGATATGAATTACCACAATGTTTGTTAAAATGATGTATTTTAGTGCCTCTGCTGCTATGGATACTTAGGGTAATATGGATGATCTATCCCATTAACTTTTTTTCTGTCAATCAATCACTGTGGGTGAGTCATTGATGGAAGGCAGTAGATTACTAATCTAGACAGAAAAAATAGTCTAGTCTACCCTTTCAATGTAGTTTATTGTGGTTAAAATCTAAGAAAAAAGGTTGTGTTCTGTCAAGTAACATATTGTTTCTCAATAGGGAATCTATTTAAGAAAATAAAATTATGCAAACATTTTCTGATTTTGTGCACCTCCGCTTTTATACAAAGTCAGGTGCCCATGAATAGACCGACAGATATGATTTGAACAATAAAACGGGTGTTAAACATGGGATTTTCTACACAGAACAAACTCAATCATCAACTTTTCTGACGACAAAACAGTGGTAGGCCTGTTTACCAACAATGATGACAACCTATATGGTGTAGGTGAGAGCCCTGGTCGAAAGCCCTGGGAGTGGTGCTAGGAAAATAACCTCTCCCTCAACGTCAACAGCAGAGAGCGCACGCCCCCACCACATCGAGTGGAGAGGGTCAAAAGCTTCAAGTTCCTCAGCATGCACATCACGGAGGACCTGAAATGGTCCTTCCACAGCGCCTCTTCAACCTCAGGAGACTAAAGAAATGTGGCTTGACCCATAAAGACCCTCACAAACTTCTGTCGGGCTGTATCTCCGCCTGGTACGACAACTACACTGCCCACAACTGCAGGGCTCTCCAGAGGGTGGTACGGTCAGCCCAACACATCACCAGGGGTACCCTGCGTTCCTTCCAGGACATCTACAGCACCTGGTGTCACAGGAAAGCCAAGAAGAGCCGAGGAAGGCCAAGAAGACCCGAGCCACGACCTGTTCATCCATCTAGAAGGAGGAGGAGAGACTGTACAGGTGCATCAAAGCTGAGACCTGATAAACAGATTCTGTCTCCAGGCCATCAAACAGTTAAATAGTCACCACTAGCCGCCCAGCACCCTGCCCTGAACCTTAATCACTGTTCTAGCCAGCTACCACCCAGTACCCTGCCCTGAACCTTAATCACTGTTCTAGCCAGCTACCACCCAGTACTCTGCCCTGAACCTTAATCACTGTTCTAGCCAGCTACCACCCAGTACCCTGCCCTGAACCTTAATCACTGTTCTAGCCAGCTACCACCAAGTACCCTGCCCTGAACCTTAATCACTGTTCTAGCCAGCTACCACCCAGTACTCTGCCCTGAACCTTAATCACTGTTCTAGCCAGCTACCACCCAGTACCCTGCCCTGAACCTTAATCACTGTTCTAGCCAGCTACCACCCAGTACTCTGCCCTGAACCTTAATCACTGTTCTAGTCAGCTACCACCCAGTACTCTGCCCTGCACATTAGAGACTGCTTTGTTCTATGTACATAGTCATTGGACACTGGTCCCTTTAATCATGTTTACATACTGTTTTACCCACTTTATATGTATAAACTATATTCTAGTTATGGCTCATCCTAAATAACTACTGCTGTACACCTTTCCTATTAATATACTGTCTACACACCATTATACACTCAGTGGCCAGTTAAGTCACTTAGCAATGACTTGCTATATAAAGCTAGCAAAAAGGCATCCGGGCATTCAGTTACTGTACGATTGAACGTTAGAATGGGCAAAACAAATGCCGTCAGTTCACAAACAACCCATCACTAGGCTACACCAGTGACTGTATGGGGCTACGCTGACGAGTCACTTTAGCAGTCACCGGCAGGTCTCGACGTGGGCTTAGACTCCTAGGAAAATACAAACAAGATCTTTGGTTTACAATGTCCTGATGCCATGGACATATACAGTGCCTTGCGAAAGTATTCGGCCCCCTTGAACTTTGCGACCTTTTGCCACATTTCAGGCTTCAAACATAAAGATATAAAACTGTATTTTTTTGTGAAGAATCAACAAGTGGGACACAATCATGAAGTGGAACGACATTTGGATATTTAAAACTTTTTTTAACAAATCAAAAACTGAAATATTGGGCGTGCAAAATTATTCAGCTCCCTTAAGTTAATACTTTGTAGCGCCACCTTTTGCTGCGATTTCAGCTGTAAGTCGCTTGGGGTATGTCTATCAGTTTTGCACATCGAGAGACTGAATTTTTTTCCCCATTCCTCCTTGCAAAACAGCTCGAGCTCAGTGAGGTTGGATGGAGAGCATTTGTGAACAGCAGTTTTCAGTTCTTTCCACAGATTCTCGATTGGATTCAGGTCTGGACTTTGACTTGGCCATTCTAACACCTGGATATGTTTATTTTTGAACCATTCCATTGTAGATTTTGCTTTATGTTTTGGATCATTGTCTTGTTGGAAGACAAATCTCCATCCCAGTCTCAGGTCTTTTGCAGACTCCATCAGGTTTTCTTCCAGAATGGTCCTGTATTTGGCTCCATCCATCTTCCCATCAAGTTTAACCATCTTCCCTGTCCCTGCTGAAGAAAAGCAGGCCCAAACCATGATGCTGCCACCACCATGTTTGACAGTGGGGTTGGTGTGTTCAGAGTGATGAGCTGTGTTGCTTTTACGCCAAACATAACGTTTTGCATTGTTGCCAAAAAGTTCAATTTTGGTTTCATCTGACCAGAGCAGTAGTTCATTCAGAGTGATCATGGGCCTCTTGGCTGCATCTCTGATCAGTCTTCTTGTATGAGCTGAACGTTTAGAGGGATGGCCAGGTCTTGGTAGATTTGCAGTGGTCTGATACTCCTTCCATTTCAATATTATCGCTTGCACAGTGCTCCTTGGGATGTTTAAAGCTTGGGAAATCTTTTTGTATCCAAATCCGGCTTTAAACTTCTTCACAACAGTATCTCGGACCTGCCTGGTGTGTTCCTTGTTCTTCATGATGCTCTCTGCGCTTTTAACGGACCTCTGAGACTATCACAGTGCAGGTGCATTTATACGGAGACTTGATTACACACAGGTGGATTGTATGTATCATCATTAGTCATTTAGGTCAACATTGGATCATTCAGAGATCCTCACTGAACTTCTGGAGAGAGTTTGCTGCACTGAAAGTAAAGGGGCTGAATAATTTTGCACGCCCAATTTTTCAGTTTTTGATGTGTTAAAAAAGTTTGAAATATCCAATAAATGTCGTTCCACTTCATGATTGTGTCCCACTTGTTGTTGATTCTTCACAAAAAAAAAAGTTTTATCTTTATGTTTGAAGCCTGAAATGTGGTAAAAGGTCGCAAATTTCAAGGGGGCCGAAAACTTTCGCACGGCACTGTAACTATGTTTGTATGATTCATGAATTGAAAAGCAGGATATAGGAGATTTGACTTTATTCAGTCTGTTTGACACCTTTTATGAACTACTCAGCACAAGCTGTTTGGTCTTCCAATCAAATAACAGTAATAGCCTATATGACCACCGATTCTGTGGCTGGCTAAACACGCAAAAGAGAATGTAAGTGAATGTGCCATAAAACCAATAATTACGTGGATTCCAACTCATCTTTACCACTTACATTACATGGGACATAAATTCACTCACAGGAGACGACGAACAAGCATCATGCTCTCCCTCCTCTGTGAAAAGAAATGTTACCGCAGCCAACCACAGCGCACAAAAATAACACCGGTACTGAGCGGCAGGTGAGACAGCAGACTGGCAAACCAGAAGTTTGGCTTTGACTGAAAGGGGCCTGTCATCGCTGGCTGTGACTGACAGGGGCCTGTGCTATCAATAGATCACTACAAGATGCATATTGTTCATTCGAGTGGAAAAAGGCTATACAGACTTTTCTGACTAGCTAATTTAAACATTTTAAATGAAAAGAAGCCGAGTTTAATGAAGTGGGGGAAACGTAGCCAGCTGACAATGTGTTTGTTATCGTCCATTTAGCCGACAGCCGGCGCTTGTGGAAAACATTGCTAGATTTGTTTCTCCATCAACATATCCTGTTTAGTCACATTTTCACTGCCTGGGTTCTGCCCTTTTTATCCTCCAGTCCGCTACTCTTGCTCTCTGTGATCATGTGTTAATGGCCTTCCCTTCTCCAGGTTACCTTGTCAGGGTTTAGGGTGGAGGTGAGTTGATGTGGCCTTGTAACCTTGTGTGCCTAACTTTTGGCCTTGGCTCATTCATCTGATCTGGAGACTGTCGCCTCAACCCACAGGGTGCATGGAGTGGATCATGTCCGCACTGACCGACTGGCAGCAGGATTTGTCTGGGCTTTACCCCTGTGAAGTGGAGCGCTAGGCTGGCAGACGACAGATGCGGGGGGCTACAGAGGAATTTGTAAGGCAAACAAGCTGTAATCCTCTCCTGCGTCTGGGATTGGTTTGGGGATGGGCTGCAGGGCAGGGGGAGAGAGTATTACAGCGCGGGGGCCTTTCAGCGCATAAGACCAAATGACACACACACATACGTTGGTGTGTTTCTAGGTTGACTTATTATTAGGCCTACTTCCAACATTCTACCTGAACAAAGGTAGAAGACTGCAGCACAAGTCAAATGTGTGTGATGCTTTAACCTCCGCTTTGGGCGGGCTAAATTCCATTGAAAGGTTAAGCTGTTAAAGGTACAGGCTAAGGGAGTTTAGTCTTCGTTCACATACATCATTTATTTACAGTTCCAACTGGGTGAAGACAGACGCGTTTTGACGAATATTCTCTTTTCTAGAAGTCCTCAATGTATTCATTGACAGTTTGCCAAGAAACCTAAAACACACCAGTCTAGAATCACAAGGGAGGCCCAGAGAAGTCTGGTCAGTCCAGGGACCCCAGTCTCTCTTTTCGTGACCCTTATCTACTTTAATTTCTCTCCGTAGTTATTTTCCAAATTTTTGTTTTGTGGAATCATTCTACATGATATAGGTTAGGCTAGTTCTGTGTGGGACAGCCAAGCCTCTTCCCGAGCCGACAGAGCTACTTTTAAAACTACTGAGTGGATTTCCAATTCACTTAGCTTTTTCTGCAAGCAGGCAGTCTTGTCTGTCATTGTCCTCAGCTGTGCTTGGCATTAGCATCAATCTATGTTTAGAGCGCTCAGAGTAAGTCGATTGACTTTGACCGGTCTTCCTGAATGGGGCGGGGCATAGCCCCAAATGACCAACGGGATGCTGTAACAATGTCTGTACAGAACATTACTTCATATCTCAATAACTCATGTAGAGTATGTACACGATAGTCATTGAATTCAATAGTGTACATTTACTGATAATGTGTACTTTTTTCCTACCCAGCTTTTGCTCACATCAAGGTGAAAGCCTGTGACAGAGGACAACTTTCTCCTGAACTTTCATTTGAAACCTTCCTAAATTGTTCTGTTTTCCCTCTCGACCTTTCTGCAGTACATCAACGGTGGGAACCTGGAGCAGCTGTTGGACAGCAACAAGCCTCTGAGCTGGGCTGCCAGGATAAAGCTGGCCTGTGAGATCGCCAATGGCCTGGGCTACCTGCACTCCAAAGGCATCTTCCACCGGGACCTCACCTCCAAAGTGGGTGGCAGTTGACTGTGGATGGATGCGTCCGAAATGTGGTGCACGGTTTCCTTTCCGAAACAGAGATAATAGATCTAGTCAGCATTTATATACAGTAACGTGTGTTTCAGTGCATTTTCTTCAAACCATAGGAGTTGGGACCTGGTTTCCATGCAATAGTACTTGACGTTATTGTGATTCTCTGGCTGTATCGGTTTCTTGTATTGCGGGTTGAAACTGAGCCACGTGGTGCTTTGACTCGTGCAGGGTGTAAACCTCTTTGAATTGAATCTAATCAACCAACATGTAGTACATCAAGTTAATTTGTGATTCAGTTCAAGTATGACTGACTGAGCATTCACTGACACTTTCCCTTCGTAAACGTCAGTCATTTTAGAAGCTCATAATGGAATTTGTGCTCACTGTTTGTCCTCAGAACTGCCTGATCAAGTCCGATGAGAACTGCTACACTGCAGTGGTTGGAGACTTTGGTCTCGCTGAGAAGATTCCCAACTATGAGTAAGTCATTTCCACGGTAACGGTTATATATTAAACAGGGGCCAGTGCTATACAAACACAATGTTGGTTTACATTCATTGCTTAAAACAGTTTTTAGCACGATACATAAGATTTAAGATCAGGACTGAAATTGAATCCCACAGTTGAATTATTATTATTATTATTTTATTTTTTACTCTAAAAAGAAAATCAAGATTTGCTCCTTTGAGTCCAGTGAAATGTCTCTAGTAAATGAATGTGGGGCTGGGAGGTAAAGGGATGGACAAGTGCCAGTAGGGGGGAGGGTCATTTGATTAGGCAGGAACATGAAGTACTGTTTTGGAATAAACTGGTGCTCTAGGCTAATAATACCAGAGCAGGTTAAGAAGGCCGCTCTCTTTCTCTCTCCAGGCTATGACTTCATTATTACATATTAATCTGATGAAGAATCGACCTGCTTTCATAACAAATATTTTGGCTTGTCTGATAATTGTTGTGATAAATATTGCAAAAATAGTCAAATTGTGTTTTGTTTTTTAATCTTTTATTTAACTAGGCAAGTCAGTTAAGAACTAATTCTTGTTTTCAATGACTGCCTAGGAACAGTGGGTGAAACTGCCTTGTTCAGGGGCAGAACGACAGATGTTTACCTTGTCAGCTCGGGGATTCTATCTTGCAACCTTTCGGTTACTAGTCCAATGCTCTAACCACTAGGCTACCTGCCACCCCGATCTACTGTAATGAATTGCATTATTCCCTCACCCAAAAGGCTTGTAACCTCCAGTCTAATGTTTATCTTCCTGTACTTGTTGTGCCTGCAGTGGTGAGGGGGAGAAGCTGGCTGTGGTGGGCTCTCCCTTCTGGATGGCCCCTGAGGTGCTGCGAGATGAACCCTACAATGAGAAGGTATTGGTATTTTATTAAGATCCCCATTGGCTGTTGCAAAAGCAGCAGCAGCTTTTCCTGGGGTCCACACAAAACATGACATAATACAGAACATCATTAGACAAGAACAGCTCAAGGACAGAACTACATACATTTTTAAAAACGCACACGTAGCCTGCATATCAATGCATACACACACACTATCTAGGTCAAATAGGGGAGAGGCGTTGTGCCGTAAGGTGTTGCTTTATCTGTTTTTTGAAACCAGGTTTGCTGTTTATTTGAGCAATATGAGATGGAAGGATGTTCCATGCAATAAGGGCTCTTTATAATACTGTATGTTTTCTTGAAATTGTTCTGGATTGGGGGACTATGAAAAGATCCCTGGAGCGATAAGTGTGTGTCAGAGCTGTCTGTAAGTTGACTATACAAACAATTTGGTATTCTCAACACATTGTTTCTTATAAAAAGAAGTGATTACAGTCCGTCTCTCCTCAACTCTTAGCCGAGAGAGACTGGCATGCATAGGATTTATATCAGCCCTATGATTACAATTAAGATGAAAATGTGTCGTTCTGTTCTGGGCTGCAGCTTAACTCGGTCTTTCCTAGCAGCACCGGACCACATGACTGGACAATAATCAAGATTAGACAACTAGAGCCTGTAGAGCTTTGTGTAGTGTGGTGTCAAAAAAGCAGAGCATCTCTTTATTACGGCTAAACCTCTCCACATCTTTACCATTGAATCTATATGTTTTGACCATGACAGTTTACAATCTAAGGTAACGCCAAGTCATATTTCTTTTCTCCTCAACTTGTCCAACAGCCACACCATTCATTAGCAGATTCAGCTGAGGTCAAGAATTTAGGGAATGATTTGTACCAAATATAATGCTCTTAGTTTTAGAGATGTGCACTACCAGTTTATTACTGGCCACCCATTGCAAAACAGACTGCAACTCTTAAAGGGTTTCAGTGACTTCATTAGGTGTGGTTGCTGATCCATTATATGGTTGAATCATCAGCATGCATGGACACACATGCTTTGTTTAATGCCAATGGCAGGTCATTGGTAAAAATAGAAAAGAGTAGAGGGCCTAGAGAGCTGCCCTGCGGTAAACCAAACAGATCCACAGATGATGCAATCTCTATTGCACTTCACACTACCATTTCCCACCTGGACAAAAGGAACACTTATGTGAGAATGCTATTAATTGACTACAGTTCAGCGTTCAACACCATAGTACCCTCAAAGCTCATCACTAAGCTAAGGATCCTGGGACTAAACACCTCCCTCTGCAACTGGATCCTGGACTTCCTAATGGGCCACCCCAGGTGGTGAGGGTAGGTAGCAACACATCTACCACACTGATCCTCAACACTGGAGCTCCCCAGGGGTGTGTGCTCAGTCCCCTCCTGTACTCCCTGTTCACGCACGACTGCATGGCCAGGCACAACTCCAACACAATCATTAAGTTTGCAGACGACACAACAGTGGTAGGCCTGATCACCGACGACGATGAGACAGCCTATAGGGAGGAGGTCAGAGTCCTGGCCGGGTGGTGCCAAAATAACAACCTATCCCTCAACGTAACCAAGAATAAGGAGATGATTGTGGACTACAGGAAAAGGGAGATCGAGCACGTCCCCATTCTCATCGACGGGGCTGTAGTGGAGCGAGTTGAGAGCTTCAAGTTCCTTGGTGTCCACATCAACAACAAACTAGAATGGTCCAAACAACAAACTAGAATGGTCCAAACACACCAAGACAGTTGTGAAGAGGGCACAACAAAGCCTATTCCCCCTCAGGAAACAAAGGATTTGGCATGGGCCCTGAGATCCTCAACAGGTTCTACAACTGCAACATCGAGAGCATCCTGACTGGTTGCATCACTGCCTGGTATGGCAATTGCTCGGCCTCTGACCCCAAGGCACTACAGAGGGTAGTGCGTACGGCCCAGTACACCACGGGGCTAAGCTGCCTGCCATCCAGGACCTCTACACCAGGCGGTGTCAGAGGAATGCCCTAAAAATTGTCAAAGACCCTAGCCACCCCAGTCATAGACTGTTCTCTCTACTACCGCATGGCAAGCAGTACCAGAGTGCCAAGTCTAGGACAAAAAGGATTCTCAACAGTTTTTACCCCCAAACCGTAAGACTCCTGAACAAGTAATCAAATAGCTACCCGGACTATTTGCATTGTGTGCCCCCCAACCCCTATTTTTACGCTGCTGCTACTCTGTTTTTCATATATGCATAGTCACTTTAACTGCACACTCATGTACATACTACCTCAATTGGGCCGACCAACCAGTGCTCCCGCACATTGGCTAACCTGGCTATCTGCATTGTGTCCTACCATCCGCCAAACCCTCTTTTATGCTACTACTGCGCTCTGTTCATCATATATGCATAGTCACTTTAACCATATCTACATGTGTATATACTGCCTCAATCAGCCTGACTAACCGGTGTCTGTATGTAGCCTCGCTACTGTATATAGCCTGTCTTTTTTTTCTGTTTCATTTCTTTACCTACCTTTTTTTGCACTATTGGTTAGAGCCTGGAAGTAAGCATTTCACTGTACCTGTTGTATTTGGCGCACGTGACAAACTTTGTTTTGAGATGCTTCCATTAAAGAAAACCCCTTTGAATTCTATTAGATAGCCATATTGTGGATTCAGAGCAGAGGTTGAAAAGCCATAGCACTTAAAGTTTTTTCAACAACCAGTTATGGTCAATAATATCAAAGGCTGCACTGACATCTAACAGCACAGCTCCCACAATCTTCTTATCAATTTCTTTCAACTAATCAGTCATTTGTGTCAGTGCAGTACATGTTGAGTGCCCTTCTCTATAAGCATGCTGAAAGTCTGTTGTTAATTTGTTTACAGAGAAATAGCATTGTATTTGGTCAAACACACATTATTTTCAATAGTTTGCTAAGTGCTGGCAGCAGGCTGATAGGTCTGCTGTTAGAACCAGTAAAGGCCACTTTACCACTCTTGGGTAGCGGAATTACTTTAGCTTCCCTCCAGGCCTGAGGACAAAGACTTTCCTCTAGGCTCAGATTAAAGATATGCCAGATAGGAGTGGCTATAGATTCAGCTACCATCCTCAGGAGCTTTCCATCTATGTTGTCAATGCCAGGAGGTTTGTCATTTTTCATGGTTAACAATTATTTTTCCACCTCTTCCACAATAACTTTACAAAATTCAAACTTGCACTGCTTTTCTTTCATTATTTGTTTTTTATACATTAATATAATTACTCACTGTTTGTCGTGGGCATTTCCTGCCTAAGTTTGCTCACTTTGCCAATTAAATAATTGGCAACATCAAATGGTTTTGTGATGAATAAGCAATCTGATTCGTTGAAAAACGGTTTTGAATTTGTCTTTCTGCCCATAATTGAATTTAAAGTACTCAAGTTTTTTTCCCCATTCAATCTTTATATCATTGATCTTGGCTTCTAATAAAGATTCTTATTATTTTTGTTTAGTCACATCATTTCTACATTTGCAGTAAGTAAGCCATTCAGATGTACGGCCAGACTTACTCCTTTTGCCCCATCTCTTTCAACTATACAGCTTTTCAATTCCTCATCAATCCATGGAGCCTTAAGGTAGGTCCCTGATCTCTAACCCTTGACCTCTACTCTTGACAGGACTGGACAGGACTACTGGTCTGATAAACATCAACCCCTCAAGCTAAGAACTCATCTCAAACGCCTGTCTCTTTGTTTTCTTCCGTTTCCAGGCAGATGTGTTCTCCTACGGTATTGTCCTCTGTGAGATTATTGCCCGAATACAGGCCGACCCCGATTACCTTCCTCGCACTGAAGTGAGTATTGCTCCATTTCCTCAGTCCTCCTCATCCCCTTGATACATCACATTACATAAGACTCATATCTGGGATTTAGTTGAAATTAATTTCCTGCCTGACCTCTCTCTCTCTCCCCACTCCCTCCATGATAGAACTTTGGCCTGGATTATCATGCCTTCCAGCACATGGTAGGAGACTGTCCTCCTGACTTCCTGCAGCTGGCCTTCAACTGCTGCAATGTAAGTAGGCCCTCAATCTCTCCGTTTTCCCAAAACACAACTGCTTCCAAAATCTTTATTCCCTTGTGTGGAATAGAAACTAGAAACACAATCTGATCGAACAGTACCCCTGATCTTGTTTGACCTGGCTGCTGTATCCCCCCACTCCTCACCATGTCCGTGTCCACTTTCTCCAGATGGACCCCAAGCTGCGACCCTCGTTCCCTGAGCTGGTAAAGAGGCTGGAGGAGATCCTGTGTCGGCTAAAGGCCGAGGAGTCTGAACGAGAGAGGATCCCCCTCTGTGGGGACAACGATAAGAAAACCATCCCTAAAGGTGATGCCTCCAACCTCCTATCTAACCCCTACAGAAGCCTGACTGCCATGGCAGTGACTCTGTTTTATGAAATAGCATATCATATGCACGATCAAAACTATAAACATCACCACCTAACAAACTCCATAAAACAATACAAACTGTGTAAAGATGCCCTCCATTTCCCTTCAATGTACATTTCTACAGCCAATGAAAGCTTGCCTCGCATGCCTGCCATGTTAGCCCGCAGTCCTGCACCCCGCAGTCATTGACACGTAATAGCTGCACGGTGCAGACCAATGGTTTCTTGGAACCAGGAAGAAGCCGGTGTGCCTCCCAAATGGCACCCTATTCCCTTTTGTAGTGTAATACCTTTGACCACAACCCACACTATGTAGGGAATGGGGCGCCATTTTGGATGTACCCCAGGTCTACTCTAAATAGGTCCAGTTGCAAGCCAGGGATGTCCTTTCCCTCCCAAGCCCTGTCCCAAATAGTCCCCTGAGTCATTTCCTCTACTTTTAATGACGCACAGTGTCTGCTTGCAGGTTCAAGTTGCCTTACAATTTAGCACGAGGTAAATCTCTAACCTCTTGAGTGTTTCGCAATCACCTGATTCTGTGAAGTAAAGAATAAGATACATTACGGTTATTTGTTGTTAGGTGGAAACCACCATGTATCCTTTGAGTAGGTTGTAAATAATTTGTATTTTCTCAGATCCTATTTCAATTCTAATTTGGTTCAGGGGCCATTTGGAATGTTAGGGCATGGCTTTGTTTTTGTTTAGCTGGCTTTCATTCCTTGGCCAGTCATTCCCTCTTCACTGTTTGTTTACCTTCTGGATCTACTTTCTCTGAGGCCCAGTCCACTTTAGTATTTCTACTTTATCTTAATTATTTGCATGTATTTCCCATAATGTTTTGCCCTATGCCATTTACTTCAATGTAAGAATTTGACTGTGCCTCGTTTATTTTTATATCTTTGCATATATTGCCCCCTGGTGGCTACATTGGGAACGAACACTTCAAAACAATCATGTGTTGTGCAGTAGAGATTTGACTTGTCTCGCTCTTTGTCTCTCTCTCTCTGTCTCTCTCTGTCCAGGTGACAAGGTCCAGGGGATTAAGAGGTTGAACCCATTGGATCTGGAGGATGATAAGATCTCTACCAAGTCACCTCGTCCTCGCCGCAACATCTGGCTGTCCCGCAGCCAGTCAGACATCTTCTCCCGCAAGCCCAGCCGGAAGGTCAATGTCCACGACCCCTACTACAACCCGGGCCCCAGGGCTGTACCAGGGGCCCGCAAGATCAACCCCTTCAATGCCCGCGAGGACCTGTGCGGAGGCAAGATCAAGTTCTTCGACGTGCCCAGCAAGTCTGTGTTCTCCCTGATGTTCGACCTGCACTCTCCCCAGGATAATGTGTTCTCCTCTGGGACCCAGATCCACTCTGGAGCCCACATCCACCCAGGTATGTGGCAGGAGACCTGGTTTACTGGCAGACAGTGCCGCTCTCTGCCCGCCTCCCCCCAGCTGGCCCTCTTGGATGGCTGCTGCCCCCTTTCTGCCACTTTCTCCAAGTGTGACCCGGCACAGCTGGGCCAAGAGGTCCGACAGAAGGTGCTCAGCGCCTGGGCCGGGAAATATGCTGTGATGGAGATCCCTCCATACTGTGGAGGGAAAGAAACAATGGAGGAGAACAGATTAGATGAGAGCGGGTCTCTCTCTCCCATGCCCAGTGACCGTACAGAGGCTATGGACTGTTCTAGCAGCCAAGGGAGTCCAGAGGAGGACAACGTCAAAGACAAACATGTCTGCTGCCCCATGCAGGCCCAGAATGGAGGTCCAGTGAAGGACAGTAGGAATGCTGTGTCTGAGGAGATGGAGGCTGAAGACCAGGAGGACATGCAGCTGCAGAGCACTCCCTATCCAACTGTCACTATCAGCCCAGCCACAAACCAAGACCATCTGAATCCCATCATACTGGTGCCTTGTACGGCCCCACACTCCTCCACAGAACTGCCCTCAAAGTGTGACATCATCTAGGCCTTTAAACAGGTCAAGAAGAAAGGGAGCCTTGTTGTGAACTCGTTTTTAACCTAGAGACACTACTCAGATAGGAATGATGATGTGTGATGATGATGATCAATGCTCTGCATATATTCTTTATTTTTTAAAGATTTCTATTTAATATTCAGAAAAATGTGTATTTTATTTCTTAAAAAGGCACCCCTAAACCAGGGGTCTCATAATTCGTTGAGGTTCTGTGTGTATGCTGGTTTTAAATTACTGCCTTCTCCTTGATATTCAATGGTATGGTGTTTATCTTCTGCCCCATGTGGAAATGTAGGAGAGTAGATGCATATGATATAAAAGTAACACTTCTAACACTTACCAGGGAGAAAGGGTTGAATTCTGAATGGAAAACGGCATACTCATTGTCTTTCCAACATTAAGACCCCCACCCCTGCATCATCTTGATTAGTGGTATTTCTGTACTATACAATGGTGCCTGCCAGAAAGGAGAGCCAGAGCGAGACCATATCAAGGCTAGTAAAATTAGTGTGGTTCACCAGACTACAGAGATATCTTATGGAGACTAAAAATAAACTGCTCTTAAATTTGCGGTAAAACCAAATACTGTTTGTGTAAATGTGCACGCCCACGTGCACTGGAAATGGTTTGTATGTACCTTTTTAACATTTCTATGATTTAAGCGTTTGGTTTAACCTGAGTGTCCAAACATTGGGAACTGCTGTTTCCATGACAGACTGACCAGTTGAAAGCTATGTCACCTGTTAAATCCACTTCAGTATAGATGAAGGGGAGACAGGTTAAATAAGGATTTTTAAACCTTTAGACGTGTGTGTGTGTGTGTCATTCAGAGGGTGAATGGACAAGACAAAATATTCAAGTGCCTTTTAACGGGGAATGGTAGTAATTGCCAGGTGTACCAGTTGAGTTTGAGTGAACTGCAACGCTGCTGGGTTTTTCACGCGTGTATCAGAATGGTCCACCACCCAAAGGACATCCAGCCAACTTGACACAACTGTGGGAAGCATTGGAGTCAACATTGGCCAGCATCCCTGTCGAAGGCTTTCGACACCTTCTAGAGTCCATGCCCTGACAAACTGAGGGTGGGGTAGGGGGGTTATTTTATGTCCGTCCTCCATCATGAAAAATGATGGCTTCATGATTGATATGTGTTAACTTGTGGAATTAGTTGTGGCTTGAATGTGGGATCACATGTTGAGGTGGGTCCTATTTTGGCCTTAAATTGAAAACTCTGTTGGGTATAAGGAACACTAGTTGGCATGGATGCATCACTCTCGCATACACACACCAGTTGGCATGGATGGATCACTCACACACTTTGGTTCACTACTCTCTTGGCACATGTTTTGGTCTACTGAAATATTCCTGTCTAACCACTAATAGGAAATTGCACTTGAAAGGAAAACATTTGAACTTTATCACAATTTCTATGCAATAAATGTATCTATTTTGATGTAAAAATCAATATTCCTTTAGGTCTTACTGTGTGAGGTGTGTGTGGATGCCATGGTGTGATAGAGATGTTAGAACTATCCTTTGTTGTTTCCTCAGTCTTGGCTGATGTATGAACATGTAACAGGATCTTTCAGGCAATGCTGAAGAGCTTACAATTCAATAGTTTTTTACGTTGATAAAGAACATGTGTCCGCAATCGTTTTCTAAAATAAATGGCTAACTTTAGCTTCTTATGCTTATTTCAGTGTGATCCTATGAACATAGTCATACCGAGTGCACTACAGGCTGATGGGGACGAATGTGAAATCGGCTCACTTTTCCTGCCAAACCTCACATCAAGTTGTTTAAGACACAAATTACCATGTTTGTCATAACCAAGGAAAAGCCTTTTTATTGAAACCTACTGTATCAACAAACATTTAAGATGTGCAACAGCATGTCTAACTAAAAAGGCTTTATAAATGAAGAATACATTTGGTTCCATTGAATGTTTATACAGTTCCCTCTGCTTTGCTTGCCACACTGCTAGAAAAGCTTTTTCCCCACACAATATCCATCTTGTGCATGTGAGCTTTGGAGGACTTGGAGAAGGTGCTTTTGACAATATGCATCGGGACAGATTTGCCACTGAGGTAAACTTTGTTCAGGCACTCAGGGAGCCAGGACTCTGAACACGGTGGCTCACCCACTCTCTCTGTCAGAGTGGCAGCATAGGAGAAGATGTAGCCGGTCATGAATGCATCGAACCCTGCCCGGTGGGAACCTCCTTCCAGCTTCTTCCTCTTGGACTTTTCTTTCTTCGCTGCATCAGATGTGGCCAGAGGCTCTGACACATCATTGCCTTCCACCTTTTCTTTGTCAGTCTTAATTTCTTCATCTGCAGACACAGCCTGTGGCTCTGCGACTCCGTTGCCTTCCACCTTTTCTTTGTCAGTCTTAATTTCTTCATCTGCAGACACAGCCTGTGGCTTTGCGACTCCGTTGCCTTCCTCTACCTTCTCGGTTACCATTTTCTCACCGCTCTCTGACCCCTGTACCGGAGTCCCATCTACCTGCTCTGTGGCAGGGGGAGGTTTGCTGTCAGGGATCAACTGGTCCGGGCCCTGCTCTCCATCCTTCAGCTCCATATGGACCTGCTTATTCTCAGAGGCACCTTCAATGTCCACGTTTCCCTGAGAAGAGTTTTTTCTTTTCCTCTTCCGTTTCTTTTTCTTTTCCACCTGGTTTTTTTCATCGTGCTGGATGATGAGGTCAGTGTCATGTGACAAGGGACACTGTGACCCATTGGGGCACCAACCGTAAGCCTGCAAAATACAGAATGTTAAGTTAACAAAATAGAGAACTTGGACTTATTATTTGTATGGCACCACAGCCCCTGAAGTGACTTCTTATCAACTGTATAAAAGCATTCTCTTATCTTGCCAACCCACATTGTCACACCTGAGGAGCAGAGGTTCTGTTGTCTTTACAGGTCTGATATCTGATTGGAGGTTACCTTTTGAATCCAAACAACTCAGATGCTTATGAAAGGGTCTTTCACTTTTTTGTTCCTGAACTGATGTGCTGCGATACCTACACTTTCCCATGAGCCATGGTGCACCTCTCTCACTCAACATGCTTTGTAACTTAGGCTTTGCCTTGTATGTGAACCCATTCAAGTTATTAAATAATACTTGCTTTGATATTTGCTCCTCATTACCATTCTTTGATCTTAGTCGGCCAAATGCATAATACTTGGGTGCACAAGGTTTACATAGTGTCTTGCATATGGCTAGTTATCTTATGTAGGCAGATAATTAATTGAATGGGATAATTGCTTAGTCTTATTATGAGCTGCATGTGTAAAAATAAAATACTTAAATATTACCCCATTACACGTGTGTCAGCTGAAGTGTAACAGGGTCATAATGCAGGGTCAAGACACTGCATTGTTCAGATTCAGTTTTATTATTATTAGAAAAATAGCTTGGTTATTGCATAAGAGTCCATGAAGTGCCCCAGTTCTGATCATTTTTGGGATCCTTTAAAACAGAATCTGGGGATGCCTACAAGTTTAAGAAGTGATGTACTTACAGAGAAACGCTGGCAGACATTCAGCGGTCCCTCCAGGCTAGACCCGGCCAGGCAGGGCCTGAAGTCCACATAGCTGGACAGGTGGCCTGAGTATTTGCAGAACTCCAGGAACAGATGGTGCCCTTTACCACCAACCTCAAGAGACTTCATGTTGTCCAATTTACTGTGGGGGAAAAAAAGAGCACCAAAAATACTGACTACTTCCTTGAATGTGTAGTATGGGTATGTGTCATGTTTAGTTTACTAACCATTTCTTGTAGGCATACTCCAGGTAAGAGGCAGCAAAGCGCAGCTCATACTCTGTGGTGTACTTGGTGTCATATATCCCAGCTGGGAACATCTGGGACAGGTCAGCAGTGAAAGTGCCAAGTTTATCTGGCAGGTGGGCATAGAAGCACTGATACAGGAACACCATGTCGATCAAGCCATTGTGTAGAACCAATGGCTTGCGAGCACGCAGGAGTTCCACAAACAGCATCCGCATGTTTATTCCATTGGAATCCCCTCCCTGGATACAAGGAAGGAACAGAACTCTGGATCACTTCACCACTTAAATGTAAAAATAAGGAATAGTCCAGGATCTATGATCACAACTTTATCTCACCTTGTCATTGCCCTTGAGATAAGGGACACCCTCAGCATATTGTTTGTTGAAGTCAAATCCATGTTGCACCAGGAACTGCACAGATTGTGGTTCAATTACATACTCCTCACTGCAGAGCAACGTCAGGTTGTACACCTGCACAAGGTACGTATCATCATCCTGCAAAGAGATATAATACATCAAATAAAACAATGTAACATTTTATGTTAAGCTTTCTGAATGTCAGAATGCAAAGGATACATTTACCTTGTTTTCAAGTTTCTTAAAGCAAGCAAACCCAAGGGAGAGAATGGAGCGTGTGCGAGCTGCATTGCATATGGCTTTGTAACGGTCCTCTATGCATCTTAAAATTAAAACAGAGATCTAATGTAAAACTTGAGATAGCATAGTGAAAGTACATTGGATAAACCCAATTGAATTAAATCCCTTTTTGACCACATCCCTTTAGACTTAAACAAAAACTTTTCATACATGTTTGCCTGTGGAAGAAGTGGTCAGAAAGTGCATTTTTGGACCTGAATGACAAAACATTATCTTTCTTCATCACCGGAAAAGATTAATCGTTGAGTTTGATCATTTAATCAAAATAGTATAAAAATGTTATTTGCATATGTTTGGATCCTATTTCACATCGGAAGTTTTTGTGTTGTGCCCGCCATCAGCTGAGACAGCATGCTCTTGAATACAGGGTGGCTGTCATTTCAATCCTATAAATATATTTCATAGAATGGACCTATCCCTTCAGACCACAGCAACTTAGCTGGTATACCATAGAAATGTAAATTGAATTGAAATTTGAACATCTAATTAGTACAACAAAGATCACTGCCACTGTCGAATGTCAACTTAAATCATGTATTTCTATGATCTATATTTCAAAGGGTTTCCTATGGAGGTTTGATAGTATAATTTAAAGGAACAGATATGCCCATTCAAGTCAACATTCTCTGATGTATGGACCTCCATCTTTGTAGTACCATTTTAAAGTTGACATTTCAATGTTATTCCCATTTTAGTTCATTTATCAGCCAAAACATGACACCCACCCTGTATCCAAGAGCATGTTGTGTCTGAACTGATACTGGACACAATAAAACCCTTAGATGATGTCAAATAGGGTATAAGCTACAACATATGCAAATATGAAGAAAAATAGGAATGTACATGTCTTTTGTAAATAGACTTGGAAGTTAATGAAAAAAGAAAATACTTATAGAAAATAGTTTGACAACCCTGTGTATACGTTTTTAAATTATATAAATCTCAAGCCTATTGAAAAGATGGATGTCTCATGGTCAACTTTGAGCACCTTTATCTCTTGAATGTGTTGGCACTCAGGTCCAGAGTCGCTTTCTAAAAACTTCTACAATTGGCAAAATGCATGGGAGGTTTCGTTTAAATCAAAAGGGGTTCTGTCAAAAAGTGACTGAATTCAAATGGATTTACCACATTAGCTACATTAAATAATGAAGAAAACCCCAGAATCAACCATACTCACTCTGCCAGCAGAGCTTTTCTGCTTCCAAGCCCACTCAATTCCTGAAACAAAACATGCAGACATTATATGACATTAGTGTCAATGGGCTTACATAGAGACGTAAAACCATCAATGTACCCACAGTTGTTTGTCTGCAAAGCTCGCTGTAACACTTACTGTATCCAGTGCAATGAAGGAGGCTGTCTTGATTGCAAGGATCATAGCAGGCCACAGTTCTTTGAAATTATCATTTTGCACATCAATAACAGGGACTATCATGGAGGATGTCATAGCTAACTAGTTAATATATGGAACACAACCAAAATGTTCAACTCAGTGTAAGCTAGTTAGCTAACTGAACACGGGGAATGATTAAGACTTATTGAATGATCAGGGAGCTCATTGCAGGAGGTTTTCGGTTGTCCAGTGAACGCTTCCTGTTCACTACTATGCGTTATTCTTCGTCTGTTGAGAAACGAATCAATGCAATCCGACAATCGTTTTCAGGGAGGAAGAGCCAAATTCTTGGCAAGAATTAAGCGCAGCTGTAAACATCCAACCGTTTAACGTGGTCTGAATGGGTCCTTACAGATTGTACACCAGCAACACACAAAGGACCCCAGAAGGAGTGGACAAAGTTTTCCAATTTAAAATGTTAAACATTCGTTTTTACCATCCTTTCAATATGGGGACGATATTGACTAAATGTATATTGTATATTTTGTTAGTCTGCATAAATCGAACTTTAATGGAGGATACTTTATAGTTATCTGGAAGAAATATTTGAAACATGCAGTCACATGGGCAGCTCAAACCCGTGACGTTATCAAACAACCGTTGAGGGCAGGTGCGCCATTTTGGCTCAAACAAAGTCGGAAATTATTTACTTTGCAATTTCATATTATTTGGCATGCTAACATCGCTTAATACTTTTGTGATGATAAAATATCTTATGTGAGCTCATGGTTCAACCATGTTCTATTTAGTTTTGTTTCCTATGAGAACACGTGTAAAGTTCTGGTAGTCTTCGCTAGCTACAAGCTAGCTCTGTTTGATTGGAATGCAAGTAACTGGGGCTATAGTTCGCTTGCTAGTTAGCTGCATGCAGCAGTTTTGACTTGTTAGCGCGATAGGTATGGGTGGGTGTTCCGCTCCAAATTGCTCAAACTCAACAACCATTGGGAAGCAACTATTTCGTTTTCCAAAAGAGCCTATACGCAAGAATAAATGGCTTGTAAACTGCCGGCGTAATTTTGTACCAACTCCACATTCCAGACTGTGCCAGGCAAGTTTATGGGTGACTAATGTTAACCTTTACTGGCTAGCTAACGTTAGCTAGTTTGGTCCACCAGTCAACAATTCCCAACTCCAAATTAGAACAAAACACGTTGACATGTTTGTCTACACTTTGAATATTATAACTTATTTGACTTAATGCAATATATAATGCACCAAGAGAAAATACATCGATATTTAGCCAGCTAATCCTACAGCTATGTCTTCTTGCAGGACCATTTTGAGCTGAGTCAGTTTGAAGAAATAGCCAGGTCGCCAGCAGGGGGAAAGAAGCTGAAACCAAACGCTATCCCCACTCTTTTCAGTGTGAAAAATCCACCTTATCCCATCACCCCACAGATAGTGCTACCTTTCAAACCAGAGCCAGGTAACTACTTTTTTCTTTATTTCTCAAAATCAGAACATCTGTCAAAATAGATATTGACACATTATCAGATTGTTGAATACTGGTAGGCCTAATGCAAATGTTGGTCCAGTTGTGCTAACAACTTTTTTTTAAACTGTTAGTTCCTGATTGTAACAGTGGATCAAGTGAGTGATTCAGCTGTGTTGTTAATGTTCTCTGTATACCTAGTAGAGAGAGATCTGAATGTGGGGGATCATGGCTATGCACGGCGGCAACCAACTCTGGGCATGGAGGAAGATGCTGATGAACTACACAAGGCAGAGGAACGTCCCTGCACCCATTGTCAACCTTACAAAACCCTGCTGGAACAAGAAATGCAACACACTGCCAGACTTCAGAAAGAGGTTTGTTGGTAGCTCCCTTTTCCCAACTAATTTCAAACGATTGCCTCATATTTCCTAAAAACACATTTCTCTAGTCAAATCTTTTCAGTGTAAATTATGTTATGTGAAATTATACAATGGACCCTTTACACTTTCAGTCATTAGAATTTTCTCACAGAAGAAAAACATAGCATTTTGTGAGAATCTTGGAAAAGATAACACCTCCTCAACATGTTAACTTGTGTGCAGGCTGAGGAAATGAAGAAGAGGATGTTCAAACTGGACAGAATAGAGAGGGGCCTCCAGACATTTCTGTATGAAGACCAGATCCGTGCCCTGACCCTGACCAAGCGTTCCCGGAGAGCTGTGTGGTCCCACGAGACAGTGCTGAAGGCTCGTAAAATCCGATGTGCAGTCGGTGCCAAGGGTTATGAATTCCTTCGGGAGTTAGGCTACCCTTTGCCCTCTTATAGAACTTTATGCAACCGCCTGGAGGAAAAAATCATGGTGACGACAGCCATGGGCTGTGATGAGCTTGCAGAGCTTGGTCTAGGAATCATATCTACATGTGACAGTCCAGAGGGAGATGGGGACAATGAGGAGGCTTTCATTGGAGTGATGTCATGACTCATGAATGAGAGATTTTTGATCAATTTGTTTGACTTTGTGTTTCATTTTGAAGAATGCAAGGCAGAATGACAGGACAATATAACAGAGACTGACGACAGCTAGTAGCCCTATGCGGTGAAGAACATGTGGAACCATATGTACAGTGGGAGATGTTAGTGTTAAAGCGTTTTTGCTTCTGGACTTGGTTTCACAAAAGTTTTTTTTTTTTTTAGAATGGTTTACTCATGCTAAAGAATTTGGTGTTTTATTTTGGGAATGAAACATAAGCTCCTTCAAAACAATAAAGAGCAGCAGTCATCTGCCTTAAAGCGGCAATCGGCAGTAGAAACAATAACAAAGCGTCCTCCCCGCCCCTGGCTCAGTAAAAAGCTGAGCGATGGGGCTGGAGAAATTTAATCACTCAAATTCATAGACCTATAGATGCAAGGATTGACCATCCATGATATCAAAATTATAGTTTTAACAATGTTTTGAGGCTATATAGTGTTTGTTACATTTTCTTTGTCTACAAATATTGGAGTAAAACAAGCTTATATTTGGAGTTCTAATGGGGTTTGACAGTTGAACTAAGTTCATGAGACATAAGTGATTCTTGAAGAATATAAATGAGTACACATCATTAATTTCTAAGTCCAAAAATGGATGTAGCAACTGCTGATTGCTCCTTTAAGCTTTGAAGCTGCAATTTCAAATCACCTTTGTGCTCGAAGTGAGGTCATAATTCAGAAGCTACGCTAAATAATATGTTGTGCACCTTTTTTCTTCAGAATGTTTGACAAATGCAAAGGAAGAGCAGAATTTTTACCCCTGTTTGCAGAGTTTTTAGTCACTCTTTATTGTCACTTATGTTAAGTGGACAAATAGGAGGATTCGTTTGTATTTTCTAATGGGAATCTGTTTAGCTGCATTTGGAAACTGCAATGCAGTATGCAGCCTTTGGAGAACTGTGGTAGCTGCATTGTATACTGACTGGTCCCCCTGATCTTAGGCTGAATAACCTGAGGCTTCTTTTGTTACAATCACTAATGGGATATTAGCCAGCAAGCAGAATCTCTGGGTGGGAGGAGGGTTGTAGAAAACACTAAAGAGGCAGGAGAGTATGCAGTACCCTGATCAAAACAATGGTACTGTAAAATAATAAAGAGATCTATCTAGTAGGGCTGGGAATTGCCAGGGACCTCATGATACAATATTATCACAGTACTTTGGTGCCGATTCGATGTTTGGTATTTTATTAGAATCCCTTTAGCTGTTGCAGCAGATACTCTTCCTGTGGTCAACACAAAACATGAAATGTGAAATAATACAGAACATTAATAGACACAAAAAAAATGCATACGTAGCCTACATATCAATACATACACACAAACCCTCTAGGTCAAACAGGGTAGAGGCGCTGCTTTATCTGGGTTTTTCTTTTAGATTTGCTGTTCATTTGAGCAATATTTTACATTTAAGTCATTTAGCAGACGCTCTTATCCAGAGCGACTTACAAATTGGTGCATATGAGATGGAACGGAGCTCCATGCAATAATGGCTCTATATAATACTGAAACGCTTTCTTGAATTCATTCAAGATTTGGGCACTGAAAAGACCCCTGGTGGCAATGTTTCTTATAAAAAGAAGTGATGCATTCAGTCTCCAACTCTTGGTCAAGTGTTCCAAACATATCACTCATATGTCTTCTGCAAAGGGACAAGAAAGAGACTTGAGAAAACAAGTTTTGATCAGTCATGGAAATAAAAGTGCTGAAAACAAATTGGCTCCCTATTTAAAAAGAAGATGGAGAACAAGCTATGAATAAGAAATACTAGAGTTTTGGTGCAGGTACAGTCAACCAGCGCAAATATAGTATTGCAATATTGTCTAAATGATACATCGTCAAAAAAATATACCAATATGTAACTCGATTTTTTTTTTATCACTACTATCAAGTAGGCTGCCTATGTTTGTGGCTTTTGTTTTTTGTGATGTTGAAGTGTTCACTTTTATCAACAGTGTGAAACATTGTTTTGCAAAGGAGACCATACCTTACTCAGTACTATAACTATACTGAACAAAAATATAAATGCAACATGTAAAGTGTTGGTCCCATGTTTCATGAACTGAAATTAAAGATCCCAGAAATGTTCCATATGCACAAAAAGCTTCTTCCTCTCAAATTTTGTGCACAAATTTGTTTATATCTGTGTTATTGAGCATTTCTCCTTTGCCCAGATAATCCATCCACCTGACATGTGTGACATCAAGAAGCTGATTAAACAGCATGTTCATTACACAGGTGCACCTTGTGCTGGGGACATTAAAAGGCCACTCTAAAATGTGCAGTTTTGTCACACAACACAACGCCACATGTCTCAAGTTTTGAGGGAGCATCCAATTGGCATGATGACTGCAGGAATGTCCACCAGAGCTGCTGCCAGAGAATTGAATGTTCATTTCTCTACCATAAGCTGCCTCCAACGTCGTTTTAGAGAATTTGGCAGTACGTCCACCCGGCCTCACAACCGCATATCACATGTAACCCTCCAGCCCAGGATGCCACATCCGGCTTCTTCACCTGCGGGATCTTCTGAGACCAGCCACCCGGACAGCTGATGAAACTAAGTAGTTCTGTCTGTAATGAAGACCTTTTGTGGGGTAAAACTCCTTCTTATTGGTTGGTTCCTAAGTGGGTGGGCCAATGCCCTCCCAGGCCCACCCATGGCTGAGCCCCTGTCCAGTTATGTGAAATCCATAGATTAGGGCCTAATGAATTTATTTAAATTGACTGATTTCCTTGTATGAACTGTAAATCAGTAACTGCATGTTGCATTGATATTTTTGTTCAGTATAGATACTATGAAACTGATTCATGAAACAGGAACTATTCTGTTGACATATTTATCATATTTGGATTAGTATTAATATAGCGCTCTTCTGGAATGTTTTGACCTTTGAAAAGCCATGCCCATCACCCTGTAGATGTACTTTTAGCTTGTACTGTACTTTGACCTAATCATTCAGGGTAGAAAGAGCGTTGCTATGGTCAAAATCAATTGCAGTGTTTTTCCAAAATTCTGAGAGCCAAAAGAAGTGCAGAAAAGACACTTCTGATTTTTGTTACTCCAAATATGAAAAGACCTTTGGTGCTGAAGTTATTTGGAGTTCTCAGAATCAGACGTGCTACTTGTAGACGTGTTTGTATGTTACACATTTATTCTACTCCCACACAGTTGGACCCCTGACCCACTTCTTGGTAAACCTTGCTGAATTGTGATCAATGATTCCGCATTGTGGATAATGTTGTTTTTGAAGATTTACACAACCCTTTTTGTTCTATAGTTTCCCTGTTTTGGCATTATTTGTCAGCCATCACACACAGTATATGAGCATGGAATCAGCATGGAATGAGCATGGAATTCAGTGCCTTGGATCTGGTGTCTATAGCATTCATTAGAATACAATACCATTTGACAAATTTTCCTGACCATTAATTACATTATCCAAAAATGTAGCCTCATAGAGAAGAAAACATATCTGGAATTGACAGGTTAGTGTTGGGTTTCACAACCCTCTTACCCTAAAGTAAACACTGGCTTACTTTGTTTGTTTTGGGGGCAGTGCTTACCTGAGATAAGGGCTTAAAAACAGCAATGTAACATTGTATTGCTTAGTTGTGTGAAGCAGAAGATAGGCTCAACGAGGACAGAGGTCAGTCCAGGTATCATGTCATTCAGTAGTCCATATTTTGCATACTGTATGTAGCAGAGACTATGGCTATGTTCCTTGCTAGTGATACATACGGAGAGTTGTAATGACCATCACAACTGAAAATGAACTTCTGACATCGGCCTCTCTCTTGGAACTCTTTTTAGGTGAGGTTTGGAGGACATGATGCAGGGTCTCTTGACTCTGTGGCTGTGTGCTGCTCTGCCAGGACTCCTATGCGCATCGCCTCTGCTAGTAGAAGGGGACAATGATGCCTCCAAGATCTGCAAGCCTGCACCGCACT
This sequence comes from Oncorhynchus keta, assembly GCF_023373465.1. Lineage (NCBI taxonomy): Eukaryota > Metazoa > Chordata > Actinopteri > Salmoniformes > Salmonidae > Oncorhynchus > Oncorhynchus keta. The sequence goes on along the minus strand of NC_068443.1, from coordinate 27,183,818 downwards.
GGGAGATCAAGGGCCATGGGGCCCCCATGAAGGAGCTGCTGGGAAATGTAGTTGTTCTGGCTCTGCTGAAAGCAAGCTGACACTTCTGCCGCACACAGGCCTCCAAGTAAGAGAGAAGTCTTCAGAATCTGTCTTGCATAACATTACTGTAAACCTACTGCAACATACTGTTATTATACCCCTGTGCAAAGATTTGGTATAGAAATCAGTAAGATGTAATAATAATGTATTTACAAACAAATGTATGTAAAGTTGTTGATGTAATGCTGCTGGTGATCCATTTCAGATTTATTGGGAGCAGCCTTCCCAAACAGTAGAGAGAAATGATCTGAATTATGAAAGAATGGGAAATGAGTAAATAACGCCATCTAGTGGCAATCAAGTGGCACCTCGTCATGACTGATCTGCCATTGTCCTGTTGCTGCTGAGTAGACTAGGAAGCCTGCGTGACAAGCTGCTCCGCAGCAACCTGACAGACGTGTCGTTCCTCATCGTGAACGAGAGGGAGGCCCAGTCCAGAGCCATGTACTGGGAGCTGAAGAGGAGGGCCCCCCCGGGCATCCCTGTCTACCAACAGGCCCCGCTACAGGACGACGTCTGGGAGGCCTTGGATGGAGACAAGGACGACTTCCTGGTATATGACAGGTAATAATGGAAGGTAACACTCCCGCTATTACCTCGCTTTCCAACCAAGGTGCAAGAATTGAGGCGCAAAAACCCCGATGGACCATGATAATGGTGAAATGCCTTGGTTTTACTTAAAGGTCCAATGTAGCAGTTTTTTTCTCAATATCAAATGATTTCTGGGTAACAATTAAGTAGACCTACCTCATGGTGATTGTTTTCCATTAAAATGTTAACTTGAAAAAATAGCTTCTTAGCAAAGATACATTTCTCCAGGAAGAATTTTGCTAGGACTGTCTGGGAGTGGCCTTGAGTGGGGAGGGGAAAACTGAAAACAAACTGTTACTGGCAGAGGTTTGTAACTCTCTATCTTATTGGTCTATTAACTAATTTACAGACCAAAACACCATCCCACCAAAACATACTGACATTTCAGTCTGTCTTTTTAAACAGCTCTTACACTAACAGGGCATTATCATCATTTTCACAATTTCACTATTTTGGGTCTTAAACAATAAATAAGTCATTTTTTTCAACTTCCACTGTCCTCCAAGAGTAACTGAATTAATTCTTCACTTCAATATGACTGGTAAGAGCCATCAAAGAGGGCCAAAATACTGTCATGTTGTTTCTCAAAATGATACATCTCTCATGAATAAGGAATGGGCTTGTATTGATGGAAGGAAACCCGTCAGCCCTAATCTAAAGCTTACCACTGCTCTTTGACTTTAATGGTATGAAGTATCTATCAGGTTGTATTGAGACATTTTCTGTCTACAGAGATCATTAGAACTGGTGTGACACCTCATTCGTGTGGCCATGTAATGTATCTCTCTCCTATCCCCTCCACTCTCTGACAGATGTGGGAGACTGACGTTCCACATAGTCCTACCCTACAGCTTCCTCCACTACCCCTACATAGAGGCAGCGGTCAGAGCCACCTACCACAAGGACATCTGTGGCAACTGCACCGTAAGTGAAAGCACAATTATTAAGGGAACTGTAGACATTTTATTTTCAGTTTGGCTCCTCAAATGAAAACACTACTGTCTGCAGAAGTGCTCCATAGAAATACAATTACTAGAACAGGAAAAAACCCACAGACTCTTCTCTTTCTAGTAATTCTCTCTCTATGATTTGGCCTTGTAGCGTAATAAAGGTTCTGATTAGTAAACCAAATAATAGAGATCTCTCTGCGGATCTCCTAGGTGTATTTTTAGCTTGTACCTATTTTGTTAACTTTAGTTTGTTCTACTCTTTTACAGGTGGACTCCAACACAACCTCCTCAGCTGGGTGGAACAGCACTCAGAGAAACGAGACACTGAGCAGTTCAGAGATGCGTGTTAACGAGACAGACACTACAGTGAGGTCTATTGATGTCGATACCGTGAGCCACCCAGTTCCAAGTGATGGACCCCAGATGTCGTCTGAGGGGGTGGTAACATGTCACACATACATCAAACAGGATCATCAGTACCCCCACCACCACCAGCAGCAGCAGCATCAGCACCACCACAATCATGGGCCAGATGCAGATAAAAAAGACTCCGATTAACATTGTCTGCATCGTTTCTTAGACGAGTAATTGTTAATTCGCATGGTGGTGGTGGTAGCTTGTGTTAGTGACTTGACAGTCCGATAAATAGTTTTGTATGAATTAAATTTGGTTTTGTCTGCGCCTGTCAATTGTGTCTGATAAGGCAAACCTGTACAGTAAACTGGAATTATTTAGGCCCTTGAAATACAGTATGTCTTCCCTACATGTAGTCTGGTGACAGGTCCTGCTCTCCTCTGCAGTTTATGAAGTCTGCAGGTCAAACCCTACGGAGGTGTCTGTAGATAGATGCTGTGCTAAGGAAAGTTGGATTGACAATCACCGAACCCATGCAGGGCAGTGTGCTGGACTTCAGGGTATACTTGTCAACGTCTTGACTATATTTCCTATTCATTTTGCAACTTTCATTTCATGTATGTTTTCATGGAAAACAAGGACATTTCTAAGGGACCCCAAACTTTTGAACGGTAGTGTATATATATATACATGATATATACGTTCCGGACTCCGACATAAGATTTATGTTCCAGGTTTCTGGTTGTTCACAATTAAAAGTATGATTATGTTGTTGTATGAATGTAATCAAAATCATTTCAAAATGTGGTGTTTATGTTCATAAAGGGTGGGGCAGGGTAATTTTATTTTGCTTGTCTGGAGCAGTGTTGGGGAAAGTACCCAATTGTCATACTTGAGTAACAGTAAAGATACCTTAACAGAAAATAACTCAAGTAAAAGTCACCCAATAAAAGTCTAAACGTATTTGGTTTAAAAAGAAAACTTAAGTATCAAAAGTAAATGTAATTGCTAAAGTATACTTAAGTACCAAAAGTAAAAGTATAAATCATTTCAAATTCCTTGTATTAAGCAAACCAGGCAGCACCATTTTCAAATGTTTTAAAGTTATGTATAGCCAGGGGCACGCTCCAACTCAGACATAATTTACAAACAAACATGTGTTTAGTGGGTCCGCCAGATCAGAGGCAGTAGGGATGACCAGGAATGTTCTCTTTAGAAGTGTGTGAATTAGACAATTGTCCTGTCCTGCTAAGCATTCAAAATGTGTACTTTTGGGTGTCAGGGAAAATGTATGGAGTAGAAAGTACATAATTTTATTTAGGAATGTGGTGAAGTAAAAGTAAAAGTTGTTTTAAATATAAATAGTAAAGTAAAGTACAGATACAGTACCAAAAAAAAATGACTTAAGTAGTACTTTCAAGTATTTTTACTTAAGTACTTTACACCACTGGTCTGGAGTTACTGACAGTGGATACAGGGAGGAAACTGAATATGAATACATCAGCAAAACTTAAAAAGTAGAACAAATAACTGGTACATAAAGTGATCTAAGACAAGCACCCAGGGCAGACAGTGGGGAGGGGGCAGACAGGAGTAGGGAATTCGTAATGCAGTTTGGATCTAGTTGTCACGGTCGTCATATGGAGGAGACCAAGGCGCAGCGTGGTAAGCGTACACACTTCTTTATTAAAGAAAAAACACTGAACAAACTATACAAAACAACAAAATTAACCGTGAAGCTAATATGAAAAGTGCAGAACAGGCAACTTAACATAGAATAAGAATCCACAAACTAAGGAATATGGCTGCCTAAATATGGTCCCTAATCAGAGACAACGATAAACAGCTGCCTCTGATTGGGAATCAATTCAGGCCACCATAGACCTACATAAACATACACTTACAAAACCCCCTAGGCAACACAAAAACTAACAAACCACCCTCGTCACACCCTGACCTAACCAAAATAATAAAGAAAACAAAATAACTAAAGATCAAACCTAACCTTGTCTGGGTGGGCATCTCACCTCGGTGGCGGCTCTGTTTCTGGATGCCGCTCCCCTTCTTTATACTGATCCCTCCGCCTTTGTAGCACTGACCCGTAGATCATTGCTTGAGGCTCTGGACTGCGGATCATCGCCGGAGACCCCGGGATGGGGACCGTCGCTGGAGACCCCGGGATGGGGACCGTCGCTGGAGACCCCGGGATGGGGACCGTCGCTGGAGACCCCGGGATGGGGACCGTCGCTGGAGACCCCGGGATGGGGACCGTCGCTGGAGACCCCGGGATGGGGACCGTCGCCGGAGACCCCGGGATGGGGACCGTCGCCGGAGACCCCGGGATGGGGACCGTCGCCGGAGACCCCGGGATGGGGACCGTCGCCGGAGACCCCGGGATGGGGATCGTCGCCGGAGGCCCCGGGATGGAGCCCGTCGTTGGAGGTTCCGGACTGTGGCCCGTCGTTGGAGGTTCCGGACTGGGTACTGTCGCCGGACGCTCTGGACTGGGTACTGTCGCCGGACGCTCTGGACTGGGTACTGTCGCCGGACGCTCTGGACTGGGTACTGTCGCCGGACGCTCTGGACTGGGTACTGTCGCCGGACGCTCTGGACTGGGTACTGTCGCCGGACGCTCTGGACTGGGTACTGTCGCCGGACGCTCTGGACTGGGTACTGTCGCCGGACGCTCTGGACTGGGTACTGTCGCCGGACGCTCTGGACTGGGTACTGTCGCCGGACGCTCTGGACTGGGTACTGTCGCCGGACGCTCTGGACTGGGTACTGTCGCCGGACGCTCTGGACTGGGTACTGTCGCCGGACGCTCTGGACTGGGTACTGTCGCCGGACGCTCTGGACTGGGTACTGTCGCCGGACGCTCTGGACTGGGTACTGTCGCCGGACGCTCTGGACTGGGTACTGTCGCCGGATGCTCTGGACTGCCGAGGTGCACTATAGGCCTGGTGCGTGGTGCCGGCACTGGTGGTACCGGGCTGGGGACACACACCTCAGGGCGAGTGCGAGGAGCAGGAACAGGGCGTACTGGACCCTGGAGGCGCACTGGAGGCCTGGTGCGTGGTGCCGGCACTGGTGGTACTGGGCTGGTGACACGCAACTCAGGGCGATTGCAGGGAGCAGGCACAGGATGTACTGGACTATGAAGGCGCACTGGAGGTCTGGAGTGTAGAGCTGACACAACCAGTCCTGGCTGGATGTTTATTTTCGGGCGCTGGCACAGGACGCACTCGGCTGTGCAGACTCACCGGAGACACAGTGCGCAGAGCCGGCCCACGGGGGTATACTGGAGACCAGGAGCACTGTGTCGGCACTTTCCTTCTTGGCTGGATGCCCATTCTAGCCCGGCCAATGTGAAGAGCTGGAATAGAGCGCGCCGGGCTATGAATGCGAACTGGAGACACCATGCGCATCTCTGCATAACACAAGGAGTTGGCTCAGGTCTCCAACCTGACTTAGGCAATCTCCTCGTGTGCCCCCCCCAAAAAATTATTGGGGCTGCCTCTCAGGCTTCCGTGCTAGCCGTGTACCCTCATATCGTTGCCGTTCCTCCATTCTCCGGTATTTCTCCTCGCAGTATCACCGTTCCGCTTTCGCTTCCTCTATCTCCTCCTTAGGACGGCGATACTCCCCCGGATGCGTCCAGGGTCCTGCTCCATCTAGTATCTCCTCCCATGTCCATTACCCCAATAAACTCTGCTCCTCCTTTTCACGCTGCTTGGTCCTTATTTGGTGGGTTCTTCTGTCATGGTCGTCATATGGAGGAGACCAAGGCGCAGCGTGGTAAGCGTACATACTTCTTTATTAAAGAAAAAACACTGAACAAACTATACAAAACAACAAAATGAACCGTGAAGCTAATATGAGAAGTGCAGAACAGGCAACTAAACATAGAATAAGAACCCACAAACTACCCAAGGAATATGGCTACCTAAATATGGTCCCCAATCAGAGACAACGATAAACAGCTGCCTCTGATTGGGAATCAATTCAGGCCACCAAAGACATACATAAACCTTACAAAAACCTCTAGACATACAAAATCCCCTAGACAATACAAAAACTAACAAACCACCCTCGTCACACCCTGACCTAACCAAAATAATAAAGAAAACAGAGATAACTAAGGTCAGGGCATGACACTAGTCTGACTCTGAGCTGATGAACAACTCTGTTGCTCTATCACTGATGTGCCAGAGAAGCGGTTGGTGAGCTGAATTAGTTGAATGAGTCCTACCTTGCTCCTACTGACCTGTGAGCCATACATTGTTAATGAGCAGTAGGGCTACATCTCAGTGTCATTAAGTGTTTGACTTGGACTGAAAAGGGTGCCAGTACTGGTGTTACTGACCTGTGAGCCATACATTTAACAATGTAGGGCTACATCTCTGTGTCATTAAGTGTTTGACTTGGACTGAAATAGGTGCCAGTACTGGTGTTGGGTGCCGGTACTGTTTATATTTAGGTGCAGGAGCTCCACAATACTTTTGAGCTAATATTCTATGAAGAACTGGAGCTCAAGCATTAGAACATTTGTGGTGCCGGAGTACTGGTGAGCTCCTGTCTAAATCAAGCACTGAGCGTCAATATTGTTTCACCTTTATGTAAACTCATAGGCTATTTCCTAACGAATAATAGGTCAATGTTACTGTTTGTGGTTGGACCTAGGCCTATATCTATTCACTATTCTTTGAAACCATACATTTATTCAAGTTAAATAGCTTCTCACAAGTGGGCAAGGCATGAAATAGATAGCCTAGGGCTCGGCTATAGGCTAAAATACCATGCACAGCAGGTGGATTACCTCATTGCCGCGGGGGGTGATGGTAAACGACAATTCAGCTCCCTCATATCGCCATCAACACTCAGAGAGAATGCTTCGTTGGATGGCGGACAAATTCAACCATGGTTAGATGGTTTGCGACCATCAGATCTGCAATTTGTGCATTCCGGTCGATGAGTGCAGCCTACGAAGTAAGTTCTGTTAATCTCGCACCTGAATATAGACAATTACAGCCTATTATAAATTACTTTCGTATGACAAAATCAGTTAGGCCTAGCCTAAATAGTTATTTTGTCATTTCTAAAATGAATGTCCCTCTAGTCTAGACTGTAGTGGTATAACCAAGGGAAATAACTTAATCATTTGATCATCACCATTATCATCATCTGCACTATTCATGCCGACACCTTGTAATTTCATAAAGAGCTATACACACTTCTGTGAGAGAGAGAAAAATCATAAAAGTGTAACTCTTGTAGGCGACAGAGTTAAAATACAGAAGAGGTTATCCGAGATTCAATATGCTGTGCCGTTGTGTAAGGGATTTCCTAAATCCTCCTGAAGCAGGAAGCTAAACCTGCTTTAGCTTATCCAGCTGGCCGACTGATTTGAGTAGCCTATCAACAAAACATCTCAGATACAGTATTTCTGTGCGTGTTTTGCAATTGCAATTGTGACCCTTTTCATAATTGACCAATCTGACGTTAGGTGGCAGTACTGTCGCTTTCATAGACATCCTTCTGAAATCTGCTGTATGAGTTATAAAATGTCAACTTCTAGGAGCAAATAATTCACACCAACTATTTGGATGGCTTCATCAGAGTGAATATTTACTTCATATAATGTAAAGTGATAAAATGCATTTAACTCATCATATAATGCATTTTTTGCAGCGTTTAGGGATGGCCACAACATGGCAGAAAATCCTACTGTTCTACCAAGGGGTGCTAGATAATGGAGGTAACTGTGCCCAGCTTCTAAAACCAGACCGTGCTGACTGAAGTTACCAGTAGAAGACCAACATACGCAAATCATTGCTTCACCTATCCATTTTCTTATCCTATAGTAATGCTGTCTCTGTGTGCTTTCAGACAAAAGAACTGACAGCTGGTTGCTGGTGTACTCACCTGTGCCAATCACTTGCATCTTCCTGTCCTACCTGCTCCTCATATGGGTGGGCCCCAAGCTGATGGCTCAGAGACAGCCAGTCAACCTCAAGCCTGTGCTCATCATGTACAACTTTGCTATGGTCTGCCTGTCTGCCTATATGTTCTATGAGGTATGGAAACACTGGAAAGCATGGATAGCTTGTAGCTATTTTACTCATATCGGATGTGCTGTGGATCTATTGTACACATTACAGTACCTATCCATGTCCTTGTTATATAGTGTATGTCTAAATAAGTGATGATGAGTAGCTATTTCTCTACCTGTAAGCATATAGTATTTTAATGCATTTTACTCTCTCCTCAGTTCACAGCGTCATCCTGGTTGGCAAACTATAGTATATTATGTCAGCCTGTGGACTACAACACCAGCCCACTGGCAATGCGGGTAACTCATATCCACTGCAATGCTTTGCAATTGCCTTAATGTACATATACTGTGTGTAAATGATTTCTAATCTTAACCTACTGCTGAAATGTATCTTCTATGTGTTCTGAACAGATGGCCAAGGTCTGCTGGTGGTTCTACTTCTCCAAAGTCATCGAGCTCAGTGATACTGTAAGTACACTTCAGGGATTCTACTATCCCAGGTTGAAGCAAAAACGGTTTGCTCTTATTACATCTCTTCTATCAAGGCATCTTTAATGCGCTGTCTTCTGTCCATGTGACTGTAGATAATTGTGTTTCTTGTCATATTCTTGTATATCTGTCAGGTTTGATAAATAAATGAAATATGACACGTCTCTTCCAGCTTTTCTTCATCCTGAGGAAGAAGAACAGTCAGCTGACGTTCCTGCATGTCTACCACCACGGCACCATGATCTTCAACTGGTGGGCTGGGGTCAAATACGTGGCAGGAGGCCAGTGTAAGGGTTGTCACATTACTACAGCCGAGACGGTGATTCATTTACCCGGTGCTAGACCCAGACAATTATTTCCTATATGTAACAGTATGGCACTGCACAATCTATTTCTTGTGTCTGCTTCCTGCTCAGTCTTGGTTGAAATAATGATTGGGCTATGCATACAGAACTTGTTCTGTAGGAGACATACAGTGCACACACCCACACATTGAAATGCACCTGACATTTCAATGACTCTGGAACACATGCCGTGATACCTACAGTGTCCTGGGAACTGTTCCACGCCCCTGCTATTTGAAAAAGACATTTGCAGTGGTCAAAGGAGTGATCAAAATAGACCAGCTAGGAACAGAACGGCAGGACTAAGACAAGTTTTTGGCACTAAGATGCTGTATAATTTGTTTAAAACGGCGGTGAGTTTGCAGAAAACAGCTGGCGAAGCATCTTAGTGCAGCATTTGCCCTCCTTTAGGTTTAAAGATAGTCAACACAGCCTGGCTATTTATTTTCACATTGCATGTACTTAGATGGGCAGATGGTTAGTTACGCCTTGAGATAAAATAAAGGATGAATCAAAGCCTTGTCATTCAAATAAAGAACCCAGCTTTAGAAACAAATGATAAACAACTGACCTTGTAATAAATGAAGAACTGCTGTAAACGGATAACGGAATGAATCGCCCATTCTCTGTGTATTGTGTGTTCTCCTCCCTCCAGCCTTCCTTATAGGCCTTATCAACTCATTGGTGCACGTGGTGATGTATCTATACTATGGGCTGGCAGCGATGGGGCCTCACATGCAGCAGTATCTGTGGTGGAAGCGCTACCTCACTTCCCTGCAGCTGGTGAGTAGAGTGGCCTTGATGCAGAACCTCTGCTACAGTATGGCCTCCAAAATAGCACCCATACAGTACATTCACTAGAGTCGAGATAATACAAATGTACATGTACGTTATATCCTGTAGGGGATTTTACCCTAAGAACCTCAAAGTGCTTTAAAACCCCTTTAATGTTAAGTCCCCTATATTACCAGTTCTGGGCTGGTTCTGACTGACATGTTGGTATGCAAAGCACTATGTGAAATTCACAGGGTCCAGTGTCTTATATTGGCAGAAAGCCCCATCCCGTCTTGTCTCCACTACCACTCTGTCAGCAGGGCCTGACTTGAAGTATACGTTTTCATACCCCACATTAGCATAGGGAGTGAGTGACATGTCACATTTTGTGGCTTATCCAGACAAATAATAGATTTGCTCTCCCTCTGAGCAACTGAGACAACATATTAAAGGTGAGAGTTGAGCGATTTCAGGTATCGTGGTTTTATCTCACTGTGATATTCTGAGCCGGATTTAGAACTCTCAACATGAAAACATTGTAAATGATTTCATAGAATTGAAACACGACCACTTTCTTTTGGTCACTGAGGGACAACATCACTTTGTGTGTAAAGCTGAAGTTGTAACGAGTCTGCAGCAATTCGAATGGCGTTGCTCAGAGGAGGCTTGGCAGAAAATGCTCTGTCTTCAGTTACTGTACATGAAATGGGGTCACATTTGTACTGTCACTAAATATGATCATATTTATTTTACAGTTAAAATAAATATTAAATCTCATAGTAAGTTGTTTCTAATTGTTTCTTATTTATTTATTTAGAAAGCATTTCAGTCATTTCAAGAGCTATTCCACTTGTTGAATATACAGTACCAGTTTGGACAAATGAAAATATATTTTCGATTTTCGATTCTTCAAAGTAGCCACCCTTTGCCTTGATGACAGCTTTATACACTCTTGGCATTCTCTCAACCAGCTTCACCAGGAATTATTTTCCAACAGTCTTGAAGGAGTTCCCACATATGCTGAGCACTTGTTGGCTGCTTGATGGTTTGTGCGACTGACCTTCATGTCTTAAAGTAAAATGGACTGTCGTTTCTCTTTGCTTATTTCATCTGTTCTTGCCATAATATGGACTTGATATTTTACCAAATAGGGCTATCTTCTGTATACCACCCCTACCTTGTTACAACACAAATGATTGGGTCAAACGCTTAAAGAAGGAAAGAAATTCCACAAATTAACTTTTAACAAGGCACACCTTTTAATTGAAATGCATTCCAGGTGACTACCTCATGAAGCTGGCTGAGAGAATGCCAAAAGTGTGCAAAGCTGTCATCAAGGCAAAGGGTGGTTACTTTGAAGATCTCAAATATAAAAATATATTTTCATGTCTTTAACACTTTCTTGATTACTGCATGATTCCATATGTGTTATTTCATAGTTTTGATGTCTTCACTACTTTATGTATAAAATAAGAAAAATAAGAAAAACACTGGAATGAGTAGGTGTGTCTAAACTTTTGACTGGTACTTTATATATTTTTAATATTTACTTGAGCTTGTGTCCTCAAAAGAAAGTACACTTCAGCAATGTATAACTATGTTTAACCAGACTTTCCTAGAACTATGCAGCAATTAACTAGTTATTGTTTATGGCCATCTCATAAAAAATAATTACTTTTGGGTATGTCTATTTCGGCAGAAATCTACATTTTGCATTATCAGCTGGAATCCTTAATTGAAACAATAACAAAGCTGTCTTCCCACCTGTGTTTTGGTGAAAAGTTGAGGGATGGGCCTGGAGAACAGGAACCACTCTCATATTCAAAGCAAGAGCTATGTATGCAAAGACTGACTATCCATGATATCAAAAACATAGTTTTAGCCATGTTTTGAGATCATCACTGACCTTATTAACCCTGAAGCCTTACTGTAAGACCCCCGCTAATAACGGTTGTGTGAAGACAATAGGATCATACTGCATGTACTGTATGAAGCTGCATCGGTGCTGAATACGTGAAATGTTTTTATGGGCTCTACAACTATGTACTTTCAATGTTGTCACACTAGAAGCCCACAACTGAGCTTTCTTCTTATTGTCACTGGTTATGTTGATCCTCTGTGACCCCAGCTCCAGTTCTTCATAGTGACCATCCACACCAGCTACAACCTGTTCACTGACTGCGACTTCCCAGACTCCATGAATGCTGTGGTGTTTGCCTACTCCCTCAGCCTCATCGTACTCTTCAGAAACTTCTACTATCAGAGCTACCTCACCAAGAAGAGCAAACAGACATGAGACACGGATGTAGAGGCAATTATTACTTTTATTAAATTGATCATGTATGTTTTTTAAATATTTATTGACCCTTCACGTTTAAGTAAAGCAGGTCTCTATCCACTGGACATAAGCTTCTGTTTGTTTCTGTTCCAGCCTCCCCTCCAACCATTAGGGTAACACACACACACACACACACACACACACACACACACACACACACACACACACACACACACACACACACACACACACACACACACACACACACACACACACACACTCAGAGAGAGCTAGCCCTCTCCCATTCCCTCCCATCCCCCCTTAGGTCATTAGGGATGAAGTCCCAGACACGCTCTGGCGACTCTGCCAAATTGAAATAAACCTGAGCAGGCCTCCTACTCTTCACTCCACTTATTTATCTAATCTCTCTCTGTGACACTTCATTTGTCTTTGGAGTCATTGGCTGAGAGGTTAGCCAATCGCAAGTCAGCTGGCAGTCTAAAACCGCACCCTGTGCCCCTCCTACTCTCTCCCTCTCTGACTCTGTTCTGTTAGTCCCAATAACTCAACTAGGTGAACCGAACAAGTGTGCTCGCATACTCCCTTAGAAGACTTTTGCTTGAAAAGAAAAAAAAGTGGCAATAGTACTGTTTGTCCACCTTGAGATGCCGTAGCCAGTATACACTTCCTCAAATTAGTCCGAATTGATCTAAGATAACTCAAAAAATCTGTCATTCATTTAGATGTTTTTCATTTAGAAGTCGTGAAGATGTTTGGTGCAGTATTTGTCAAAGGAACTATTTTTTGCATGAAAACAAGTAATCTATCGTTGTGAATGACAACATTCTGACCAATGAGGAGTAGACTTCAGCTACCGAAATTCTGCTTGCCTCAATAATTTTTTTGGTTCTTATGAACAGCCGAAGAACCCTTGCTAAAGAACAAAACGAACAAAAACGTCACAAAATGTCTTTATAATATATGCACAAACTGTTTCGGATGCAAAGCCTGCAGACGCCTTTAGCTGATCCTGTTTCCAATGTCTATTTGAACCATTCAAGTGAGGATAACTCTGAGGGGGTTTCCATCTTATGTCACTACTTTATGACTTGTGAACAGTAAAGCCTAATTTCATTACTGAAACTGATAAGCCTGTTTCCATTCCTTCTTTGAAAGTCCTTAAAGTCGAGTGACAATTAGTGCCTGTCCGTATAGTGTCACCATTGACTGACTGTTCTAGTTTTCCATCCTGGGTGTGTAACTCTCGCTATTCATGAGTTCTGGAAAATGACGTAGCTTGTATTGCAGTGCATGTGCTCAGTCTGTTGTGTTGAATTGCATGACAGCTGTCTTTTAAAAAAGCAACAACAATCACTAAGAGTTCAGTCATGCAGGCACTGTGACTCGTGTCATGACCAAGGACTGAGGGGCTTTGTGGCCCCATATAAAGTAGCTGGTTTGAAATGTCTCTGGTACACACTTAGCCAGCAGCATACCACCCTGTATCCCACTGCTGGCTTGGTTCTGAAGCTAAGCAGGGTTGGTCCTGATTGGTCCTTAGATGGGAGACCAGATGCTGCTGGAAGTGGTGTTGGAGGACACGTAAGAGGCACTCTTTCCTCTGGACAAAAAATATCCCAATGCCCCAGGGCAGTGATTGGGGACATTGCCCTGTGTAGGGTGCCGTCTTTTGGACGGGATGTTAAACGGGTGTCCTGAATCTCTGTGGTCACTAAAGATCCCATGGCACTTATCGTAAGAGTAGTGGTGTTAACCCCGGTGTCCTGGCTAAATTCCCAATCTGGTCCTCATACGGTCACCTAATCATCCCCAGTTTACAATTGGCTCATTCATCACCCCTGTAACTATTCCCCAGGTTGTTGCTATAAATGAGAATGTGTTCTCAGTCAATTTACCTGGTAAAATAACAGTTGAATAAAAATAAAATAGAAAAAAAGTTGCTATCTAGAACCTAAAAGGGTTCTTTGGCTGTCCCCATAGGAGAATCCTTTTTGGGTTCCATGTAGAATTATTTTTGTGTTCCATGTAGAACCTTTTTGTGTTCCATGTAGAATCCTTTTTGTATTCCATGTAGAACCTTTTTGTGTTACATATAGAACCTTTTTGTGTTCCATGTAGAATCCTTTTTGTGTTCCATGTAGAACCCTTTCCACAGAGGGTTTCCACAGAGGGTTCTACATGGAACACAAGGGGGTACTACCTGGAACCCGAAGGGTTCTACCAGGAACCAAAAAGGTTTCTCCTATTGGGACAGCAAAAGAACCCTTTTGGAACCCTTTTTTCTAATAGTGGAGATACAGCTGTGTAGAGTTACAGACCATATCCTGCTGGTGAGATGGCTGCTGTTTTCCTCGCAAGTATGAGTGTCACATCTCATACCCCACAGCTTATTGCCAGATGCACATTTGGACATATTTGTCACTGGAATCAGCTTGCAGTATTGCTCTGGGGGCATGTGTCCTCTCCCAGCAATATATTGCTGTCAGTCTTCAATCCCAGCCATCCAACACCACATGCCTGTGCTGATGTGTTTGAAAACAAACCCTTGAGTCTCCTTACTCCTAAGAGCACATTTTCATGTCTGTACGTTGTGTTCACACAAATGCCAGATAAATAAATGATAGCCAGTATTTTCCACCACTCTCATTTTAATCAAAGTTTGACACAGCCGACACTCCTCCTTGGCTCTCTAAGCTTGTCACATAATATCTGACAAGATGTCCTCCTGGAACTTGTCTTTTAATGTGACTCGTCTGGGAGAATGCAGTGGTCTACAGCCACGTTGATTTACAGTAGGGGGGCCTCCCCTCCTCAACGTTCATCCACTGACTGTCTTGAGCAATAAACAAGTGACAGGTTCCTGGGTGTGTAGTTAAATGTCACTTTCCCCGTGAGACAGGAGATGAAGACCATCCTTTAATGCCACTGTCACTTTAAGTATCGGAGGCTTCCTCTGCTGCTGCCATTTGATAAGGGGAATTGAAAGTGGATGAAAGCACATTCATTTGTGGTGAGAGAGAGGTTGGAGGGAATGATAATCTCTCCCCTAACTCCCCTCTGTTTCTTCCTTTCTTTAGTTTAGCATGTCGTGGTTGTGGCTGATATTAAGGGATCCATTTTACCTTCAGTGGCTGGTGCCAAATGTTTTGGGATTGAGCAAGGGGTCATTTGAATCACCTGTGTCCAGTCCTCAGCTACTCTATGCTGTTCTAGGTATACTGACAAACACCCATACCCACTCTTCCACATGAAAAAAATACAAGTTAGTTGTCGAAACGCTTAAACTCTAATCAAGATGCGAACTCATGTTCACAAGTCTCTCACATCTAGACATGGCAACATTATCTTCTAAAAATGTCTCACAGATCAACAAAGGTACACCACTTATGGCAGCGAGAAGGAAACACAACACAACCACTGATAACAAGAGAAAGTGATGATGTAGAGTCATTTATAAGTTAGTTTGGTAGTCTCCCCAGTAACAGCAAGTAGCACCTTGTCTGTACACTGTCATTTGCAATCCCTTAAAGTGGGGGTGAGCCCTCCTTAGCCGGGCCAGGCGGTAATCACAGAGTCAGTGAGAGGGGCTGGGGAACGAGCGGCTGATGATGGTGCTTGAGGTGAGCGACTGGTTTCAGACAAAGAGGGTTAACAAGAGGGTGAGCAATCTCAGCTAGTGCTTTCATTTAAGCCTCTTGTTTCAGCCAATCAACCAGCTAGCACTCATAAAGGGGTCAGTACAGGGCGTAAGGTATGTATGAGAGTTCTGAAGAGGTTTATACAGACATGGAAGGAAAGGATGGGAAATTGTTTTGTTGAAACAAGAGTTAATCATTTGGTTCCTAATGGAAGCAGCCTAATGTGTGTGGATATCCCTACGCTCGCACGCACACACAGTCTTGTTTAACTAACCTTGTCATGACACTCAATTTATAAACATTCTAAATCCTATTTTCCCTAACCCTAACCCCATAACCTAAACCTAACCCTAACCCCATAACCTAACCCTAACCCCATAACCTAACCCTAACCCCATAACCTAACCCTAACCCTAACCCCATAACCTAACCCTAACCCCATAACCTAACCCTAACCCCATAACCTAACCCTAACCCCATAACCTAAACCTAACCCCATAACCTAACCTTAACCCTAACTCTAATTATATCTTAACCCTCTAATTCTATCTATCCCTAAACCCCTTCGAAATAGCATTTGACTTGTGGGGACCAACAAAATGTCCCCAGTTTTTTGTTTCCAGGTAGACCCATTTTAGACCCATTTTAGGTTCTATGTAGGACCCTCTGTGGAAAGGGTTCTACAAGGAACTCCAAAGGGTTCTACCTGGAACCAAAAATGGATCTTCATATGGTTCTCCTATGGGGGCAGCTGACAAACCCTTTTAGGTTCTAGATAGCACCTTTTTTCTAAGAGTGCAGAATAATTAATCTGGCAAGAATGGCCACTTTCATCAGGAAACATGAAAACCTTATCAACATTTGTGTTAATACACTGTGTAGCTGCCAGGCTGTACCTTTTATGGGTGTCTGATGAACAATACAAAATGGCTGCCAAAGGGCTACAAAGGCTCCTAGTCTAGCATTGTTTACCTTTTGTATAACCCTCATAGAAGAGTGAGACTATTAACCTTCAGCCACCATCAGTCTCCAGCGACCTAATATCTGGTTTGAATAGGAATCTAGCCTGCGCTGAATGGATGGTTTGTCTGTGACTGATGTTCTCTAGCTCTCTGGTCTCATATAGAGATGACTTGACCTTTATCAGTAGTGCTGTAATGCAGCACACTGCCTGGCCTCCCTCTGTGTTCAAATTGTAATCAGCAGCTGTGCTGTCAGGTTCAATTCCAATGTGCAGACAGCCTACCTGTCACATACACTCCCACACATATACAGACACACATACACAGACATAGCAAACACGCACACACAAACACACACTCACAGTTCTTAAAGTGGGCCCTTATGTACCCTGTAGACTTAGCAAATCATCGTAAGATGGACACAGCTACTTTGTGGTTTACTGACACAACCGTGATGCAGAGCCTCCTACCACAGACACAGTGGGCCCTCTTTGATATTAACACTATATTTGGTTAAAATATTCCTCAAATGCATCTCGCCACTGCCCTCTAGTGAGATCAGAGGCCATATCAAGCTCATTGGAATTGGTCTAGTGGTCTATACCTGCTTATAAACTAGTCTTATAAACTCACTCATATCATTGTGACTGTACATCAAATCGTTCTTTTACAACATATTCTGAGGGGAATACTATCTCCTTGCAAGGTCATTCTAAGGTCAGTCCGAAGGCTTGATAGCTTTACATGACATCTTTAGAGCACTAAGTGTGTGTGTGTGTGTGTGTGTGTGTGTGTGTGTGTGTGTGTGTGTGTGTGTGTGTGTGTGTGTGTGTGTGTGTGTGTGTGTGTGTGTGTGTGTGTGTGTGTGTGTGTGTGTGTGTGTGTGTGTGCGCATGTAAGGGAGCTGTGACATTCACTTCATTTTCAGTGGAATCACACAGAGTCAGTTAGTTGGGGTCACTGTCCCTCTTATGTGTGATAGATCTGAGAAAACATTTGTTTTGATTGGATGTCTGAAATAAGCACTTACATTTCCACTATCCAGTAACCATCTAGCCATCAAATTATCAGTTGATTACTCAATAATGTGTATAAAGTTATACTAAGAATAGATATGAGGATTTCATTGATGTACAGAGACCCTGGCTGTAAGTTCCTACTTGCACTTACACATGACCTTTTGCAAATTTGCACTTGATGCTCAGTCATGTCAACCCATGCCAAAGGTTGTTGCATATTTCATCACGAAAAAACAGTAAGTGTTCAGTTGGCCTCTCTGGTTGTAGGGCAGATTTTCTGTGTTAAACTGGCCCTCTTTGCCTACCTACTCACCACCCCACCTCGGGTCCGGCTGTCCTTCTCTACATTATTCAGAGCCACAACGCCAAGTTACAGGGCTGCATTTCCCATGTCTTCCATTTCAAATGATTTTCCAAGCATATTTCACTTGACACAAAGACAAAGGACCCGGCACATTTGTTTCTCTCCTTTTCCTCGTAATATTAAATATTAATGCCAGCATAATTTCGCAGACTCCCGAGTACCAAGGAGCGGGAGAGTACAGCCCTGTAGTCATCAGTGACTTCAGTTTTTTTTCCTAGAGGTAAGAAGTTTGTCAAAATACATTTTGAGATGCCCCAGCAACAGCACAGTATTTACATTTACATGTCACATTTTGTTCATACTGTATATGGGGGGCTATTTAATATGAAGCTCTAGTCTGTTCTATAACATTTGCCTGGGTGTTTATGTTTATCTTTGTTTGTGTGTATTGCCCAGTCCTTACCTGGACCAGAACAACACAGAGAGATGGCAGGAGAGTTTGCTGGTGCATGAGTGCAGTCACAGTGCATTGCAGTGGCAACATTTATACAAACCATTATTCATGCATTGTGGAGACCCCGCTCCCCACAATACGCCAAGACATTTTAACATCAAAGGCACCACACATAGTCGCCTGGCTCCCGTAGGAGCGTACTCTTTTGATTCTCTTCCCCCCTCTCCCTCCACTGTCTGCTGAGCGGTTCCCCCTGGCCCCCTGCTCTCCCCAGCCCCCTGTTCTCCTGCTCCCTGGGTCACCCAGCGCTTAAAATAACCGCGCCAAGGACCCGCTACGTCTTCTCCTCAGCCCACTCCTCCAGTGAATTACACAGCCGTTCCACGTTATTAAACATGACACTCAACCAAGATAATGAAGCCTTTCTTCATCTCATTTGGAATCCTAATCTAATTTCTTTGATTAATGGGCACTGATCTGCATATCAAGGGCTCTTGTTAATTTCTCCGGCAAATCCCTTTTTATGATGCGCTCGCAAAACAAAATAAGTATCTGTCTTAAGAATCTCTCTTTCCCTACCCCTTCTTTTCCACATGAGAGGCTTAATGGGGAAAGGGAATGGGGCTGGGTAGCAGGCTGATTAGATGATGGCTCCAACCACCATCCCCTCCTCCCACTCAAGACAAGACAGGAGAAGAGAGAATCTGCCATGTGTTTTGTTCAAGTTCAAGTTTATTTGTCTGATGTACAGGATACGCATGGTATACACTATTGAACGAAATGCGACAACAATAACAAATAAAATATATGATTTTTTGTTGTTGAATGGTCTTGGCCTCATTTGTCCTCTCTGTGCGGTAGTACTGCTCTGCTGCATTGACCATTATATCAAGGCACAAGGCGAGACCCAAATGCAGACACAGGAGGCAGATGGTTGGAGTCTTACAATGTTTATTAATCCAAAGGGGTAGGCAAGAGAATGGTCGTGGACAGGCAAATAGGTCAAAACCAGATCAGAGACCAGGCGGTACAGAGTGGCAGACAGGCTCGTGGTCAAGGCAGGCAGAATGGTCAGACAGGCGGATACAAAGTCCAGAAACAGGCAATGGTCAAAACCAGGACGACTAGAAAAAGGAGAGATCCAGGTATAAATATTTACAACTTTCTTCGCATCGCATACATTTTTTATATAGATTTTTTATTTTCTTTTATCTTCAAAAACACTCCTGCAACCTATCCCAGAAGCTAATTCAGAAGCTAGCCAGAAGCTAACCAGAAGCTAATCAGAAGCTAGTTAGCTTCTTTACTGGCTAATCGTTAGTATTCAGCTAACCACGGTTTGTGGTCATCAGCTATCCTTTAGCTCGAAAATCTATCGCCAGTTTTGTATGGCGCGGCTCAGACCGGAACATACCGGACCTATTTTTCTCTCCATGTCCCCGGATTTCAACCGCTAACTCTGGACATTTATACCTGGATCTCGCAGCTAGCTAGCTGCTATCCGTGTGACTATCGGCTTACGTCGGTTCCGGAGCAAACATCAATTATTCCGGAGCTAGCCAGCTGAAGAGTTCCATCAGTCACTCCTGGGCTACAATCACCTATCCGGACCCGTTTTACTGCCAACGCGGAGCCCCACCGGGCCTTCACAACTGGACTACCGACGTTATCTACCCGAGGGAGTTATCCGGCTGGCTCCTCCGCCGCGACGTTACCTTGGCCTTATTGGCTGCTATCTGAATAGACCTATCGGACAATTTATTTATTTTTGTTTAAATTTTTCTTGGGCCTCTATAACTATATCTGTTTTTTTTTGCGAATTGGATTGATCCCCTCTACCACACGGAACCCCACTAATCCTACCGACGGAAATGCACGAGGTGGCTAAAAACAGACCTCCATCCTATGCTAGCTTGCTACCGATAGCCCGGCTAGCAGTCTGAATCGCCGTGACCCTAACCAACCTCACTACTCACTGGAACCTTTTGATCACTCGACTAAGCATGCCTCTCCTTAATGTAAATATGCCTTGTTGTTCTGGTTAGTGTTTATTGGCTTATTTCACTGTAGAGCCTCTAGTCCTGCTCACTATACCTTATCCAACCTTAGTAGTTCCACCACCCACACATGCGATGACATCGCCTGGTTTCAATGATGTTTCTAGAGATAATATCTCTCTCATCATCACTCAATACCTAGGTTTACCTCCACTGTATTCACATCCTACCATACCTTTGTCTGTACATTATACCTTGAAGCTATTTTATCACCCCCAGAAACCTCCTTTTACTCTCTGTTCCAGACGTTCTAGACAACCAATTCTTATTGCTTTTAGCCGTACCCTTATTGTCACGACTTCTGCCTTGTTCGGGCGGTGCTTGGCGTTCGACGTCACCGGTCTTCTAGCCATCATTGATACTTTTTTCAATTTCCATTGGTTTTGTCTTGTCTTCCCACACACCTGTTTTCAATCCCATTCATTACCTGTTGTGTATTTAACCCTCTGTTTCCCTCATGTCTTTGTCAGAGATTGATTTGTTGTCAGTGTAGTGTTATTGTTTGTATAGGTGCGCGTCGGGTCTTCATACCCATGTTTTGTTTGTTTGTTCATTTATTGTTATGGAGCATACTTGTGGAACTTTATTAAAAGACTCCATATTTACACTCCATTTGACTCCCCTGCGCCTGACTTCCCTGCCACCTATTACACCTATGCATGACAGAATCTCTGACCAATATATATGAAGTCAGCAGGAGAAGACACTATACCCATGGACCTGGAGGAACGCGTTCAGGAACAAGCGAGGGAGCTTGAGTGTATCAGCTCCGTCATGGAGCACATTGTCCAGAAAATGGATCGCTGGGAGAGACAGGGAGTTTCTCCAGCGCCACCACCACCACAACCGGAATCTCCCGTGAACGTTTTTTCTTCTCCGGAATCGAGGATCCATTTATCCCTACCCACGGGATACAACGGAGATACTGCCAGGGTTTCCTCCTCAAGCTAAACTTATATCTAGCCACGGCCTCCCCAGTACCATCTGACCGTGAGAAGAGTTACGCCCTCGTCTCATGCCTCACCGGGAAAGCCCTGGAATGGGCCAGCGCTGTGTGTAGAAGGGAGGATGCGGCGTTGGACCATTTTGAGGAGTTCACCCGCCAGTTCCGGATAGTATTCGATCACCCACCTGAAGGCAAAGCAGCGGGTGAGCTCCTCTATCATCTGAGGCAGGAGACGAGGAGTGCACAGGATTTTGCTTTGGAATTTAGGACCTTGGCTGCCGGCGCTGGATGGAGCGACAGGGCCCTGATCGACCATTACCGTTGTAGTCTACACGAGGACGTCCGTCGGGAGCTGGCCTGTAGAGACTCCACCCTCACCTTCGACCAGCTGGTGGACATGTCCATCAAGCTGGACAACATGCTGGCTACTCGTGGACGTCTAGATCGGGGTCTGGTTGTTCCATCCTCCCGCACCCTCTCTCCCGAACCTATGGAATTGGGAGGGATGGTGCGCAGGGAGACCGGAGCTCGAGCACCATTCATGGTCGCAGAGGGCACACTGCTGGTCGGTGCCGGGTTGGTTCCTCTGGGAATAGAGAGGGCAGGCAGGGCATTCTGGCGTCACCCCAGGTGAGTAGGCACCATTCTCATCCAGAGGCCTCTGCTGCACTAATGTTTGTCTCTGTCTCTTTTCCTGATTGTTCCCTGCATTCCCAGTATAAGGCACTAGTTGATTCAGGTGCGGCTGGGAATTTCATTAATAAAAGTCTAGCTCATAGTTTAGGGATCCCTATTGTTCCTGTGGATATGCCTATCCCTATTCATGCCTTAGATAGTCGACCATTAGGGTCAGGGTTTATCAGGGAGGATACCGCACCTTTGTGTATGATAACGCAGGAGGGTCACAAGGAGAAGATTAGTCTTTTCCTTATTGATTCTCCTGCGTATTCTGTGGTGCTAGGCCTACCCTGGTTACTTTGTCATAACCCCACTGTTTCTTGGCCACAGAGGGCTCTCACGGGGTGGTCGCGAGAATGCTCAGGTAGGTGTTTAGGGGTTTCCGTTGGTGCTACTACGGTGGAAAGTCCAGACCAGGTCTCCACCATGCGCATTCCCCCCAAATATGCCGATTTGTCTCTCGCCTTCTGTAAAAAGAAGGCGACTCAATTACCTACAGAAGGCGACTCAATTACCACCCCATCGACGGGGGGATTGTGCGATAGATCTCCTGGTAGACGCTGCATATCCCAAGAGTCACGTGTATCCCCTGTCGTAAGCGGAGACGGAGGCTATGGAGACATATGTCTCTGAATCCCTGCGTCAGGGGTTCATTCAGCCATCCATTTCACCCGTCTCCTCGAGTTTCTTTTTTGTGAAGAAAAAGGATGGCGGTTTACGCCCGTGCATTGATTATCGAGGTCTTAATAAAATCACAGTGAAATATAGCTACCCGCTACCTCTGATCAATAGGGTTATTGAGTTAATGCACGTTTTTTCACAAAATTGGATCTCAGGAGTGCGTACAATCTGGTGCGTATTAAGAAGGGTGATGAGTGGAAGACGGCATTTAGCACTACCTCAGATCATTATGAGTACCTGGTCATGCCATATGGGTTGATGAATGCTCCATCAGTTTTCCAATCATTTGTAGATGAGATCTTCAGGGACCTGCACGGGCAGGGTGTAGTGGTGTATATCGATGATATTCTGATATACTCTGCTACACGCGCCGAGCATGTGTCCCTGGTGCGCAGGGTGCTTGGTCGCCTGTTGGAGCATGATCTATATGTCAAGGCTGAGAAATGCTTGTTTTTCCAACAATCCATCTCCTTCCTAGGGCATCTGATTTCCACTTCAGGAGTGGAGATGGAGAGCGACCGCATTACAGCCGTGCGTAATTGGCCGACTCCAACCACGGTAAAGGAGTTGCAGCGTTTTTTGGGGTTTTCCAATTACTACCGGAGGTTTATCCTGGGTTTTGGTCAGGTGGCAGCTCCCATTACCTCACTGCTAAAGGGGGGCCTGGTGCGCTTGCAGTGGTCGGCTGAGGCGAACAGGGCTTTTGAGCACCTGAAGACTCTGTTTACCTCGGTGCCTGTGCTGGCTCATCCGGATCCCTCTTTGCCATTCATAGTGGAGGTGGACGCATCCGAAGCTGGGATAGGAGCAGTGCTCTCTCAGCGTTCGGGTATGCCACTGAAGCTTCGCCCCTGTGCTTTCTTTTCGAAGAAGCTCAGCCCAGCGGAGCGAAACTATGATGTGGGGAACCGAGAGCTGTTAGCTGTCATAGAAGCCTTGAAGGTGTGGAGGCATTGGCTTGAGGGGGCTAAACACCCTTTTCTCATCTGGACTGACCACCGCAATCTGGAGTACATCCGGCAGGCGAAGAGATTGAATCCTCGCCAGGCAAGGTGGGCCATGTTTTTCACTCGTTTTGTGTTTACTCTTTCTTACAGACCAGGCTCCCAGAAAGTTAAGGCAGACGCATTGTCTCGGCTGTATGACACAGAGGAGCGGTCCATGGATCCCACTCCCATACTCCCAGCTTCGTGTCTGGTGGCGCCCCTAGTGTGGGAGCTGGACGCGGACATTGAGCGGGCGTCACGTGCAGAGCCTTCTCCCCTTGAGTGTCCAGCTGGTCGTCTGTACGTTCCATCTGCTGTCCGCGACCGATTGATATATTGGGCTCACACGTCACCCTCCTCTGGTCATCCTGGGATAGGTCGGACGATGCGCTGTCTTGAAGGAAGGTACTGCTGGCCCACTTTAGCTAAGGATGTGAGGATTTATGTTTCTTCCTGTTCGGTGTGCGCCCAGTGCAAGGCTCCTAGACACCTGCCCAGAGGTAAGCTACAACCTCTACCCGTTCCTCAACGGCCATGGTCGCACCTGTCGGTGGATTTTTTGACTGATCTTCCACCTACACAGGGTTACACCACGATCCTGGTCATTGTGGATCGGTTTTCAAAGTCCTGTCATCTCCTCCCTTTGCCCGGTCTCCCTACGGCCTTACAAACTGCAGAGGCCCTGTTTACACATGTTTTCCGGCACTATGGGGTGCCTGAGGATATAGTGTCTGATCGGGGTCCCCAGTTCACATCAAGGGTCTGGAAGGCGTTCATGGAGCGTCTGGGGATCTCGGTTAGTCTTACCTCAGGTTTTCACCCCGAGAGTAATGGGCAGGTGGAGAGAGTTAACCAGGATGTGGGTAGGTTTCTGCGGTCTTATTGCCAGGATCGGCCGGGGGAGTGGGCGAAGTTCATGCCCTGGGCAGAGATGGCTCAGAACTCGCTACGTCACTCCTCCACTAACCTTACTCCCTTTCAATGTGTATTAGGGTATCAGCCGGTTCTGGCTCCTTGGCATCAGAGCCAGACCGAGGCCCCTGCGGTGGACAATTGGTTTCGGCACGCTGAGGAAACCTGGGAGGCAGCCCACGTCCACCTTCAGCGTGCCATAAGGCGCCAGAAAATTGGCGCAGACCGTCGCCACAGTGAGGCCCCAGTGTTCGCACCAGGGGACAGGGTCTGGCTCTCGACCCGAAACCTGCCCCTTCGCCTGCTCTGCCGGAAGCTGGGTCCGCGGTTTGTGGGGCCGTTTAATGTCCTGAGGAGAGTGAACGAGGTATGTTATAGGTTACATCTACCCACTCATTACCGTATTAATCCCTCGTTCCATGTGTCTCTCCTCAGGCCGATGGTGGCTGGCCCGCTCCAGGAGGCTGAAGTGCGTGATGTTCCTCCGCCTCCTCTAGACATCAAGGGGGTTCCGGCGTACACTGTTCGATCCATTTTGGATTCGAGACGTCGGGCGAGGGGCCTTCAGTACCTCGTGGACTGAGAGGGGTACGGGCCGGAGGAGAGATGCTGGGTTCTGGTGGAGGACGTGTTAGATCCTTCCATGTGTTAGATCCTTCCATGTTATCAGAATTGTGGTCCTTCTGTAGCTCAGTTGGTAGAGCATGGCGCTTGTAACGCCAGGGTAGTGGGTTCAATTCCCGGGACCACCCATACGTAGAATGTATGCACACATGACTGTAAGTCGCTTTGGATAAAAGCGTCTGCTAAATGGCATATATTATTATTATATATATTAATTCCACCGTCTCCAACCGGATCGCCCTGCACCTCGCCCTCCGGGTCGTCCCCGAGGCCGGTGTCGACGCGCAGCTGGAGCCGCGCGTCAGGGGGGGGGTACTGTCACGACTTCTGCCGAAGTCGTTGCCTCTCCTTGTTCGGGCGGTGCTCGGCGTTCGACGTCACCGGTCTTCTAGCCATCATTGATCCTTTTTTCATTTTCCATTGGTTTTGTCTTGTCTTCCCACACACCTGTTTTCAATCCCATTCATTACCTGTTGTGTATTTAACCCTCTGTTTCCCTCATGTCTTTGTCAGAGATTGATTTGTTGTCAGTGTAGTGTTATTGTTTGTATAGGTGCGCGTCGGGTCTTCGTACCCATGTTTTGTTTGTTTGTTCATTTATTGTTATGGAGCATACTTGTGGAACTTTATTAAAAGACTCCATATTTACACTCCATTTGACTCTCCTGCGCCTGACTTCCCTGCCACCTATTACACCTATGCATGACACTTATCCTACTCCTCCTCTGTTCCTCTGGCAATGTAGAGGTGAATCCAGGCCCTGCAGTGCCTAGCTCCACTCCTATTCCCCAGGCGCTCTCTTTTGATGACTTCTGTAACCGTAATAGCCTTGGTTTCATGCATGTTAACATTAGAAGCCTCCTCCCTAAGTTTGTTTTATTCACTGCTTTAGCACACTCTGCCAACCCGGATGTTCTAGCTATGTCTGAATCCTGGCTTAGGAAGACCACCAAAAATTCTGAAATTTTCATCCCAAACTACAACATTTTCAGACAAGATAGAACTGCCAAAGGGGGTGGTGTTGCAATCTACTGCAAAGATAGCCTGCAGAGTTCTGTCCTAATGTCCAGGTCTGTATCCAAACAATTTGAACTACTTTTAAAAATCCACCTCTCTAAAATCAAGTCTCTCACCGTTGCCGCCTGCTATAGACCACCCTCTGCCCCCAGCTGTGCTCTGGACACCATATGTGAACTGATTGCTCCCCATCTATCTTCAGAGCTCGTGCTGCTAGGCGACCTAAACTGGAACATGCTTAACACCCCAGGGTTCAATTCTTGGACCGACTCTCTTCTCTGTATACATCAATGAGGTCGCTCTTGCTGCTGGTGAGTCTCTGATCCACCTCTACGCAGACGACACCATTCTGTATACTTCTGGCCCCTCTTTGGACACTGTGTTTTAACTAACCTCCAGGCAAGCTTCAATGCCATACAACTCTCCTTCCGTGGCCTCCAATTGCTCTTAAATACAAGTAAAACTAAATGCATGCTCTTCAACCAATCGCTGCCTGCACCTGCCCGCCTGTCCAACATCACTACTCTGGACAGACTGTAAACTCTCCTTCCAGACCCACATTAAACATCTCCAATCCAAAGTTAAATCTAGAATTGGCTTCCTATTTCGCAACAAAGCATCCTTCACTCGTGCTGCCAAACACACCCTTGTAAAACTGACCATCCTACCAATCCTCGACTTCGGCGATGTCATTTACAAAATAGCTTCCAATACCCTACTCAACAAATTGGATGCAGTCTATTACAGTACAATCCGTTTTGTCACCAAAGACCCATATACTACCCATCATTGCGACCTGTACGCTCTCGTTGGCTGGCCCTCGCTTCATACTCGTGGCCAAACCCACTGGCTCCATGTCATCTACAAGTCCCTGCTAGGTAAAGTCCCCCCTTATCTCAGCTCGCTGGTCACCATAGCATCTCCCATCTCCCACACGCTCCAGCAGGTAGATCTCTCTAGTCACCCCCAAAACCATAGCGTATGTGTAGGTATGTACGGCAGGACCAAATCGGAAAGATAGGTAGGAGCAAGCAAGCCCATGTAAATTTTTGTAGGTTATCAGTAAAACCTTGAAATCAGCCCTTGACTTAACAGGAAGCCAGTGTAGGGAGGCTAGCACTGGAGTAATATAATCACATTTTGAGGTTCTAGTCTGGGTTCTAGCAGCCGTATCACTAACTGAAGTTTATTTAGTGCTTTATCCAGGTAGCCGGAAAGTAGAGCATTGCAGTAGTCTAACCTAGAAGTTTAAAAAAAAGCATGGATACATTTTTCTGCATCAATTTTGGACAGAAAGATTCTGATCTTTGCAATGTTACGCAGATGGAAAAAAGCTGTCCTTGAAACAATCTTGATATGTTCATCAAAAGAGAGATCAGTTAGCCTAATATGATCCACTGTCACTAGCGATCCTCAGCAACAACCACACGAACGCAGAGGAAAGAATGGTAAACTAACAATGGAATGGAATGATCCAAGATGTATGGAAACTAGTACTAAACTGACAAGTTCTAAATGTCTGTGGGTATAACTGATGGTGGCTACTGATAGTGGCTAATATTTAACATGGCACAAATCTGCTAAAAATACAGTGAAAAGTCTGGGTATAAAATTAATATCTTCTATAAATCCTAAATCAACTCGGTAGGTTTGGCACTATACTGTCATTTGCGTATGGCTACAGAAGCCTATAGCTTGGGTCTCCAAATGCCATCCCTGCAAGTTATAAGGCCAGCATTTCATAAACTTGTGGAAAAGGTTGATAATCCTTCAGTTTTCTGCCATATGACTGGTTTGACATTTGTCTCTAGCGATCTAGCGATTTAAAACAATTGTCATTTATATTTATAATCCCCTTATCTAAATGGGTTACTCATTTACCTAGCTCTTATCAATAGCTCTTATCAATTTGTAAATTACAGTACATGGAGAATGGTGTTATTTCTATAGGAAAAAATATATAATTTCATTGTGCGTAAAGCTGGTGTAATTATGAGGGAATCAAACCAAGGTCAGAATACGACGTATCTGTAGACACACCTCCTTCTTCAATTCATTGGATCTCTACCCCAAACAAATAGCCGAATTAAGTTCAAGGTCAGAATACGCATAGCAATAAAAGGGAATTATGTCCAATTTACACATGCTTAGCTCGGGTTGGAATTCCCCCCATAGTGAATAGAGGACCATATGGGACTCAACCCATCATGTTTCTCAACTTTCGCAACTGCAACTAGAGTGCTTCTCAAATGGTTGTTTTTCTTAAAGCCACCTACACAGTACATGTCTACCTCTGCATCATGCATTACTGTGGGCTTAGAAGAAATGTCAGGAAGGGTTTCGGAATTGCACGGTGGTATTAGCCAGTGGCAGCAGCTAATTGGTTGAAGACGTGAGGTGGTTGGAGTTATGATATGATGCTAAGTTTTCAAACTACCGGTAGTTTCTTTGAGAAGATATATAATGTGATCTGTGCATTTGAAAAACAGCATGAATACACCTATTTCACTTTTGCATGTCAAAAAGAAGGACCACTACTGCACATCCTGCCACTAATTTGAACAGATGAACAAAGGGGCACCAGGGTGAACGCAACAAGCATGCAGATGCATGAAGTGAAAACACATTATCTAACTAGGGATAGCTAGCTAACATAATGTCAGAAAGCATGATGCGCTAGCCAGTTAACTTTCATTCTGACATAACTTAGTCAGATATTATTTTAGAACTACTTGAAATTGGCATGGGAGCTAACTAGCTTGCAAGCTACCAGCTAGCTATGGCTAGCAAGCTGCTTATCAAAGGTAGATAACTGGTTAATGTGATAATGCTTTGTGATACACCTGGTTTTATGCTGTTTTAGTCCACACAACATGTTGCCCGGTCACCTACAGTAGAACATTGTGAACCCGGGGGAAACAATAAAATTGGCCATGCTTTGTTGTCCTATCAGATAGGAGATTAGAAGGTTCTAGCTAGTGTATCCCTCTGTCATTCAACTCTTATTGTCACGCCCTGACCATAGAGAGCCTTTTTATTCTCTATTCTGGTTAGGTCGGGGTGTGACTAGGGTGGGTAATCTAGGTTTTTATTTCTATGTTGGCCTGGTATGGTTCCCAATCAGAGGCAGCTGTTTAGCGTTGTCTCTGATTGGGGATCATATTTAGGCAGCCATTTCCCCAGTGTGTTTTGTGGGATCTTGTTTATGTGTAGTTGCCTGTGAGCACTCCATAGCTTCCCGTATCGTTTATTCTTTATTGTTTTTTGTGCGGTTCACTTATAATAAAAATGTTGAACCGATTTCACGCTGCACTTTGCTCCGAATGTTCTTACGACGATCGTGACACTTATTGGATGTAGTTGTCCCGTTTATGGATGTAGTTGTCCAGTTTATCGGCTCCAAGGCTCCCATGATTGCTATGATTATTTATTTACAAGTTAATTACAATTTGCTTTTTACTTTAGGCCATCGGTGCCTGATAGAGCAGGTCTAGTCTCACGTGCTAGATTGAAGTAAGCTGTCTGGCGTAAGAGACTACTTTCAGCATATCTGACTACCACTCCATTTTGCTTCTCCCCACTTAGAAACAAAGACTCAAGAGGGAAGTTCCGGTGGTCAGGTCTGTACAATGCTGGTCCGACCAATCAGAATTCATGCTCCAAGACTCTTTTTATCACGTGGACTGTTTTGGGTCACCCCTGGGAGTAACATCAATGGATACGCTGATTCATAAAGAAATGCATAGATGATGTGATACCTATAATGTCTTTCAAAACATAACCGAATCAAAAACTGTGGATTGTTGGCAGACTTGTAAAGAAACTGAAGGAGAGAGATGCGGCTTACAAACACGGTGAGGTGACCAGGGATGGGTGTTAAACAATACAAATACAACCTACGCAGATAGATCAAGATGGTGAAACACAAGTATAGGGACCAGGTGGAAGAGCAATTCAGCGGGTCGGATACAAGGCGTATGTGGCAGGGGCTCCTAACGATTATGGATTACAAAAAGAAAGCCATCCACCAACACCGCCCTTCTGGATGAGCTAAACATCTTTTTCTCACACTACTGAGCGACCGAGGAGAGCATCTGAGGTCAACATATTAACAGACCCCACGGAGGATGTGTGTTAGTCATTCAAACCTATTAACCCTCCCTAGCCATGCCATCAGATCATGTAGAGATCAATCTTTCTCTTGCCCAGGTCGCTATCCCCACCTGCCTCAAGATGTCCACTATCATCCCCATGCCCAAGAAAGGGAAAGTAACTGAATGATTACCAACCCGTAGCATTTACTTCCGTCGTCATGAAGTTCCTTCGAGAGGCTAGTCAAAGACCACATCACCTCCTCCCTCCCCGACACCGACAGATCCACGGATGACACAGTCGCCATTGCACTGCACACTGCCCTCACCCACCTGGACAACAATAATGCATATGTGAGGATGCTGTTCATTGACTACAGCTTGGCTTTCAATATCATAGTGCCCTCTAAGCTCACCACAAAGCTCACAGCCCTGGGACTGAACTCCTCCCCATGCAACTGGGTCCTGGACTTCCTGACGGGCCGCCCCTCGGTGGTGAAGGTAGGCAACATTACCTCCTCCACACTGATCCTCAACACGGGGGCCCCACAAGGGTGTGTCCTCAGACCCCTCTGGTACTCCCTGTATACCCACGACTGCATGGGCTCACACATATCCAACTCCATCATCAAGTTCGCTGATGACACGACAGTAGTAGGCCTGATTACCAACAACGACGAGGCGGCCTACAGGGACGGGGTAGGCACTTTAACTGTGTGGTGCCAGGTAAACAACCTCTCAATCAACGTCAGAAAAACAAAAGAGCTGATTGTGGACTTCAGGAGGAACCAGGCTGGACACGCCCCCACACTCATCAAAGGGGCCATCGTGGAGATGGACAAAAACTTCAAGTTCCTCAGCGTACACATCTCGGAGGAGCTGAAATGGTCAAACCACAAGGACACTGTGGTGAAGAAAGCACAACAGCGACTCTTCAACCTCAGGATGCTGAAGAAATGTGTAGTTTCCCCAAGGGCCCACAGTAGCACCATCGAGAGAATACTGTTAGGTTGTATCACAACCTGGTATGGAAACCACGGCGGACTGCAAGGTACTACAGAGGGTGGTACGCTCAGACAATCACACCATTGGTTGCACACTGCCTGCCCCCCAGAACACCTAGAACACCAGATTTCGCAGGAAAGCCAAGAAGATGTTCAGGGACCCCAGTCACCCGAGCCATGGTCTGTTCTCCCCGTTCCATCACCCAGAAGCGGGCAGTATAGGAGTATCATGGCAAAAACTTTAGGACTGGCCAATAGCTTCTACCCCCAGAACATCTGGCTGCTGAATATTATCATGTTGAATAGCCACCACTAGCCAGTTACTGCTCCCACCGTCCCCCATCCCTCCCACTCCCCCGCACTTCCTACCAGTCTTCACCCCCCTGCTGCTCCCCCTATGGACATTTCCCACCCCCCTCAATGGACGTTTACCCTGACCCCACCCCATTGGACATGTATCTTTGTGCACAGTTGTTAATATGTATATACAGCATTATTATTGTCATGACGTTGCCCTGTTGGGGAGGTTTGTGACCCCCCATAAATACCTTTCCCCCTTTTTCTCTCCACTCTACAGAATGGACTGTTGGAAAGCCCTTCGTTAACATAGAGAGAGTATTGTAACATCAACAGGTTGGGGAAAATAACTATCTTTATGTAATCCAACCAGTTGAAAGTGTCCGTGGTACTTAAAGAATATGATGTCAGATCAGATGTCGTCTGAGACATTATTACTGATGATAGGATGACATAAACTGTATCTTGGAAAGTCTACACATTCTAGTTATCAGATTCACGTGGAATTGTTGTGCAATTTAAATGTTTAAATATGAAACTATTTGTGAAAGATTAAATGTAATTTTAGTTTTTAAAATGAGAGAATTGTTTTCATTAGTAAAATATGCTCAATCAGTGGTTACACCCACGTGAATAGGCATTGGTTGGAAATGATGAACCAACCCCTTTTCTACATTTCTATAAGAGCCCCCATGACCCAATTCACGGTAAACTAAGCCAACCTTAGCATGAGCTCTGGTTGCGAATGGTTGAACGACAACCTAACGAAATTAACATTGTGTTCCCGATGACGTTTAGGACTGATGTCCATACGTTTAAAAGGACGAATTTCAACATGGAGGTGACGATCGCCACGCTGGAAGGATGAATTTCGACTATACCAGCCAGAATATAGCATGAGCTTATAGTATGGCAACTTTGTATGAACTTTGAACTATTATTCACGAAAGAAGTGATACATGCAGTCGTGGGTGAACAGGGAGTACAGGAGGGGACTGAGCACGCACCCCTGGAGAGCTCCAGTGTTGAGGATCAGTGTGGCAGATGTGTTGCTACCTACCCTCACCACCTGGGGGCGGCCCCTCAGGAAGTCCAGGATCCAGTTGCAGAGGGAGGTGTTTAGTCCCAGGATCCTTAGCTTAGTGATGAGCTTTGAGGGTACTATGATGTTGAACGCTGAGCTGTAGTCAATGAATAGCATTCTCACATAAGTGTTCCTTTGTCCAGGTGGGAAATGGCAGTGTGGCGTGCAATAGAGATTGCATCAACTGTGGATCTGTTTGAGCGGAATGCAAATTGGAGTGGGTCTAGGGTTTCTGGGATAATGGTGTTGATATGAGCCATTACAAACCTTTCAAAGCACTTCATGGCTTCGGACGTGAGTGCTATTTAGGTAGGTTGCCTTTGTGTTCTTGGGTACAGGGACTATGGTGGTCTGCTTGAAACATCTTGGTATTACAGACTCAATCAGGGACATATTGAAAATGTCAGTGAAGACACCTACCAGTTGGTCAGCAAACGTCCTGGTAATCCGTCTGGCCCCGCACCCTTGTGTATGTTGACCTGTCCTACTCACGTCAGCTACGAAGATTGTGGTCACACAGTCGTCCGGAACAGCTGATGCTCTCATGCATGTCTCAGTGTTGCTTGCCTCAAAGCGAGCATAGAAGTGATTTTGCTCGTTTAGTAGGCTTGTGAGTTTATTCAGAAGACAACAGCTCTATAAACATTCTTCCGTGGTGCCCCGACTTCCTAGTTAATTACATTTACATCATTAGTTTAATCAGGTAATATAAATTACAGAGACTTTATTTGATAAAATAGCATGTCATATATCACTTAATCCATAGTAAAGACACAACATTATATACAGTATTATTATAAACTATTTTTATTATATTTATATTCTTTTATTTGACTTTGTCATGCACTGTTGGAGCTCATAGCGCAATAATTTCACTGTACTTTGTAATCACATCTGCAACCCTGTACACGTGACAATAAACTCTCTAAATATAAATCAAATCAAATCAAATCAAATTTATTTATATAGCCCTTCGTACATCAGCTGATATCTCAAAGTGCTGTACAGAAACCCAGCCTAAAACCCCAAACAGCAAACAATGCAGGTGTAAAAGCACGGTGGCTAGGAAAAACTCCCTAGAAAGGCCAAAACCTAGGAAGAAACCTAGAGAGGAACCGGGCTATGTGGGGTGGCCAGTCCTCTTCTGGCTGTGCCGGGTAGAGATTATAACAGAACATGACCAAGATGTTCAAATGTTCATAAATGACCAGCATGGTCGAATAATAATAAGGCAGAACAGTTGAAACTGGAGCAGCAGCACAGTCAGGTGGACTGGGGACAGCAAGGAGCCTTCATGTCAGGTAGTCCTGGGGCACGGTCCTAGGGCTCAGGTCAGTTGAAAATAAAAAAGGAGACTAGAGCACACAGAAGTTCAAACTTTGTGCTGTTATAATTAATGATATGAAATCCTGCAATTTTATTGGGGCTGTTCCCCCCGTTATTGGTGCAGTTCCCCCCAAAAACTATCCAAGCAATGTTCACACGGCGTATGCACCCACAGAGGCGGCGCTGCGGTAGCTGGCAGTCACTAAGGAGCAGAGTAGTAAGTAACTGAACAGCTTGTTTTGAAACAGAAACATGTACACCTTTACCACACTTTGATTAACATTAACATTTAAAGCATAAAAAGCCATGAATTATGCAGTATATACAGTGCATTTGGAAAGGATTTTGTCACGTTACAGTCTTTTTTTAAAACGTTTTTTTATACCCCTTTTTCTCCCCAATTTCATGGTATCCAATTGGTAGTTACAGTCCTATCTCATCGCTGCAACTCCCATACGGACTCTGGAGCCGTCCGTCCTCCGAAACACAACCCCGCTTAACCCAGAAGCCAGCCGCACCAATGTGTCGGAGGAAACAGCGTACATCTGGCGACTGTTTCAGCATGCACTGTGCCCGGCCCGCCACAGGAGTCGCTAGTGCGCGATGGGACAAGAACATTCCTGCCGGCCAAACTGTCCCCTACCTCGGACAACCCTGGGCCAATTGTGTGCCGCCCCATGGTTCTCCCAGTCGCGGCCTGCTGCGACAGAGCCTGGACTCGAAACAGGATCTCTTGTGGCACAGCATCACTCGGGAGGCGCTGTCACTTTACAGTCTTATTCTAAAATGTATTCCATTGTTTTTTTCCTCATCAATCTAGGTACCCCATACTGACAAAAACGTTGTATTTTTTTCTTTTAGCAAATGTATTTAAAAAAAACTGAAATATCACATTTACAGTTGAAGTTGGAAGTTTACATAAACTAAGGATGGAGACATTAAAACTTGTTGATTAATGATTCACTGTATCACAATTCCAGTGGGTCAGAAGTTTACATACACTAAGTTGACTGTGCCTTTAAACAGCTTGGAAAATACCAGAAAATGATATCATGGCTTTAGAAGCTTCTGATAGGCTAATTGACATAATTTGAGTCAATTGGAGGTGTACCTGTGGATGTATTTCAAGGCCTACCTTCAAACTCAGTGCCTCTTTGCTTGACATTTTGGGAAAATCTAAATAAATCAGCCAAGACCTCAGAAAAAAAACTGTAGACCTCCACAAGTCTGGTTCATTCTTGGGAGCAATTTCCAAACACCTGAAGGTACCACATTGATCTGTACAAACAATAGTACGCAAGTATAAACACCATGGGACAACGCAGCCATCATATCGCTCAGGAAGGAGACACGTTCTGCCTCCTAGAGATGAACGTACTTCAGTGTGAAAAGTGCAAATCAATCCCAGAACAACAGCAAAGGACCTTGTGAAGATGCAGGAGGAAACAGGTACAAAAGTATCTATATCCACAGTAAAACGAGTCCTATATCGACAAAACCTGAAAGTCCACTCAGCAAGGAAGAAGCCACTACTCCAAAATGACCATAAAAAAGCCAGACTATGGTTTGCAACTGCACATGGGGACAAAGATCGTACTTTTTGGAGAAATGTCCTCTGGTCTGATGAAACAAAAATAGAACTGTTTGGCCATAATGACCATCGTTATGTTTGGAGGAAAGCCAAAGAACACCATCCCAACCATGAAGCATGGGGGTGGCAGCATCATGTTGTGGGGGTGCTTTGCTGCAGGAGGGACTGGTGCACTTCACAAAATAGATGGCATCATGAAGGAGGAAAATTATGTGGATATATTGAAGCAACATCTCAAGACATCAGTCAGGAAGTTAAAGCTTGGTCGCAAATTGGTCTTCCAAATGGAAAATGACCCCAAGCATATTTCCAAAGTTGTGGCAAAATAGCTTAAGGACAACAAATACAAGGTATTGGAGTGGCCATCACAAGCCCTGACCTCAATCCTATAGAACATTTGTTGACAGAACTGAAAAAGCGTTCTGACTCAGTTACACTAGCTCTGTCAGAAGGAATGGGCCAAAATTCAGCCAACTTATTGTGGCAAGCTTGTGGAAGGCTATCCGAAACGTTTGACCCAAATTAAACAATTTAAAGGCAATGCTACCAAATACTAATTGAGTGTATGTAAACTTCTGACCCACTGGGAATGTGATGAAAGAAATAAAAGTTGAAAGAAATAATTCTCTCAGCTATTATTCTGACATTTCACATTCTTAAAATAAAGTGGTGATCCAAACTGACCTAAGACAGGGGATTTCAACTAGGATTAAATGTCAGGAATTGTGAAAAACTGAGTTGAAATGTATTTGGCTAAGGTGTATGTAAACTTCCGACTTCAACTGCACATAAGTATTTAGACCCTTTACTCAGTACTTTGTTGAAGCACCTTTGGCACCGATTACAGCCTAGAGTCTTCTTGAGTATGACGTTACAAGCTTAGCTGTAACGGTCATTGTTGCATGAAGAAGGTGTGGACCAAAGTGCAGCGTGGTACGTGTTCATGATTTTTATTTGACTGAACACTAAAAGACAAAACAACAACGTGAATAAACGAAACCGAAACAGTCCTGTAAGGTGCAGAAAACACTAAACAGAAAATAACAACACACAAAAAAACTACCAAAGTATGGGAAAAAGCTACCAAAGTATGGGAAAAAGCTACCAAAGTATGGTTCTCAATCAGAGACAACGATAGACAGCTGCCTCTGATTGAGAACCACACTCGGCCAAACAACAAAGTAATACAAAACATAGAAAATGAACATTGAATGCCCACCCAAGTCACACCCTGGCCTAACCAAAATAGAGAATAAAAGCCTCTCTATGGCCAGGACGTGTTATTAATACACCTGTATTTAGGGAGTTTCTCCCATTCTTCTCTGCAGATCCTCTCCAGTTCTGTCATGTTGGAATGGGAGCATTGCTGCACAGCTATTTTCAGGTCTCTCTAGAGATGTTCGATTGGGCTCTGGCTGGGCCACTCAAGGACATTCAGAGACTTGTCCTGATGCAACTCCTGAATTGTCTTGGCTGTGTGCTTAAGGTTGCTGTCCTTTTGGAAGGTGAACCTTCGCCCAAGTCTGAGGTCCTGAGCACTCTGAAGCAGTACTTTGCTCCGTTCATCTTTGCCTCGATCCTGTCTAGTCCCCCAGTCCCTGACGCCGATAAACATCCCCACAGCATGAGGCTGCCACTACCATGCTTCACCGTAAGGATGGTGCCAGGTGTCTTCCAAACGTGATGCTTGGCATTTAGGCAAAAGAGTTCAATCTTGGTTTCATCAGACCAGAGAATCTTGTTTCTCATGGTCTAAGAGTCTTTAGGTGACTTTTGGCAAACTCCCAAGCGGGCTGTCATGTGCCTTTTCCTGAGGAGTGGCTTCTGTCTGGCCACTCTACCATAAAGGCCTGATTGGTGGAGTGCTGCAGAGATGGTTTTCCTTCTGGAAGGTTCTCCCATTTCCACAGAGGAACTCTAGAGCTCTGTCAGTGTGACCATTGGGTTCTTGGTCACCTCCTTGACCAAGGCCCTTCCCCCACGATTGCTCAGTTTGGCTTGGCAGCCAGCTCTAGGAAGAGTCTTGGTGGTTCCAAACTTCTTCCATTTTCAAATATTGGAGGCCACTATGTTCTTGGGGACCTTCAATGCTGCAGAAATGTTTTGGTATCCTTCCCCAGATCTGTGCCTCGTCACAATCCTGCCTTGGAGCTCAACGGACAATTCCTTTGACCTTACAGATTGATTTTTGCTCTGACATGCACTGTCAACTGTGGGACCTTATATAGAAAGGTGTGTGCCTTTCCAAATCAATTGAACTTACCACAGGTGGTCTCCAATAAAGGTGTAGAATAATCTCAAGGATGATCAATGGAAACAGGATGCACCTGAACTGAATTTCGAGTCTCATAGGGTCTGAATTTTTGTGGGGCAAAACATTCTAAAAACATGTTTTCACTTTTTCATGTATTTATTTAATCCATTGTAGAATAAGGCTGTAATGTAACAAAATGTGGATAAAGTGAAGTGGTCTGGATATTTTCCAAAAGGCACTGTATATATATATACATATATATGTATTTTGTATTTTACTGTTGATAAAGCATTCCAAGTGACTACCTCATGAAACTGGTTGAGAGAATGCAAAGGGTGTGCAAAGCTGCCATCAAGGCAAAGGGTGGCTACTTTGAAGATCCTCAAATATAACATATATTTTGATTTGTTTCACACTTTTTTGGTTACTACATGATTGCATATGTGTTATTTCATAGTTTTGATGTCTTCACCATTATTCTACAATGTAGAAAATATATATTTTTTAAAAGGACCAATCACAAGTGGGGCGCCGCCCCTAACGCCCTAATGGGCGAGCCACCACTGGTATTAGCACATTGCTACAGTGTCACAAATTCTACATTGTGCAACAACAGCAAGGCTGGGAGCAATGGCGGATGTAGCCTTAGACCGAGAGGGAGACAGGGAGACTCAAGAATTTCAGAGATTTCTAAGCATGCAGAAAGGGGGTAGGGCGGGGGAGCTGGTTCCCCCTCAGGGTGAGCTGAACTGGGAAGAAAGGCGAATAAACACAGAAGCTAGTCAGTGTGACAATACCAGCCCTCTCTCTCTCTCTCTCTCTCTCTCTCTCTCTCTTTCTCTCTCGCTCTCTCTCTCTCTCTCTCTCTCTCTGTTGAGCCTGTAATTATCATCATACTCTGTAGCTCTGCTCAATCAATCATGGTCATTCTCTCAGCCACCCACCCCTTGAGGAACACTCCATCAAAACCTTTTGAATGAGTTTTGCTGTTGGGCAACAAAGAGACATAGAGAGAGATACAGAGCTAGAGAATGTTTTTAAAAGTGTATAATCTAGAGTTCACTCTCACTTTCCCTGCCTTGCCACTCTCTCTTTGTCTTCCTTTCCTTCACGTTTATGTCTGTCCATCCCACTGCGCCTAAACCGTCAATGCATCTCTGTGAATCCCTGGCTCGCCAATAGCCTGGGTGATCAGAAATCAATCCCTTTCGCCGCTGCTAAAATAAATACGTGTGAGATCACTGGGGATGTCACCAGGGGCTCCCCACAAGCCAGACAAACCAGCCGTTTGTCTTCTTTCAGCCTCTGCAGCAATATCTCCCTAATCCATCGCTTCCAGCCAAAGGCACAATAAGTTCATTAACCAGCTCATTCCATCAGCACCTCAAAGGAACTTTAAAGCAAGCAATCCCTCATTTATGGGTTAATTAATAAGATGGGGAAAGGTAAACATCATAAGAATCTATTTGCCAGACTAAAGCTGTATTGGGGGAGGCCTTGGGAAAAAGCTCTTCCGACTGATTAAGATGATCCCGGAGACTAAACATGGACACATTTGCTCTGACTGCAGCCCTCTCCAAGGTGGATATTGTTTTGAAGTTTAATGGGAAGGTTCACTTCCCAATAGCCACATCAACACAATTAAATCATTGTATGCTTGGGAAATTAGGTTGTCAAATAGCAAGCAGAATTCCCATTTGGGAAGGCAGACTGTAGTGTACAGTGAGTGCTGCAATATGCCTGCAATCTCCAATTGTCTTTGCAGACAAGCGAACCCAATTGACTGTATTATTCTGCTGTCGTGATTGGTTCTCTGCTCCTCCATCTTGGCAGCTTGACATCAGTAGAGGAAGAGTGACATCCAAATACACCCACTCTGTGTTTGTCTGTCCAAAATGGTTCCATTTTCCAGCAGCCCTGTATCATCTGCCTCAGCTACTATAGATCCACCAATGATGACAGACAGACAGATCATTTTATAGTATCACACAAGGCTACCGTAGGTGACCATGATAGCAATAGGCGTCCATGATGACAATGTCAGACAGAGGCTGTTGTGCCCCAGTCTCTCTGATGAGCAAGTGTGTCTATCTACACTCCCAAAAGAGACAGTTCCAAATTACCATGAACTACAGGCTCCAAATTGTGATTACAATCGTGCAAGGCTAAATCATTCTGCTGTTGGAGGAAATAACCTGGCTTAGATAATGAACAGATGAAGCTTCGACGTGATTGGCACTTTGAGCATAAATAACCATGGTAACCGAGTAATTGCCATAAAGTTCTCTTGTCTCAGAAATAGCGGTTTGGGGGAAAAAGGGAGTCAGAAATTAGTCCTTGCTCAGTTCAACTTATATATCATTGTATGCATTGTGGCCATTTATTTGTGTCACAAAGGACTGCAGTGGCGCGCTCTCTACATGATCCTTTCTCCTGGCATTAAAGAAGGACTTTTATATCGAGGGTTATGATTATGAAATGCTTTTCTTTTGAAAAGGAATCAAATCCCAACTTAATCCACAGATAAGACTTGTCTAGGCTATGGAAATAATGTATTGTACTGGCACAGCATTCAATCTGCCTACATGAAAGGTGTCCTTATTTTCCAAAATGGCTTCTCTTAAAATAAAAAATATATGCAATGCCGGGAGTGTTTTTTGTCTCTTAATTTCCTTTGGGATATTTTTTTTCTCTCCACATTTCAAGGAGAGGTAACAGAGGTGGTAGTGCTACTACTACTAGTAGTCCTAGTAGTGGTGTTGTTGGTGGTAGTAGTAGTTGTAGTAGTAGTAGTAGTAGTAGTAGTAGTAGGCCTAGAAAAGGGTATTCTTACAACCTAGCTATCTGTGTATTTGACTGGTGTGGCCACTGAGGTATAATAAGAACTAGACTGCATCCAACATGATCAACTTTTGTTTTCAACGTAATCTAGACACGTCCGCATACGCCGTTTGGTGGCTGCTGCCATTTTTCTTATTGTGATTACTCCACCTGCGCACTAGCACTCTGTGCGCACTGGACAGACAGCAGTATTGTGAGAACATGCGGACAGCAGAACAAGCCAACCAGCACTTCCCTGGCTAGCTGGCGTCATGACCTCAGAGCATGAATATAAAATGTTAACATCTTTGGCTGTAAGTAATGATGAAAAAAATGTTGGGCCTCGGCAACTATAATTTGAATAATTGAATGGATGTTTTGTTCTCAAATGGACTTCTCTGTGGGTCCGTCAATGGGAATTGTCTTTCTCTGCCGTGATTCAGTTAAACTGCAGTACATAAGCAACACTGTAGGTGCAGTCCAAAGCATGCTTCCATCCTCTGGAACCTTTGGTATGGCAGTTGTAAGTATTATGAGACATTTCAATTTAAAGGGCAATTCCATCACTTTTCAAACTCATTTTCATTGTCTCCAGCACAATACCAGCGTCTACGTAAGTGAAAACCACACATTTCTATGTTTTGTAGAAAAAAATATAAAGTTAAATAGTTCTACTGGATGACCATCAAAAGTTAAAACACTTTAAAAACAGTGATTTTCAAACACTATGAGATTCACAGGGATGTGGGGAGCAAGAAAATAACCTCCCTCTGGCTAAAAACTTGTTGCAGGTTTGAAAACCACTGTTTTTCTTACTTTTAATCATACCCTGTGATATCACGGAGACCATTTTTTAGGATCTTTCTTCTTATCTCTTTATCCACAGATCATAGAAACATGCGATTTTCACATATGTAGACACTGGTATGGTCCTAGAGACGTTGAATATGAGGTTGAAAAGTGGAAAAGAATTGACCTTTAAGTACTATTCTTTATCCAGAGGTATTATAGCGGTTCTTTGTTTAAAACTACCAGCAACACCAGTTTCCTCTGCCTCATGCCGTTGGCAGGTTGAGTGACACAGTTGTGCCATGAGATGTCATATCGATCGGGTCTGAGCGCTCATTTCCCAGGCAGGTTGCCTCCCCCTGCTCTGTCTCAATGCCAGGACATTTAATGCGGGGAGGCAGGAGGAATTTTCTGATTAATAAAGATATTATGCAAATGTACATTCCCTGCCTGCCTTGCAGCCCTGAGGTGCGGGGGATCGCAAGGCATGTTGTTCATAATGTGCGCCAAAGGAATGACAGTAGTTGGAGGTAGATGGTGAAATGACGAGTAAGCAAGGTGCCATATATGTTAGAATGTTTTTCTTGGAACCAAACTACAGTGCTTTCGGGAAGGATTCAGACACCTTGACTTTTTCCACATTTTGTTACGTTATTTTAAAATTGACTAAACCATTTCACCCCTCATCAATCTACACACAATACGCCATACTTACAAAGCAAAAGCAGGTTTTTAGAAATGTTTGTTATTTATTAAAGATATAAAACTGAAATATCACATTTAACATTAGCATTCAGACCCTTTACTCAGAACTTTGTTGAAGCACCTTTGACAGTGATTACAGACTCAAGTCTTCTTGGGATTGACGCTACAAGCTTGGCACACCTCTATTTGGGGAGTTTCTCCCTTCTCTGCAGATCCACTCAAGTTCTGTCAGGTTGGATGGGGAGCGTTGTTGCACAGCTATTTTCAGGTCTCTCCAGAGATGTTAGATTTGGTTTTGAAGTCTGGGCTCTGGCTGGGCCACTCAAGGACAATCAGATACCTGTCCCGAAGCTAATCCTGTATTGTCTTGGCTGTGTGCTTAAGGTCGTTGTCGTGTTGGAAGGTGAACCTTCGCCCAAGTCTGAGGTCCTGAATTCTCTGGAGCAGGTTTTCATCAAGAATCTCTCTGTACTTTCTCCTTTCATCTTGGCCTCAATCCTGACTAGTCTCCCAGTCCCTGCCAGTGAAAACACCCTCACAGCATGATGCTTAACCTGAGGGATGGTGCCAGGTTTCCTCCATTCAGGTCAAAGAGTTCAATCTTGGTTTCATCACACCAGAGAATCTTGTTTATCATGGTCTGAGAGTCTTTAGGTGGCTTTTGGCAAACTCCAACCGGGCTGTCATGTGCCTTTTCCTGAGGAGTGGCTTCCGTCTTTCCACTCTACCATAAAGGCCTGATTGGTAGAGTGCTGCAGAGATGGTTGTCCTTCTGGAAGGTTCTCCCATCTCCACAGAGGAACTCTAGAGCTCTGTCAGTGTGACCATTGAGTTCTTGATCACCTCCCTGACCAAGGCCCTTCTCCCTTAACAGGCGGTCAAATCTTGGAAGAGTCTTGGTGGTTCAAAACTTGTTCCATTTAAGAATGATGGAGACCAGTATGTTCTTGGGGACCTTCAATGCTGCAGAAATGTTTTGGTACTCTTTCGCAGATCTGTGCCTCAACAAAATCCTGTCTCTGAGCTCTACGGACAAGTCCTTTGACCTCATGGCTTGGTTTTTGCTCTGACGTGCACTGTCAACTGTGGGACCTTATATACAGTTGAAGTCGGAAGTTTACATACACCTTAGCCAAGTACATTTCAACTCAGTTTTTCCCAATCCCAGTAAAAATTCCCTGTTTTAGGTCAGTTTGGATCACCACTTTATTTTAAGAATGTGAATTGTCGGAATAATAGTAGAGAGAATGATTTATTTCAGCTTTCATTAATTTCATTACATTCCCAATGGGTCAGAAGTTTACATACACTCAATTAGTATTTGGTAGCATTGCCTTTAAATAATT
This sequence comes from Oncorhynchus keta, assembly GCF_023373465.1. Lineage (NCBI taxonomy): Eukaryota > Metazoa > Chordata > Actinopteri > Salmoniformes > Salmonidae > Oncorhynchus > Oncorhynchus keta. The sequence goes on along the minus strand of NC_068443.1, from coordinate 27,140,299 downwards.
CAACTTGGGTCGAACATTACGGGTAGCCTTCCACAAGCTTTCCACAATAAGTTGGCTGAATTTTGGCCCATTCCTCCTGACAGAGCTGATGTAACTGAGTCAGGTTGGTAGGCCTCCTTTCTCGCACACGCTTTTTCAGTCCTGCACACAAATATTTTATAGGATTGAGGTCAGGGCTTGTGATGGCCACTCCAATACCTTGACTTTGTTGTCCTTAAGCCATTTTCCCACAACTTTGGACGTATGCTTGGGGTAATTTTCCATTTGGAAGACCAATTTGCGACCAAGCTTTAACTTCCTGACTGATTTCTTGAGATGTTGCTTCAATATATCCACATAATTTTCCTCCTTCATGATGCCATCTATTTTGTGAAGGGCACCAGTCCCTCCTGCAGCAAAGCACCCCCACAACATGATGCTCCACCCCCGTGGTTGGTATGGTGTTCTTCGACTTGCAAGCCTCCCCCTTTTTCCTCCAAACATAATATGGTCATTATGGCCAAACAGTTATATTTTTGTTTCATCAGACCAGAGGACCTTTCCTCCAGCATCTTCACAATGTCCTTTGCTGTTGTTCTGGGATTGATATGCACTTTTTGCACCAAAGTATGTTCATCTCTATGAGACAGAATGTGTCTCCTTCCTGAGCAGTATGACGGCTGCGTGGTCCCATGGTGTTTATAGTTGGGTGCTATTGCTTGTACAGATGAACGTGGTACCTTCAGGCATTTGGAAATTTCTCCCAAGGATGAATCAGACTTGTGGAGGTCTACAATTTTTTTTCTGAAATCTTGGCTGATTTTTTATTTTTTTCCCATGATGTCAAGCAAAGAGGCACTGAGTTTGAAGGTAGGCCTTGAAATACATCCACAGGTACACCTCCAATTGACTCAGATGATGTAAATTAGCCTATCAGAAACTTCTAAAGCCATGACCTAATTTTCCTGAATTTTCCAAGCTGTTTAAAGGCACAGTCAACTTAGTGTATGTAAACTTCTGACCCACTGGAACAGTGAATTATAAGTGAAATAATCTGTCTGTAAACAATTATTGGAAAGATGACATGTGTCGTGCACAAAGTAGATGTCCTAACCGACTTGCCAAAACTAGTTTGTTAACAAGACATTTGTGGTTTAAAAACAAGTTTTAATGACTCCAACCTAAGTGTACGTAAACTTCCGACTTCAACTGTAGACAGATGTGTGCTTTACCAAATCATATCCAATCAATTGAATTTACCACATGTGAACTCAAATCAAGTTGTAGAAACATCTCAAGGATGATCCATGGAAACATGATGTACCTGAGCTCAATTTCAAGTCTCACAGCAAAGGGTCTGAATACTTACATAAATAAGTTATTTCTGGTTTTTAAAATATTTAATCCATTTGCAAAAAAAATTACAAATACAGTTTTTGCCTAATCATTATGGGCTATTGTGTGTAAAATTGCTGAGATAGTTTTATTTAATCCATTTTAGAAAAAGGCTGTAACGTAACAAAATGTGGAAAAATCATGTGGTCTGAATACTTTCCCGAAAGGACTGTATTTCAGGTATTGGCCACAGGCTGCTGTAGGAATGTTAATATAATAAATAATAATCTCTTCCATCTCTTTCATACTATACTATACTCTACTCTTTTCAACAATAACCACCACTCTTGCTTCTTGCCCGTACTGCTGCGCACATTGGTCTCATTCCATCTGTGATCTCTGTTTCTTCAAGGCTGGACTGGAGGTGCCATTCGTTCCTGGCTGGACACTACAAGCACATTTAGAAAAGACGAGAGACAAATCTTGTTGCATTTTCTCTTACATGTTTGTACTCCCATTTGCCAATTTTTCATCGTTTGACCCCCTCCCACCCGCCACCCCACCACAGCTGGCCATGCTTTCTCAGTAAGACCCAGGCTTTCTCTATTATTACCATGCTTGCCTGGAGTCCTTTGACCCCTCCTCCTCTGAGCAGCCGGGCGTCTCGCATCCAGGGCCATGGGCCACCCGCTCACTCCATCATAGCTCCCCACTTAGCTCTCTTGTTGTAATCCACTCTCATAAATTTGTCCAGTGGGACTGTTGACCAGGGCCAGGGGCTGACTGGTAACTCTAGCCCAGTGGCCAGCCTCCTCCTGGGGGACAGTGGAGGTCTTTGTTCCCCTGTCATGCCTCACATTCCCAGAGCAGCCATGGGTCCCCTGGAAGGCAGAGTTCATGGGGAGGGACACAGTGCCATAGCCCCATAATTACCAGACTGATTCCATGGTAGCGAACATTCACGTAAACTCGCGAGATCAGGCAGCTCGCGAGGCTTAACAGACCCATTCTTCTACACCATGGTTTCCAAATCCCGCCCCCAGGCATACTCATTGAGAGTAGAGCAGTGATATGGCTCAAGCCCTCATTAAATATGGCAGTTTCAGACAATGGCTTTTGACAGAGGTGCTTGAAGGTGGTTGTTACACCCCTAAGGATTCGATTGAAAGACATGACGTTTGGTATCCAGGATCAGACGACTCCATAAAGGGTCAATGCATCTGGATTGGAGTGAGGTGGGGACAGTGAAGGGTGTTTAAAAGACAGAAAGAAAGGTCAATGGTAGGAGGGAAATTATATTGTTGCTATTTGAAGACACAACAGTTGATGTTTTACGTAAAATTGTGAATTTAGCTTAAAGCTGTAAAAAAAAAGAGGAAAAAAACATACTAATATTATCATAGAGTGTAACATTTGACTGTCCACATTAAATCCACAGTAAAAAAAAAGATAACATCTGATAGTAAGGTACATAAAACCTGATAGTACACAATGTGTTTTTCCGTTCCCTGAGAGGAAAAGGACAATCTGAGACAGAGCCCCCTGGCCGCTGTTGTTCCCCCATCCAAAAGAATTGGAGCGGACACTTCAGGCTAGGCCATGATGTCCCCGCAAAGGATTTGTTTAATGGAAATTTGGTGTAGGAGTACATCCCCCGAGGGACACTGAGCTGTAACAAATCTCAAGGACGTGCTCCAAAATATGACATTTACCCGCTGCTGGCATCACAAATCATTCACACCAGGATGTACTAACCAGTGCACACAGATCCAACCAACCGGCACCGGAAAATACATCCCCCTCCAGGACCACGCTCTCCTTTCTCCCTCTTTTCCCCTCCACACTAGCCCACAACACACAGGATTTATTTCTGCACCTCTCGTTTCTACTAAATACCAAGTCTGATGATGGACAGGTTCTTAATTAGAATTATTGACGTGTTCTTAGGGATTTAAGGCCAGGTGAGACAAGATGTTCTGTTCAAATATGTTTAGTTCATAGCTGTGTGATTGTGAAGTGAACGTCTAGCTATACAAATACAAAGCTATACAAATACAAAGCTATACAAATAACATACAGTACCTGACGGTCAGTGATTATTCCAGATAATGAAAAAGGCGAGGCTTTGACAAGGCACTGTATTGCACACAAATACTGGGCTCTGTTGGAGGATGGACTGTTAGGGAAGTTAGCCCAGGGAGGGAGGAGGAGATGGGACGAGGGTGATCCAGAGAGGTGGGTGGGTAAATGTTTCTGATGTGGACAGGAATGAGTTCCGACAGCTAGACTAAGGATGGAGGAAGGAGCTTATTTCACGGCTGATTTGTTTTAATATCTGGAGCAACAGCAGGAGGGAATGTGGGGTAGAGGGCTACGGAGACGGGTATCGAAGCCAGGCACTGGGAGAGAGAGAGGGGATTGGAGATGTGGTGGGAGGGAGGGAGGGACAAGGTAGATTGTTGGAGAAGAAGAAGAAGAAGAAGAAGAAGAAGAACAAGTTTGAGGTTTTATATAACAGGTAACTTAAGAGAAGGGAACATGAAAGGAGGCAGGTGATCATGGCTATAGAAGGGATCATGGCTATAGAAGGTGAGAGGCTAGAGAGAGAGATAGAGAAAGAGAATAAGAGAGGGATGTTGTTCTCTGGAAGAGAACAGAAAAGAGAGATCAGATGGACTGAGAATGAATGAAAGGATGAGAACAGGAGAACAAGTGGGGGGGGGAGGTAGAGGCTATGAGGTGTAGGGTAGAGGCTATGAGGTATGGGGAGCTGTGTTCTAAGGGCTGAACGAGGTGATGTCAGGTGATAGTCAGGCTCAGAGAGAATCAGAGGAGAGTAGCCCTTTGATGCGATCAGAGGTGAAGAGCAGAAAGGTGAAGAGCACATGAAAGGCCCCAGAGCTAAAAGAGAGAGAGAGAGCGAGCGAGAGAGAGAGAGAGAGCGAGAGAGAGAGAGAGAGAGAGAGAGAGAGAGAGAGAGAGAAATAGTAGAGCGAGAGAGCGCTCTACCCTGATAGAGGATGACTAGGAGAGATCACGCAGTTTTTGCATATTACCTGCCTCACCAACAACATCCCATTAGCATGTTGCTGGCACAACATCTAAAATACATCTATGCAGTAATATAAACCAAAATATCATCTTGAGTTAAAAGAAAGAGTTATGAGAAATGAAATCAGCAGGAAAGTAATTGTGGTTTGCCTAAGAATGAGCATGGACATTGATAGGAGCTGATTGCTGCTTCTGAGAATCAAAGTGAAGAGGAGAGGAATGGAATATTAGCAGTCCTGCTTAGCCAAGCCCAGTACGGAGGGACGAGCCCAGAGCCAGGCTAACAGGTCTGTGATCCATGGGTAACATCTGTCAGCAGGATGCAGCTTCCCTGCTGACAATACCATGGATCACAACCTGGCAGCTTCTAGTTAACGCTACAGTCTAAATACAGCCCTATACGATCACAATGTCGCAGCTCCTCGCTAACATCACTACAATCTGAACGCAACACAGCCTCATAGATCACAACCTGGCAGCTCCTGACAACCCTGACAACCTCTGCACAGGCCGATAGAGTTGGTTCCAATTCGCTCTGTACGCCTCTGTCTTGGCCCTAACCCTTCGATGTTTGCAGATCTGAAGATTCTGGATAGGTATAAGTAATGCCGCGGTGGATCAATTTGGGGTCCCGTGATGCTCAGTTGGTAAAGAATGGCGCTTGCAACCGCCAGGGTTGTGGGTTCAATTCCCACTGTGGACCAGTATGAAGAAGTTAAAAAATGATGCACTCACTACTGTGTTGCTTTGGATAAGAGTGTCTGCTAAATTGCAAAAAAAATGTCAACGGATACAAAGAGAATTGGGAGCAGCTGATAAACTACCATCAAACTCACGAGGTACATGTGTAGATACAACTCTTATTTGGAAAGGAAACGCAATTATTCTGCCCATCGAGCGGTGAATGTCTCAGTACTTGTAGTGCTCCTGTTGTAGTTTGAATCATCCTTTGATTGCCAGATTTACACGCAGAATCCTTTCAAATAGCTCTCTGCCCCAAGAGCACTCACTCTGTTGGAGCATTGTTTGGAGGAACCCACTGAAATGTCCTCCCCATCTACCGTCTACTTTGTCTCCCATTGCAAGTGGGCCTGTCGAAAGCCATTTTAGACTGTAAGCACCTATCCTCTTTTATGCATGGCTGTTGATGAAAGCCATAGCAGTGGGCTTGTGCGAGAGAGGGGTCCGTGAATAATACTCCAAATACAAAGAATACTTTGACATAATACAGCGCCTCTGTCACAAACCGTTGTCGTTGCTATTGGGCTAGCAGCCTATGAATTGATGTCGCCTTATTTGGCAAACAGCATCCAATTTTTCTTGTCCTGTGTCCTCTACAGTGACAGCTGCTCCCAATGGCACCTGCTATGGCCTCCTGCCAATTTATTGTACATCTGGTAGGTGACATCATTGTGTCACGCGCTGTCGTAGAGACAAAGTAACGTGTCACCCACCACAGCAAAGAAGGCTCTCTCTTCCTACCCCAAATTGAAGGGCAAACAACCTCCCCCTCATCTTCATCGGAGATGGGAGGCAGTGCAGGGAGTTCACTGCCATGTGTGTGGCGGTTATGGTCTAGAGCAGTGGTATTCAAGGTAGGGGTCACAACTCCGAGTGGGGTCGTGGGAGAACTGCAGTGGAGTCCAAAAATTAAGACTACAGATTATTGTATGAGACAATATACAAAAGTTTTTGAGAAAGGTAATAAAAAAATTGTATTTTATTGAGTAAATGTATTCATTGGTTTCTTTTCATTTTGATAAGAGAGGAAATGTATTTGTTGATGTACTAATTTTAAGGCGGAAAAAAAAATGTGTTCCCCGGAAATTCTGCCAAAAGAATTGGGTCCCTGCTGAAAAAGTTTGAATGTCACTAGTCTAGAGGGTACAGTGTAGGTAGTAGAGATGGCATTGAGTGCAGGGAGTGCAGTGTGTGTATCAGTGCTGTCAGAGAGAGAGAGAGAGAGAGAGAGAGGCCACTTTGTGTGCAAATATTTCTCTGTCCATTGACAAGCACAGAAATAATTACTCCCTTGCAAATGTGCCTGAATAATTTGCTCGATTACCCTCTCTATGTAGACAAGCACTTCCCCCATGGCAGATCTCAATGGGGGGAGAGGAAAAGGATGGTGAGATGTTGGCTTTTGGGAAGTTGTGTAGAAAGATAGAGAGGAAGCAGTGCCTGTGACTTCAGGGGACCTTCTTTGTAAAGGGTTACATGGGTGTTCTACGTGCATGCATGTCTGCGAGTGCGAGACTTTGTGTGTCTTTCTGTGTGTTGTATATGCCACAGCTGTCCACGCAGAGTGTGGTGTCGCTGGTGCTCCAGTTAGCTAATCATCCCTGCAGTCTCCACTCACAGTGGTGTCATTACTGAGCATTCCGCATGGCTGGCCAACTAACAAACAAACTGTGAAAGACATTAAGGGGAGAAATCCAAATTTGCCTCGCTAAAAAAAGCCCTCTTCTGAATCTCTGTGGAAAAAAAGGCTCCCCACTTGTTTTAATATGGACTATGGAAGAGCAAAAGCTTTCATAATTATCTATGATTGGTCACTGCGGCCATGATCATTTTCATCCTCTGTTTTGTAAACAAAACAATTTTGACTTTAATATCTTGAGTACCATGAAATTACCCACCGTCTGCACAACACAATGTGATGAGGTATTTGGACAATGTCAGCTCTCATTCCAGGTAGCAGGCCTGTGATTTTCAGCAAACCGTTGGTCGTATCTTCCCAAAATGGATCGAGTCTATTTACACAGCAATGGGTTATACTTAATTAAATAATTCTAAAGTGAGTTTCACATGATGCACAGGAGAAGTGCAGAGGCTCGAGGAGTGCTGATTGCTACTAAGTTCAAATTCCAACTAATTTGAACTTTCCAACTCTTCCACCCCCAACAGCTAACTAAAGGCCTTGCACAAATAATGTCAAAACTACATTACTTCATAGACAAAACTATCACTAGTCTCTCCCCTCTCCAGACAAATGCCAAATGTCTCAGTAACGTTGTCATTTCATTAGGTCAGAGGTGATCATGTTCATTACTACGGACCTATTCACAGTCCTCTGACTCAGGCGTGCCCGAATACTTTGTTTCATCACAGCTGATGGATGTGGACCTCTCTCCCTCTCTCTCAGCCGAGGTGGCTGTTTATTGTTAAAGCCCAGCTCCATTTTTCAGCCAGGCACTTGGTTTATGTTTGTTACCAGAGGAGTCTCAACAGAGAGCAGGTCGTGAAGATGGTGCCATGAAACAGCTGGGCCAAAGCCAGGCCTCTGTCTCTCTGATCTCTGTCTCTCTGTCTAGCTCAGACAGTCATGGTGGTGGGATTGTGGTTTGTATCAATATTATCTACCCACAGAACTGCATGACTGTGCCCTCCTGGCCTCTCTCTCTCTCTGTCTCAATCAATTATGTTTTTTAAAGATACTACCCACAGAAAAGGATGCCAGGTTTCAATGTCAGGCTATCTGGTTTTGTTTATGACAATGATTACACACCACTGGAAACACTACATTATACAGGCTCACTTGAAGACCTGGCACTACCCCTGCCACTGGTTGACTTGGGTTTTGACCCTATGATGCACTACCCCCTCCCTATATTTTGACCCTATGATGCACTACCCCCTCCCTATATTTTGACCCTATGATGCACTGCCCCCTCCCTATATTTTGACCCTATGATGCACTACCCCCTCCCTATATTTTGACCCTATGATGCACTACCTCCTCCCTATATTTTGACCCTATGATGCACTACCCCCTCCCTATATTCTGATTCCCTATGTTTAGCCAACAAAATCAAATCAAATCAAATGTATTTGTCACATACACATGGTTAGCAGATGTTAATGCGAGTGTAGCGAAATGCTTGTGCTTCTAGTTCCGACAATGCAGTAATAACCAACGAGTAATCTAACTAACAATTCCAAAACTACTACCTTATACACACAAGTGTAAAGGGATAAAGAATATGTACATACAGATATATGAATGAGTGATGGTACAGAGCGGCATAGGCAAGATGCAGTAGATGGTATCGAGCCTTATGGTTGTGGGCGTAGCAGTTGCCGTACCAGGCGATGATACAGCCCGACAGGATGCTCTCGATTGTGCATCTGTAGAAGTTTGTGAGTGCTTTTGGTGACAAGCCGAATTTCTTCAGCCTCCTGAGCCTCCTGCTGCGCCTTCTTCACGATGTTGTCTGTGTGGGTGGATCAATTCAGTTTGTCTGTGATGTGTACGCCGAGGAACTTAAAACTTACTACACTCTCCACTACTGTCCCATTGATGTGGATAGGGGGGTGTTCCCTCTACTATTTCCTGAAGTCCACAATCATCTCCTTAGTTTTGTTGATGTTGAGTGTGAGGTTATTTTCCTGACACCACACCCCGAGGGCCCTCACCTCCTCCCTGTAGGCCGTCTCGTCGTTGTTGGTAATCAAGCCTACCACTGTTGTGTCGTCCGCAAACTTGATGATTGAGTTGGAGGCGTGCGTGGCCACGCAGTCGTGGATGAACAGGGAGTACAGGAGAGGGCTCAGAACGCACCCCTGTGGGGCCCCAGTGTTGAGGATCAGCGGGGTGGAGATGTTGTTACCTACCCTCACCACCTGGGGGCGGCCCACTGGGGACTAGCTTAAAAGAAACACTCCATATCAGTCATGAATGATGGTGGCAGGTAGCCAAGTGGTTAGAGCATTGTGCCAGTAACCAAAAGGTTGCTGGATTGAATCCCTGAGCTAACAAGGTAAAAATCTGTTATTCTGCCCCTGAACAAGGCAGATAACCTACTGTTCCTCGGTAGGCTGTCATTGTAAATAAGAATTTGTTCTTAACTAACTTACCTAGTTAAATAAAGGTTATATAAAATAAAATGATCCATACCCCCACTGCTCTGCTCACTCTCCTCTGCTCCCTTCATTAAGTGGGGTGTGTGTCAGTGAATGTAAACAGTTGTGAGGGCTTGGATGTGTTGCTATAGCCGACACACATGCAATGTAGGCCTAATCAGTGATTTGGATACACAGTGACAGGTCATCTGGTTTTTAGATCAGAGGTCATAGAATTCAGGAACTGGTGGAACTGTGGAAGAAAAGAGTAATAGCTGAGACCACTACCTTAATGTGTATGTTTTTATCTACCAGCTAAAGCTTTCATATAGCATATCCCATATGTTCCAACCTGGGCTATGGATGAGCCAGACAGAAGCCCTGATGCTGCGTGGTGGGACTGAGAACACAGATCTAATAGCTCGCGTGGTCTCCATGCCATATGAGAGGAGAGGGGGGAGGGTCCTCATTCAGCTGAATAGCAGGCTGAGTGATGCTGCTGAGTGATTGGCTGACTCGAGGTGTGTGTAGCAGAGTGGAGAAAAAAGAAGGCAGGCTCAAGGGAAACAGAATGAGTGTACGCAATCTCTAATTAAAAAGAGCGATGAAGGCTGACACACCTTGGTCGACTCGTGTTATCAGTCATTAGTGAGAGTGCAGCAGATTATGAGAGGCCGTGACCCTGTGCTACAGTGGATTGCCTCTCTCCCTATACACATCTCCTTTTCTCCTTCTCGCCCTCTAATATTACACCCCATACCTGGGATGGTTGCACAGCTGAATAAGGGAGCTGAGAGAATAATCCCCAATACTGAAATCAACAATGATAGAATTCCAGGAAGGAAAACACAGCTCTACTATCCTGTTTTTCTGGATGTGTTACTACTCTCCAGTTGCATTCTGCATTCTAGCTGGGCCTACGCTACCTCCCACATAGGTTGCCTTGTCAAATTGATACCTCCACCAATCTGGTGCAAACCATCTGGTGGTATATTCAACAAACAAAGGTCTCATATGAAATGGCTGAGGGGGGCTGGGGGGGAGTACCTTCATTGGGTGCAGTGGTCCAGAACACTGTGTTCAATCAGTAACCCCCCACCACTGGTCATTGACAGGACCAGGCAATTCTAGCCCCTCCAGCCCCCTCCAGAACCATGCTACTGTTACTCTCCATTAACAGGGGAGGGGGAGAGGTCGTGAATTCTCGTGAATTGTGTATGATTTAGGATAATTCATGTACTGCACTTCTAAGTGCATTATGTTAAGTGTCCCTGGTGTAGCTCAGGTGTAGCTCAGCTCAGCTCCTCCCTTTAGCTATCGCCACCTCTCAAGCCCAGCCTCCAGGGCCCAGATTCACAAAACACTTCTTATGCAAAAACTTAAGAAGTTTCTTAAGAAAAAAAAACAAGTTTATTAGATAGTTCGTAATTCCTCAACAATATCTTACGATTTAATGATTTTCTTATGAACTCAAATATCTTCTTATGAATCTTCTGAAGATTGTTGTTGCCAAGCAACCAATTTAGCTAGTTATCTAGCTACCAATGGCAATCATGTTAGCATATTTTATGCTGAGATTACTGTTTGAAAACATGTTCTTGGGTTTAAAGTAATCAATACTGAAACTTTCAGATGAAGTTTGTAAGTGAATTACATGTTCAATTGCTTTCATGAGCTTGTTCTCGCACTGCCCAGAGTTTAAGACAAGGGTTTAGCTATCTTGGAATTAAGAACTTTATATTCAAGAATCAAATTTCTTCTTATCTTTTTGCTTAAGGAGAAACATAAGAAATAGCACAGTAACATTTCCAAGAACCTTTTTGAGCAATAGCAACTTTGCTTAACTTTCTTCATAAGTCTATAGTTAAGGAAAAAATGTCAGTTAAGAAGAAAAATATTATTTAAAACGTTTTGTAAATCTGGGCCCAGGCCTCCAGACCCTAGCCTCCTCCTCCAGGATAAAGGCAGTGGCGGTAGGCGGTAGGAGGGAGCAGGAGGGACGCTGCCAGCGTGCCGTGTGTCACCCCTCACCGCTAATGCCCTGTCTGGTTGTGGCAGTTACCCCAGATCTCTGGAATAACCTTCCCTAACTGTCAGCGTGTATTTGCTTGTAAATGCAATTTCACAGTGCTGACTAAGTGTTTCTTGTTTGTTGTGCTTTTGTTGACAGAGGCCTCATTTTCAATGTTTACTCAAATAAAAATGAATAATTTTTTCAACCTGAGACTCATTGGCCTTGGCTCATTTTCTGTGAAGAACATGTAAAATAACACCTTTTCATTGATTGTACACTGTGCATCCCCCTACACATTTATATTGCATATGTAGTGTTCGGGTCCACTGGACCCAAGGGTATTAAAAGTGTGGAAAAGTGTGTGTGTAGGTGAAAACAAGTACAAATTTATCAAAAAGGTTTGCTGTGTGCCTTCACTCTGTCTTCCTCCTCCCTGGGCCTGCTGTTTCAACATAGCACCAAGAACCTGTCTGCCTCCCTGCCTGTCTGCCTGTCTCCTGTCTTTCTTGCACTCTATATTTACCCTTTGTAGTGTGTGAAACTAAACAATGTATTGCGGGAACCTTCACAATGTTATTACAATATATTATTTCAATACACTGTAAAAAGTGCTGTATTTTCCCACACTCTACCCTAGCCAGGTGCAAATTGGGAGAGGGACACATCAAATAAATAGCTTTGCATGTGTGGCTCCTTACCACAATCAATCAGTATGGCAAAATAAATCTCTGCCCAGAGGGCCTTAGAAATCATTTTTGCAGAGAGACAAGCTACAGTAGTGTGGAAGGAGCGTCTTCCACTATGGAAGATGAAGAATTTTACAAAAATGAGGATCATGTCTCTGTCAATCTGGAGTCTGACAGTGAGTTGGAAGAAGAGGCTGAGATTGACCCTCAGTCAGCCCCAGGACCAGCCCGTCAGCAGTCAGCCCCAGGACCAGCCCGTCAGCAGCCAGCCCCAGGACCAGCCCGTCAGCAACCAGCTCATCAGCAGCCTGCAGGAGGAGAAATATGGATGTAAAAAAATTGTGAAATTAAATGGTGATCTTGCCCAAGGAATGAGCCATCCTGCATGGCTGCCAATGGGATAAGGATGCAACTAGGGCCGACGTGGATGGTGGTTACTCATGGACAGGACATAAAGTCTTCTTTTGAACGGTTCAACCCAGACACCATCCAGGAAATCATTCTGGACTGCACTAATTTGGAGAGAAGGCGTGTTTTTGGAGAGAGATGGAAGGAGATGGATCAAACTCATTTACATGCATACTTTGGGGTTCTTATCCTTGCTGTTTTTTTCAGATCCAATGGGGAATCCACAGAACCCCTGTGGGATGCAGAAACTGGCAGATAACTTTTCCACATTATTTCCAGTATTATTCACTTCGATAACCGAGACACCAGACCATCTCGGCAGCTGAGAGACAAGCTAGCTGCAATCAGGTCAGTGTGGTACAAGAGGGTGGACCGCCTTCCCCTGTTCTACAACCCTGGGCCAAACGTTACTGTTGATGAGCAGCTTATGCCATTTAGGGGCCGCTTCAGGCAGTACATACCATCTAAACCCGCAAAATATGGAATTAAGATCTGGGCTGCATGTGATGCTACTTCATCATATGGGTGGAACTTGTAAGTGTATACGGGGAAGCCAGATGGAGGAGCCCCTGAGAAGAACCAAGGGATGCAGGTTGTCCTGGCCACGACATCACATTTTACTTCACACAAGCTGGGACATGATCTCCCGAAGAAGAAGCTGACGATGGTAGGAACAGTACGAAAATTCCTCTAAGTTTGTGTTCACGGCCGACACGTCCATAGTATCCTACATGCCAAAGAAAGGCAAACGTGGTATGCTGCATAGGGATGGTAGAATCTGTGGCCAGGAACATCAAAAAACAACAATTATAATGGATTACAGTTCCACAAAAGGAGGGGTGGATCATTTAGAGAAGCTGGTGTCTGACTAGAGCTGCGAGGGAAAAAACCACACTGGCCACTTGTGATGTTTTTCAACATCTTGGACATCTCGGCATATAACGCGTTTGTCATTTGGTTGGGGTTGAACCCAGATTGGAACAGAGCGAAGCTCCAGAGGAGACGGCTCTTTCTTGAGGAGCTGGGTAAGGCATTGGTAAGACCTCAACTCCAGAGAAGGACACCAGCTTCTGTAGCCATCGTGAGGAGGATTCAGGAGGAGGATGCTGGTGCCCCATCCGCCCGACCCACAGAACCAACAACTCCAATAACGGAAGTAAGTGTGAGTGATGATGTTGCATGTGTGCGTGTCTGACTAGCCTGCATTGGCCTGCTGTAGCTACAGTATATACGTGAGTGAGTGAGTGAGTGAGTGAGTGAGTGAGTGAGTGAGATTTAGTATGTTTTTTCATCATTCTAGATTGCAGCCGGTAGCAACAAAAATAAGCGCTACGATGTGTGTGGATCCAAGAAGGACAGGAAGACACAGTACACATGTAACGGTTTTCTTGACTTGAAGGAGAGGCGGACCAAAGCGCAGCGTGGTTATTTTGATTCATGTTTAACAAAGCACTTCACATGAACAAACTAACAAAAACAAGAAATGTGAAAACCCAAAACAGTCCTATCTGGGGCAAACACAGAGACAGGAACAATCACCCACAAACACACAGTGAAACCCAGGCTACCTAAGTATGATTCTCAATCAGAGACAACTAATGACACCTGCCTCTGATTGAGAACCATACTAGGCCGAAACATAGAAATACCCATATCATAGAAAAACAAACAGACTGCCCACCCCAACTCACGCTCTGACCATACTAAATAATGACAAAACAAAGGAAATAAAGGTCAGAACGTGACAACACATGCATAAAGTGCAATAAATACAATACATTTGCAACACACACACAGTCAAAATCTGTCCCTCATGTTGTGTGTAGACCGGCCTTAATTTGTGTTCAATGGGGCTCATTTATCATTTCCATAAACTGTACTGTATTTGTCCTTCCAATTTGTTCAGTTCAAAGCAATAAACATCAATAGCAATAAAAACCTTGTTTCATTTATAATTTATTCAAGATAAACATGATTTATTTCACCCATGTCTTGATTATAATTTGATTTTTGTTTACAAAAATCACATTATCAAAAAAAAAGAATTATAAAAAAAAACTTGTATTGATAAATGTGATCTAGCAGAGGTAAATGGTAAATATTAACCAAGTATCCTGTCCAAGTATGCTTGTATTTTTACGTAAATTGTTATGGCTGTAATGTTTTAAAAACCCAATACTGTTGTGGGTCCATCAGACCCGCAATCATTGGGTGAATAACAAAAACATGAACCCCACACAAGGGTTAAACAGCATGATCATTACACAGGTGGACCTTGTGCTGGAAAACAATAAAAGGCTACTCTAAAATGTGCAGTCACACGACACAATGCCACAGATGTTTAAAGGTTTGAGGGAGCATGCAATTGGCATGCTGACTGCAGGAATGTCCACTAGAGCTGTTGCCTGAGAATTTCATGTTAATTTCTCATTCTAGAGAATTTGTTATGTCCAACCAGCCTCACAACCGCAGACCATGTGTAACCACGCCAGCCCAGGACCTTTACATCCGGGTTCTTAACCAGTGGGATGATGTGAGACCGGCCACCTGGACAGCTGATGAAACTGTGAGTTTGCACAAACTGTCAGAAACTGTCTCAGGGAAGCTCATCTGGGTGCTCGTCGTCCTCACCAGGGTCTTGACCTGACTGCAGTTCGGCATCGTAACCAACTTCAGTGGGAAAATGCTCACTTACAATAGCCACTGGCACGCTGGAGAAGTGTGCTTATCATGGATGAATCCCGGTTTCAACTGTACTGGGCAGATTATAGACAGCATGTATGGCGTCGTGTGGGCGAGCGGTTTGCTGACGTCAACGTTGTGAACAGAGTGACCCATGGTGGCGGCGGGGTTATGGTATGGCCAGGCATAAGCTACTGACAACGAAACAATTAAATTTTATCAATGGCAATTTGAAAGCACCTAGATACCATGATGAGATGCTGAGGTCTACTGTCGTGCAATTCATAAGCCGCCATCACCTCATGTTTCAGCATGATAATGCTTAAAATGTCCCAGTTCTTCCAAGTCCTACATACTCAGCAGACATATCACCCATTGAGCATGTTAGGGATGCTCTGGATCGACGTGTAAGATAGAGCGTTCCAGTTTCCCGCCAATATCCAGCAACTTTGCACAGCCATTGAAGAGGACTGGGACAACATTCCACATTCCACAATTAACAGCCTGATCCACTCTATGTGAAAGAGATGTGTCCTACTGCATGAGGCAAATGGTGGTCACACCAGATACTGACTGGTTTTCTTATTGACGGCCCTACTTTTTTGAAAGTATCTGTAATCAACAGATGCATATCTGTATTCCCAGTTATGTGACATCCATAGATTAGGGCCTAATGAATGTATTTCAATTGAACTGTTACTCAGTAAAATCTTTTAAATTGTTCCATTTTATATTTTTGTCCAGTGTATTTTGGGCAGTAGACTGTGTCAATTACATGAAAATTTAAACAATTCAAACCTCTGTAGTCGAGGGGCTTGAAAGAGTCTAAGGGCTTTATTCAATCCATAATGCGGAAATTCAGTGTTACAACGTGATTTAAATTTAAACGCAATGTTCCTGTGCTAGCAGAGACTGCATTCACGGTACATGCTGAATATGTCGGCTCAACTGGAAAGGACCTTCACATTTCTATCACGCAATCTGTAATGCTTCAGCGATACAGACTGAATAGAGCCCTAACTCAGGAAGATCCATTTCAGGCTATTGTTTGTCTTTTCTCTCAGCCTCCAAGGTAAAAATCTAATCCATTGTAGAAGGTGATTTTATTACTTACAGTATGTGGCAAACATGGAGGATCCCTTCAAAAGAGGAATGTCTATATCCTTTTTTGACAAATAACAGGGTTGGACAATGTCAATATCAACACAGAGGTAGAATTTGTCAAAGGTCACTTGCAGTTCTGTGGACATAAAGATGGGTGAGGACAGCATGCAGATACCAGTTGGCAGAATTTAGTGAGTATGTGCTTAGTGAGTATGTGCGTAGAAAAGGAGTATGTGCGTAGAAAATGCAAAAATGATATAAAACTAGTCTACTGAAAATATAATGTTTCACTAGAACGACATGTTTTTTTTGATTCAGGTCTGACCCTAACCTTGTGTTTCAGGCATAGATACCCTTTGGATTCCTAGGCTACAATTGAGATGTGGCCAACAGAATGTGAGGAAAGTCTTGCCTGCACTAAATATGTGAACGTTCTGAATGTTTATGCAGAACTTATATTGGAAAACTATTATTAAAAGGTGCACATTGCCCTTTTTCATTTAACTAGGCAAGTCAGTTAAGAACAAATACTTATTTTCAATGACAGCCTAGGAACAGTGGGTTAACTGCCTTGTTCAGGGGCAGAACATCAGATTTGTACCTTGTCAGCTCAGGGATTTGATCTCGCAAACTTTTGTTTGCTAGTCCAATGCTCTAACCACTAGGCCATCTGCCGCCCCCATCAAATGTATCATCTTCAGCAACGTGCCAAGATCAACATATGTGAAAATGGTTGGTTTATATGTTTTGTAGTCAAAAAGATAAAAGAAAGGAAGGGGGAAGGGGGATGCCTAGTCAGTTGTACAACTGAATGTCTTAAACTGAAATGTGTCTTCCGCATTTAACCCAACCCCTCTGTATCAGAGAGAACTGTTTCCGATGACATCATCCGGAGACACTGACGACATCACCTGGCGGCATCACACTTGTTTTTCCTGACGAAAAATAATGACAATAACAAGATGAGATGCCCCGGAAAAAACGATTACTATTACAAATTACTTTTCATTTTAGTTGACAAGTGTAACGAGATGAGAATTCCATGTGAGACTAATGGACATTGAACTTGACATGAAATCTCCTTTTCATCTGTTTTGTCCAATCATAAGCATGCATGGTTTAGCATATTGTTTCATGCAATCCTCTCATTGGTCTATAACGTCTTTCAGTTACGTCTGCTGCTTAAGCAAAGCTGGCAGGCAAACACACACAGTCCCAGGAGGTCACTAGTCTCTTTTTTGAACTGATATGCAGCCAGGACACTTCAATTGTAGTTTACCTCAATTAGAAACAACCATGCATTTGATCACATTTGCTTTCATATAGGCAGGCCATTTTTGCTTGATCACATCAGAAGCTATGTGCGCTGTTATTTATCTGTCTTGTCGCTCTCATGGTCTGCAAAAGTAAGTTGTGGTTGCTTCAGAACATCAGAACAGCGATTACTCACCTCGAACTGGACATAGATATTTTCTTTAACGAGTCCGACGCGAAGGATATATCTGCTTTCTCGAGATCAGGCCCAATCCCCATCATTAGCGTGAAGAAAAGATGGAAGAAAAGGGGGCAGAGGTAGGGGTGCCTTGTGAGAAATTGGAGGCGAGTAAGTAAACCTCCACTACCATCCGTACTATTGGCCAACATTCAATCATTGGGAAATGACCTGGATGATCTATGATTAAGACTATCCTACCAGTGGGACATTCAAAACTGTAATATGTGGCTCACCACCTGGATTCCCTCTTATGTACCAAAATGTGAAATGGTGTTTCTTACATTGGATAAATGTAGAGACACAGAGATACGAAAAAGTATATCATACGCTGCATTTGAGGAACAATGGGAAAGTAATTCTGCTTTGTAAGTTGATCAACTTGTAAACTCCCTTTTGAGAAAATCGCCTTTGAATGTTTTGGTATCTGGTGAAGAGCTCTTCTTTGTCTACACCCATTCAGCATCGTTCACACCCTCTTAAGCTTTAGCCCCACCCGTCTCGTTTCGCATCTTGGAGCGCACACTTGATGCACACTTACCTCTGAATAACATGAAAACAGCCTCGTTCAAAACAACTCTGTTGGCAACAATTTCATTATGCTTTAATAATAACGTCCGCCAGGGAGCCAGCCAGCTAACGTTAGCTAGGTAGCTAACAGTACACTTTAGCTTAAGACATATAGCTAATTAGCTAGGGAAACAATGAACCTCGCTAGGTAAACAACGTTTAAGATCACACACGTCATGTAACGTAAGCGAACAACCAGCCAGCTAACGTTAGCTAGTTAAACAACAATGAACAAAGTGCCAACAATGCCACAGTGCTGGGAGCTAACAAACCAGGTGCAATGTTAACTAGCTAACATTAGGCTCTAACTAGAAAAGTAACGGCTCTGGGAAACGAATAACAACGTCACATAGGGAGCCAGCCAGCTAACAGTACACTTTAACTTGAAATGAAACCACTTTCTGTCAAAATTAGAAATGTGTAATATCTGAAAATGTTGCTAGCTAACACTAGACTATCTTACCTGTATACATCATCATGCATGATGGACGCATCTCCCTCTCAGGAATGCCATACCACGGTTGCCCTTAGTTTGAAGATGTAATCTGGAGACAGGTGTTTTCTCCATCTCTTTAGCTAGCATACTCTAATTCCACTGATTTCAAAACTTGATCCTCCAGAAAGTGGAGAGCAACACGTATGCAGCTCAACTACACAATATATTTTTTAAAGCCGTGTTCGACAAGATTACCAACACAGACTGATGAGCTCAAATAGACAGAAGCCTTTAATATGGCAGACCAATCAAAAGTCCTCTCTCTACATGTCCAGCCCACTCATTAGCCAATCATGGCTAGTGGAAAGGTTGCTCCCTTTTTCTGTGGCTTATCCAACAAGGCTCGGAATTTAACAATTGTATTCGTATTTACAGATGACATACACGTTTGTTAATGAGGCACATGTTATTAATAAGGCATTTTGATTTTTAAAAAGCCATTACGTTCAAACGACTCTCCTGTGAAGTCGTGACTTGCAACATACGCCTAGTTTCCTGAATCGGGTCACATATCTTATGTTTCACAGAGTCGTGGCTGAACGACGACGAGGATAATATAGAGCTGGCTGGGCTTTCCATGCATCGGCAGGACAGAGCAGCTACATCTGGTAAAACAAGGGGCGGGGGTGTGTGTCTATTTGTCAATAACAGCTGGTGCGAGATGTTTAACATTAAAGAAGTCTCGAGGTATTGCTTGCCTGAGGTAGATTACCTCATGATGAACTGTAGACCACACTATTTACCAAGACAGTTCTCATCTATATTGTTCGTAGCCATCTATTTACCACCACAAACCGATGGTGGCACTAAGACCACACTCAACCAGCTGTATAAGGCCATAAGCAAACAAGAAAATGCTCATCCAGAAAGCGGTTCTCCTAGTGGCCGGGGACTTTAATACAGGCAAACTTAAATCTGTTTTACCTCATTTCTACCAGCATGTAACATGTGCAACCAAAGGAAAAAACAGCTTTACTCCACACACAGAGACGCTGTCACGCCCTGACCTGAGATATCTCTGTTTTCTTTATATTTTGGTTAGGTCAGGGTGTGACTAGGGTGGGTACGCTAGTTTTTGTATTGTCTAGGGTTTTTTGTATGTGTAGGGTTTTTGTAGGTGATTTGTATGTCTATGGTGACCTGATATGGTTCCCAATCAGAGGCAGCTGTTTATCTTTGTCTCTGATTGGGGATTATATTTAGGTAGCCCTTTCCCTTTGGTGTTTGTGGGATCTTGTCTATGTGTAGTTGCCTGTCAGCACTCGGTTTTTATAGCGGCACATTTCGTTTTGTTATTTTGTTAGTTTGTTCAGTGTTCATTCTTTAAATAAATAAGAATGTACGCATACAACGCTGCGACTTGGTCCGATTCTTATAACGAACATGACAGACGCATTCAAAGCTCTCCCTCACCCTCCATTTGGTAAATCTGACCATAATTATATTCTCCTGATTTCTGCTTACAAGCAAAAACTAAAGTAGGAAGTACCAGTGACTCTCTCAATACGGAAGTGGTCAAATGATGCGGACGCTACTCTACCGGACTGTTTTTCTAGCACAGACTAGAATATGTTCAGTGATTCATCCAATGAGGAGTATACCACCTCAGTCACCGGCTTCGACAAAAAGTGCATCGACGACATCGTCCCCACAGTGACCTTACATACAGTACATATCCCAACCAGAAGCCATGGATTACAGGCAACATCCGCATCGAGCAAAAGGCTAGAGCTGCCGCTTTCAAAGAGCAGAACACTAATCTGGACGCTTAGAAGAAATCCTGCTACGCACTTAGATGAACCATCAAACAAGCAAAGTGTCAATACAGGACTAAGATTGAATCCAAGATTGAATCTACACCATCTCTGATGCTCGTCAGATGTGGCAGGCTTGAAAACTATTACAGACCACAAAGGGAAACCCAGCCGCGAGCTGCCCAGTGAAGTGAGCGAACCAGATGAGCTAAATGCCTTTTATGCTCGCTTCGAGGCAAGCAACACTGAAGAATGCATGAGAGGCACACGTCATGTTCTGGATGACTGTGTGATCACACTCTCCATAGCCAATGTGAGCAAGACCTTTAAACAGGTCATAGAGCCTCAGGGCCAGGCTGATTACAATGACGTGTAATCAAAGCATGCATGGACCAACTGAAAAGTGTCTTCACTGACATTTTCAACCTCTCCCTGACCGAGTCTGTAATACCTACATGTTTCAAGCAGACCACCATAGTCCCTGTGTCCAAGAAAGCGAATAGTAACCTGCCTAAATGATTACCGCCTCGTACCACTCACATCGGTAGCCATGAAGTGCTTTGAAAGGCTGGTCACAGCTCACATCAACACCATCATACTGGAAACCATAGACCTGCTCCAATGCGCATACCGCCCCAACAGATCCACAGATGACGCAATCTAAATTATCCCAAAGTGCTAATATTGCTAATAGTTTGCACAATGTTCAATCTAAGGACATAAAATCACTTAACTATCCCTTATATGTATCACAGATTTAGAAAAATCCATGCAATGTTTGTTAGGGTCAGGGTTAATGAGTAGATTAACAACTGGTAAAAATATAGGTTTTTATAAATATACGTATTCCAGTGCTTGTGAATTTCAAAATTACATATAAAATCAAAATATATTAAAATAAGCATGATGTTTTGTAAAACAAATGTTTTAATTTCTCCAGTATGTGAAAGTTAGGTGAATTGCAACAGGACTAGGCTGCAATCAAAACAAATCTACCCCCTACCCCGCATTACATTTCCCCATAACATCGCAGACATTGGGTGTTTGAGCCTTTTACTTTCCGTTTTGGTCCACCAGCTTAAAAAGCTGTAAAAACTATATTTTTGTTATTGATAATATATTTCACAGTGATTTAGATGGCACAGTGATTCACGAAACTATTCAGTGCTTGTTTTCTCACAAACTGAAATTAAGTGAAAAGTGGAGAATTGTAGCAACCAGGAAATGACGATTTCTACATTGGCCAGATGCCTCTCAAGCTAGAGAAATCAATAGGCAATCACAATACTGTGAAACACTATCATTCCACTATTACTGCACACACACAGTATTATGGATAAAAGAGTATGGAGGCTATTGACTTTTCAATAACAAGGAAACAATATGCTCAATATATGGGGATTTATATCACTATTCAAACATTACACACAAATCCATCATCAACATATCAATTGGTTGTAACAGAAAAAAAGTCTGGAAGATAATGAACAAGCATGAGAAAAAAATGAACATAAATGCTAATTCACATCAATGAAAAGATAATACATGATAAACAATAATGTTGATAGAATAGCGCAATAGAATACTTTTAAAAAATGAATTAATTGTATATTTAACAGTTGTCTATTGTAAATGCAGCCCAAGCACTACCTCCCCATAAAGTAGTTCCACCTCAGTAGACAAAAAGTAAATAAAGAGAAAAAAATAAGTATTGTTCAAAATAATCTGATTGGAATCTGGGACACTGAGTGTACAAAACATTAGGAACACCTTCCTATTATTGAGTTGATCCCCTTTTTGCCCTCAGAACAGCCTCAATTCGTTGGGGCATGGACTCTACAAGGTGTCGAAAGCGTTCCACCATGTTGACTCCAATGCTTCCCACTGTTTCCCACTGTTGCGTCAAGTTGGCTGGATATCCTTTGGGTGGTGAACCATTCAGTGTTGCAGTTCTTGACACACTCAAACTGGTGCGCCTGGCACCTACTACCATACCCCATTCAAAGGCACATCAATATATTTCCTTTCCCATTCACCCTCTGAGTGGCACACATACACAATCCATGGCTCAAATGTCTCTCGGTTTGAAAATCCTTCTTTAACCTGTCTCCTTCCCTTTATCTACATTGATTGGTGGATTTAACAGGTGACATCAATAAGGGATCATAGCTTTCACCTGGTCAGTCTTTCATGGAAATAGCAGGTGTTCCTATTGATTTGTAGACTCTGTTTATAATTCATTCATTTATTACATTTATTTGAATCTATTTAGGTGAGTCTCATTGAGATATTCATTTTTTTCAAGGCCCTGAATATTCAAGATCTAAGCTATGTTTTATGATCTCTACTAACCTAACATATGGAAAAAAAATGTAAGATAGTAATAAAATGTACCATCTAGCTATTTAATTTAGTATTTTAGGACCCCTGTAGGTACAAAAACTGCTATTTTCCCATAGAAACTCATTGAATAACACACACACACGGCAAAAAGAACATGCACATTCTTGAGTCTCAGCTTTTTATATTTTTCAAGAACCATTTTCGGGATCCTCAGAAATACCGCCCTTCCTCAGCCCCCATCCACCACAAAGGCTAATGGCCGTCATCATACATGGAATTGAATCAATAACACGCTGATTAAATCACATATTTCCACGCGGACATGGCACATCGACATTGATGGATGGCAGTAGAGTAATATTCATTGTATACAGCAACCCTTTTTTCTCTCTCAGCCTCGCTTCCTACATGCTTCATGGTCATCTTGCTATCTTCCTAAGTAGCTCAATGACCTGGGAGTGATTCTCGTTGTTGAAGACATGATATCCCACGATTTTCTGAAGATATAAGTCCCCTTTCACATAGTCTTCAATTGATTTCTCCCCCAGTAGATGTCCATATGTAAATAGCACCATTGCACACTTTTCTGCCTGTTCACTTAAAATTGTGTTAAGGATCTTCACTGTTTCCTTCTCCTGTGTGCTTCTACCCAACGGAATGACAATCAGGAACACATGTGGGCCAGGAGTAGAGAAGGAGAAGCTCTGCCAGTACCTCTTTGATATGCTTGGTGTCAAACACACCTGGACTGTAAACAACAAAGACCCATCCACTACACCTTTCACAGTCCTAAGAGTTCTATTGTGGTTGATGCTAGTGGAGGTGTCCCATTCTTTCTTCCATTTGTCGAGTGAAGACTATTAAACTGAAACATCACCCCAATTTTTGCAGAGGTTCCCTTGCTTGTGCCAGCATACGTAGCAATACACTAAGCTGCATTTTCAGTTTCACACTGCGTCTTGACAGCAATGATATAACATTTATGGTCTGCAGAATATAAACTTTGAGAAAACTAACAATGCCTTTATGAATCAATGTAATTATTTAAGAAACAAGGAGACCTACACTTTTGATCAATAGTTGACACTAGTCGTAGTTACTGTTCTTCCTTACTTGTGCTGAAGGTTGTTGACAGAGGTTGACGTCTCTCCCCATTTTCCAGCACAGTCCAGACAGTCATACAGTACTCCGAGGCAGGCTCTAGATCTGAAAGAGTGATACTAGTTGAGAATGTGGTAGTGATGTTGTCCAGTGGTTCGGTCCCTGGACAGGGGTAGGAGATCTGGTAATGGTTTTTAGTTTCTTTGATTCCAGCTGACTGGCTCCAGCTCACAGTAGCTGATGTGGTGTCCACCGAGTCAACATTTAGCTTATCTGGTGCAGGGATTACTAAGGGAAAATACATTATTGTCAGTGCTACAGTAACTCTATTATAAGAGGAAAGGTATAATAAAGCCATGGCTTAACATGTATTTCCAATTGCTTTTGGTATAGGAAGAAATAAGCTAAAACAGGACAGATGTCGCACCGGTAAAGAGATGATGTGTTGCCATAAGGTGAGGGAGATCTCTTACCTGTAACGATGATTTTAGAGACAGGTTTACTCTGTTTCCCATTGTTCAGCTAAGTTGAGACACTGACAGTGTTCTCAGTACCAGGTTTCAAGCCAGTTATTTTTTTTGTGGCAGACCTCAGTAGTGTCTGAACAGAGATATGTTCTAGGGCTAGAGCAGGAAATTAGGAAGCACTGTGGGAATGTCTCCATTCATTGAACCTTGGACCAACTGAGATTGAAGGAAGTATTTTCCAAATTATATATCTTTAAGTCTCTGGGTGGGACCACTACAACAAAAATCAAGATTTGTTTTATGATGTTAATTTTGACAGATGAGTCCATAACAATATCTATCCTATGACACAACTTAGTAGGTAAGTAAGTAAAACGTGACTAAACCAAACACACAGATGTACAGTTGAAGTCGAAAGTTTACATACACTTAGGATGGAGTCATTAAACTTGTTTTTCAACCACTCCTAAAATGTCCTGTTAAAACTTCTTGGCGCACCCATCCAGTTAGCGGGATCATTTTCGGCAACATCCGCTGGATTGCAGAGCGCCAAATTCAAATTAAATTACAAAAAATATTTAATTTTCATGAAATCACAAGTGCAATATAGCAAAACACAGCTTAGCTTGTTGTTAATCCACCTGGTGTGTCAGATTTCAAAAAAGATTTTCGGCGAAAACTATCCAAGCGTTTATGTTAGGATATCTCTCTCAGTAGACAAAACATTACAAACAGCTAGCAGCAAAGTAGATTGGTCACGAAAGTCAGAAAAGCAATAAAATGAATCTCTTACCTTTGATGATCTTCGGATGTTTGCACTCACGAGACTCCCAGTTACACAATAAATGTTCCTTTTGTTCCATAAAAATTCTGTTTAAATCCAAAAACCTCCATTTGATTGGCGCGTTATGCTCAGAAATCCACAGGCTCGAGCGGTCACGACGGGGCAGACGAAAATTCCAAATAGTATCCGTAAAGTTCGTAGAAACATGTCAAATGTTTTTTATAATCAATCCTCAGGTTGTTTTTACAATAAATAATCGATAATATTTCAACCGGACCGTAGCTTTTTCAATAGGAGTGAGAGAGAAAATGTCTGCTCCAAGCTTCTTGCACATGCAAAACTCTCCTGGCACCCAGCCATCCACTGACGCAATGTGATCTTTCTCACTCATTTTTCAGAATAAAAGCCTGAAACTATGTCTAAAGACTGTTCACACCACGTGGAAGCCATAGGAAAAGGAATCTGGTTGATATCCCTTTAAATGGAGGAAGGCATGCAATGGAACAGAGAGGTTTCAGGAAAAACAGCACTTCCTGGTTGGATTTTCCTCAGTTCTGTTATACTCACAGACAATATTTTGACCGTTTTGGAAACTTTAGAGTGTTTTCTATCTTAATCTGACAATTATATGCATGTTCTAGATTCTGGACCTGAGAAATAGGCAGTTTCATTTGGGTACGTTTTTCATCCAAACATCAAAATACTGCCCCCTACACTCAAGAGGTTTTAACAAACTATAGTTTTGGCAAGTCGGTTAGGACATCTACTTTATGCATGACACAAGTAATGTTTTCAACAATTGTTTACAGATAGATTATTTCACTTATAATTCACTGTATCACAATTCCAGTGGGTTAGAAGTTTACATACACTAAGTTGACTGTGCCTTTATTAAACAACTTGGAAAATTCAAGAAAATTATGTCATGGCTTTAGAAGCTTCTGATAGGCTAATTTACATAATTTGAGTCAATTGGAGGTGTACCTGTGGATGTATTTCAAGGCCTACCTTCAAACTTAGTGCCTCTTTGCTTGACATCATGGGAAATGCTGTGGGGATATACTACTACAGACACCCGATCAGTCCCAGCTCCCCGTTATTCGCTGGAAAAGGAAACTGAGGTTTCGCGGAAAGAGATCAGGGTGCCTTGTGAGGATCAGAAGACGAGTGGCTAATCTGCCTGGAAAATAAATGGGCCAAACTGAAAACACCTATATCCTACCAACAGGACATTAAAAACGGTAATATGTTATGTTTCACCGTTGTGGCTGAACGACAACATTAAGAACATACACCTGACGGGTTATACACACTATCGGCAGGACAGAACAGCAGCCTCTGGTAAGACACGGGGTGGGGACCTATGCACATTTGTAAACAATAGCTAGATATATTGCACGATATCTAAGTTAGTCTCAAGGTTTTGCTCGCCTGAGGTAGAGTGATAAGCTCTAACTCTACCTCAGATAAGCTGTAGACTACACTATCTACCTAGAGAGTTTTCATCTGTATTTTCATAGCTGTCTACACAACACCACAGACTGAGGCTGGCACTAAAACCACACTCAATGAGCTGTATTCCACCATAACCAAACAGAGGCGGCGCTCCTAGTGACCGAGGACATTAATGCAGGGGAACTTAAATCAGTTTTACCTCATTTCTATCAGCATGTTAAATGTGCAACCAGAGGAAAAATCATTCTAGACCACCTTTACTCCACACGTAGAGACGCGTACAAAGCTTTCCCTCTCCCTCCATTTGGCAAATCTGACCATAACTCTATCCTCCTGATTCCTGCTTACATGCTAAAATTAAAGCAGGAAGCACCAGTGACTCGGTCTATAAAAAAGTGGTCAGATGAAACAGATGCTAAAATACAGGACTGTTTTGCAGGCACAGACTGGAATATGTTTCGGGATTCTTCCGATGGCATTGAGGAGTACACCACATCAGGCACTGGCTTTATCAATAAGTGCATCAAGGGTGTCATCCCCAACGTGACTGTATGTACATACTCCAAACAGAAGCCTTGGATTACAGGCACCATTCATACTGAACTAAAAGGTAGAGCTGCCGCTTTCAAGGAGCGGTACTCGGAAGCTTGTAAGAAATCCCGAAGAACCATCAAACAGGCGAAGCGTCAACACAGGACTAAGATCGAATCGTACTACACATTCGTCGGATGTGGCAGGGCTTGCAAACTTTTACAGACTACAAAGGGAAGCAAAGCCGAGAGCTGCCATGTGACCATAGCCTGCCAGACGAGCTAAATAACTTCTACGCTTGCTTCGAGGCAAGTAACACTGAAACATGCAGGAGAGCATCAGCTTCACCAGATGACTGTGTGATCACGCTCTCCGCAGTCGACGTGAGTAAGACCTTTAAACAGGTCAACTTTCACAAGGCTGCAGGGCCAGACGAATTACCAAGACGTCTACTCCGAGCATGCGCTAACCAACTGTCAAGTCTCTTCACTGACATGTTCAACCTCTCCGTGTCAGAGTCTGTAATACCAACATGTTTCAAGCAGACCACCATAGTCCTTGTGCCCAAGAACACCAAGGTAACCTGCCTAAATGATTACCAACCCGTAGCACTCACGTCTGTAGCCATGAAATGCTTTGAAAGGCTGATCATGGCTCACATCAACATCATTATCCCAGAAACCTTAGACCTACTCAAATTTGCATACTGCACCAACAGATCCACAGATGATGCAATCTCTATTACACTCCACAC
Source organism: Oncorhynchus keta (assembly GCF_023373465.1). Classification (NCBI taxonomy): domain Eukaryota; kingdom Metazoa; phylum Chordata; class Actinopteri; order Salmoniformes; family Salmonidae; genus Oncorhynchus; species Oncorhynchus keta. The sequence goes on along the minus strand of NC_068443.1, from coordinate 27,112,451 downwards.
TGCCCTTTCCCACCTGAACAAAAGGAACACCTATGTGAGAATGATATTCATTGACTACAGTTCAGCGTTCAAAACCATAGTGCCCTCAAAGCCAAGGACCCTGGGACTAAACACCTCCCTCTGCAACTGGATCCTGGACTTCCTGATGGGCCGTGCCAAGGTGGTAAGGGTAGGTAACAACACATCCGCCACGCTGATCCTCAACACAGGGGCCCCTCAGGGGTGTGTGCTCAGTCCCCTTCTGTACTCCCTGTTCACACATGACTACACGGCCAGGCATGACTCCAACACCATCATTAAATTTGCTGATGACACAGTGGTAGGCCAGATCACCGACAATGATGATATAGGGAGGAGGTCAGAGACCTGACGTGTGGTCTAAGGACAATAACCTTTCCCTCAATGTGATCAAGACAAAGGAGATGATTGTGGACTACAGGAAAAGGAGGACCGAGCACGCCCCCATTCTCATCGACGGGGCTGTGGTGAAGCATGTTTTTTAAAGGCAAGGCAGCTCTAACCAACATCTCCAATCTCGTCTCATTGATTGGGCTCCAGGTTAGCTGACTCCTGACTCCAATTAGCTTTTGGAGAAGTCATTAGCCTAGGGGTTCACATACACATATTTTAAACCTACTCCTTGAATGTTTAAATTATGTATTCAATATAGTCAAATATAAATGAAATAATTTGAGTGTTATTAGTTTAAGCACACTATGTTTGTCTATTGTTGTGACTTAGATGAAGAACAGATCAAATTGTATGACCAATTTAGTCAGAAATCCAGGTAATTCCAAAGGGTTCACATACTTTTTCTTGCCGCTGCATATCATTGTAAAGGGTGAAATGAACTCTGTCACGCAGAAATGGGCCAGGGCTATTATGTTTTACGTGAAGATGGCATACCCAGTGCCCTTCCAAACCCTGAACAAATGTGAATAGCACATTGTTTACAAATGTCATTACTTTGTCTATTTTGCATGGCCCGCCAGCCCTCCACCGGCACCCTGGGTGATGCAGGAGAAGACAAGGGAGTTTCACAGGGCCCTCATAAGGGCATAAAGGAGAAGAAGTGGTATGTGGATCAGAGAGCTCCGGGGGTAAGTGGACATCAGCGTTGGGATGGAACTGTCTGAGCTACTGGCGTTGGCCAGATATATAGTTACGTTCATTTTACTGTAAACTATAGGCTGATCTGCTCCAACTTATGTGTATTCTTTTACATATGGCATTTGTAAATAGTTCTCTAAAGTTGTCTGCTTGTACTGGCCTCCTACTTGTTTTTTTCTTCTTCTACACAAATACAATGAAGACCTCCAGTGGTGTCAGGTTACATACTGACTGCTGCTGGTCCACTGTCCATCCGTTTGACATTTAACATTGTTGCCCTGAGGGACACGATTAAAGGGTATATTTACAGATTAGTTTGAGAGTTACAAAGCAATAATATCACAACCTGCAAGCTTGTATGAAATACATACAAAATGTTAAAATACAATAGCTAAAGGCTTTATGCATTAAAACATTAGTCCGTTTGGCTGAGTGGCACATGGGCCGAACATTGCACAGATTGAGCAATGTTTGTTGACCCCTCCAGAGATTGAACCGTTTGATGAGCTGAGCTGGTGATCCCTCTTCTTTGTGCCTGGGGGCATAGAGGAAGGAGGATAATATGGTCATAGGGAGAGTTACTGGGTGATGAAGGGTTTCCCTAGCCATGTTTCCCAAGCCATGTTTCCCTAGCCATGTATCCCTGAACACGGCTGCTAGAATCTTGACGAGAACCAAAAACTTTTATCATATTACTCCAGTGCTAGCCTCTCTACACTGGCTTCCTGTTAAGACAAGGACTGATTTCAAGATTTTACTGCTAACCTACAAAGCATTATATGTGCTTGCTCCTACCTATCTTTCCGATTTGGTCCTGCCGTACATACCTACACGTACGCTACGGTCACAATACATGGTCTTCCTGTCCAGGTTGGCACCCCCCCTTGCGTTGTGCAGTGGGGGAGATCTTCGTGGGCTATACTCGGCCTTGTCTTCGGATGGTCTCAGGATGGTAAGTTGGTGGTTGAAGATATCCCTCTAGTGGTGTAGTGGCTGTGCTTTGGCAAAGTGGTTGGGGTTATACCCTGCCTGTTTGGCCCTGTCCGGGGGTATCATTGGTCGGGGCCACAGTGTCTTCCGACCCCTCCTGTCTCAGCCTCCAGTATTTATGCTGCAGTAGTTTATGCGTCGGGGGGCTAGGGTCAGTCTGTTATATCTGGATTATTTATCCTATCTATCCGGTGTCCTGTGTGAATTTAAGTATGCTCTCTCTAATTCTCTCTCTTTTTCTCTCTTTTTCTTTCTTTTGTTTGTTTGTTTGTTTGTTTGTTTGTTTGTTTGTTTGTTTGTTTCTTTCTTTCTTTCTTTCTTTCTTTCTTTCTTTCTTTCTTTCTTTCTTTTGAAGGACCTGAGCCCTAGGACCATGCCTCAGGACTACCTGGCCTGATGACTCCTTGCTGTCCCCAGTCCACCTGGTCGTGCTGCTGCTCCAGTTTCAACTGTTCTGCCTGCGGCAATGGAACCCTGACCTATTCACCAGACGTGCTACCTGTCCCAGACCTGCTGTTTTCAACTCTCTAGAGACAGCAAGAGCGGTAGAGATACTCTGAATGATCGGTTATGAAAAGCCAACTGACACTTCTGAGGTACTGACCTGTTGCACCCTCTACAACTACTGTGATTATTATTTTACCATGCTGGTCATCTATGAACTTTGGAACATCTTGGCCATGTTCTGTTATAATCTCCACCCGGGACAGCCAGAAGAGGACTCGCCACCCCTCATAGCCTGGTTCCTCTCAATGTTTCTTCCTCGGTTCTGGCCTTTCTAGGGAGTTTATTCTAGCCACCGTGCTTCTACACCTGCATTGCTTGCTGTTTGGGGTTTTAGGCTGGGTTTCTGTACAGCACTTTGTGACATCAGCTGATGTAAGAAGAGCTTTATAAATAAATTTGATTGGTTGATCCTTCTATTGGGACAGCCGAAGAACCCATTTTTCTAAGTGTATTGCGCAACACCCAATGCTATTCCTATGAATTATTCTGGATACAATGACAACAAATGAGATACTGCAGCCTACTGGCTTCTTCACGCTATGATACCACCCTGTATCCCACTGCTGGCTTGCTTCTGAAGCTAAGCAGGGTTGGTTCTGGTCAGTACCTGGATGGGAGGCCAGATGCTGCTGGAAGTGGTGTTGGAGGGCCAGTAGGAGGCACTTTTTCCTCTGGTCTACATTTTATTTTTATCCCAATGCCCCAGGGCAGGGGACACTGCCCTCTGTAGAGTGCTGTCTTTCGGATGGGACCTTAAACGGGTGTCCTGACTCTCTGAGGTCATTAAAGATCCCATGGCACTTATTGTAAGAGTAGGCATGTTAACCCTGGTGTCCTGGCTAAATTCCCAAGCTGTCCCTCATACCATCACGGTCACCTAATCATCCCCAGCTTACAATTGGCTCAGTCATCCCCCTGCTCTCCCCCTGTAACTATTCCACAGGTCGTTGCTAACCTGCAGTTCTCCCCTTGTATTCTCTCTCTCTCTCTCTCTCTCTCTCTCTCTCTCTCTCTCTCTCTCTCTCTCTCTCTCTCTCTCTCTCTCTCTCTCTCTCTCTCTCTCTCTCTCTCTCTCTCTCTGTGGTTGGAGACAGATGTGCTGGAGTCAAAGAAGATCCATACCAGCTGCAAATCGTCCCATAAATCAAGACCCCTACATATACTCATTACTGCCACCTACACTCTGCCAGATTGTAATCTCTGCTGTTATCCTAGCCTTTTGTTTGTTCTCAAGATCCTATTGCTCTGCTGTGCTTGTTTCCCTGCCTCACACCATTTTGTCCTCTCGTTGCAGTTCCCGCTCTGTCTCTGGCTCCTGTCTCCTGTACCACATCTCACCACCCAACCACCTTGCTCTGGACTTCACTCACCACCATTGCCTTGGATTCCCCTCAGGACCTGTTTACCCTGTTCAACTCAGTCAACTCCAACCTCACTCTACACTTCTGTTTTTCCTGCCACTCATCTGCACTACCCAGGTTCTGCACTCCACATCTCTCTGTGTACAATAATCTTTTTCATGCAAAACATTTTTTTTCAAATTCTCATGCATTCTAATGCAATAATGCTGACAGTAGTGTTAGCGGGAGCGTGAGTTAGCTAACAAGCCCAACACACAGTAATTATACACAATAGACCACAAAACGTAGCTCCACATAATGACACAGATCTCAAGGCACTTACGTTTAGATGCCCGCACAATTAAACATCAGACATACAGGGATTCAGTCCACAGGAGGAAAAGTTGAGCAGGAGGGTAAACTGTAGAAGTTCTCATCAGGATGGGGGAAAAGTAAGTTTAAGACCACACAGTGTGCTGGTGTCATAGGCTGCGTTTCAAACTCATAAAAGACATACCCTCCCCCACTTACCCTCGCCTTATGCCCTTGGGGGAATCCCCATCACCATCTTGGCCATCGGTCCAAACGATTAGCCAAACAAGGGAACTTCGCAAAGTAAGCCCATTGGCCCTAATTTGCGAGTGTACAATTATGTTCACTTCGTGGCCTGAAACGCCCCATACTTCAATTTGTGATAAACTTAAACTTATTCATGGATTTAATGTGTGCCTGTGTCGGCCACATAGGCTAAAGACAAATCGGCATGCATGCATCCAATCCATTTAGTCAGGCAATGTCCACATTATTTTAGAATGTAATAATAATTTGAATATCATGCATTGCCAAGGCCGAAAAAGAACAACCTAATTCTTAAAGTGGTAATGGCCTACAATTTCTGCATGTTTTTTTTGGGGCCCTCTATGTACAATTATATAAATTATACAATTGTATAACTTTGAGGTCCTTGGAAATTACAATTAAGTGCCAGAAAATACCTTGAATTTGATTTGCCAATATCTGGATGAGCCCTGCTTGAATGATGCATTGCTTGCTGTTTGGGGTTTTAGGCTGGGTTTCTGTACAGCACTTTGAGATATCAGCTGATGTACGAAGGGCTATATAAATACATTTGATTTGATGATGTATAGTCCTAGGGTTATGTTGTATAAGTGTTATGGGCCAATTTGCATATATTCACTTTTATTCTTCTAAGTACACATGTGGAACTGCATGAAAATCCATTTAATTTTGTTTCAAATCATTTCGAAATGTTGATTCCAATGTCACACTTTGGCACACTTATCTATAGAAATATCCCAATGTAGCCTACTAAATGGGCTCCTGAAACCGGAACTAGCATAATATTAGCCCCCACGAATCGGCAGTGTATGCAACTGTGAGTACATTATGTTGAAAACAATGGTTGGCCATCTTGGAGGCTGTCTTTAGTTCTATATAGTACCACAGTATGAGTCATAATACCCATAAAACCTAACGGTCAAACAGGGAAATGGTTCCAATAGTTTTTCCACCACATTAATTCTTCCCATAAGGGATTTTTCGGAACACTGCGTTTCGTGCAGGCAAATATCTCTAGGACAAGGTGACTTTTATCAACATATTTGCCTATATGTACCCACCAAAAATGAAATGCTAATTAGATGCTAATGTGGCTATCATAAAGAACTACAATACCGTGATGATCTGGACGAGACTGCTGAATCGAGGCAAAGGTAAGAATCTCCAGATTAACTATCTAATGTCTGCTAAATGTTTGCTAAATGTAGTAATGAACAAACGGGCTACATTTATTTTAATGTACAATTCTGTCTTGTGCAAGATCGCAGGGATTTGTAGTTTTGCATGATGTCTACTTTCATGCTAATTAGCATTTTAGAAACTGAGAATAAATAGAGCCGAGATTTACATGGTTATCAAAATGTCACGCCAGGGTAAGCCTACATGAAACACAGCCCTTATTTTAAGTGTTTCTAAAATAGCTTATGGGAAATGTGAATGGTGGATTTCCTGTTTGACCGCTAGGTTTTATGGGTATTATGACACCTCCACTGTGTTACTCTATTATAGCTCAGTAGATAAATCAGATCAAACCCGAACTGTACGATGTGGTGGGGAGTCCAACAGGCCAATATTCTACAAATTAGCACATAAAAAGAGGTAATTAATAACTACAATAACTACAATGACCATAATCCATTGTGCGTGCTTGTCTGGAGACAGAGAAGAGAGAAGAATGTGCGATCAAGAGGGATGGAGCAGTTGCTTCGCGAGGTATCTCATCCTGAAAATACATGATCTACGTGATTGATAGTTGGTATTTAGCAGTCATGAAAGTATGCTTTATTTATTTTGAAGAACTACTCAAATAGTGATTTTTGTCAGACAGCATACACCTCACCAAATATCGGTCCTACCCAAGTTTCAGACTTCTAATCTCAAAATTCTAAATTTCGAGATACTATAGTTCATTCGGAAAGTATTCATACCCCTTGACTTTTTCTACATTTTGTTACATTTTTACAGCCTTTTCCTAAAATGGATTAAAATGTTGTTGTTTTTCTCATCAATCTATACACAATACCCCATAATGACAAAGCAAAAACAGGTGTTTGGAATTTTTCGCTAATTTATTAAAGATTTTTAAAATGATATCTCATTTGCATAAGTATTCAGACCTTTTACTCAGTACTTTGTTGAAGCACATTTTCAGCGATTCCAGCCTCAAGTCTTCTTGGGTAAGATGATACAACAGTGGCACACCTGTATTTGGGGAGTTTCTCCCATTCTTCTCTGCAGATCTCAAGCTCTGTCAGGTCTCTTGAGAGATGTTCGATCGGGTTCAAGTCCGAGCTCTGGCTGGACCACTCAAGGACATTCAGAGACGTGTCCCAAAGCCACTCCTGTGTTGTCTTGGCTGTGTATTTAGGGTCGTCGTCCTGTTGGAAGGTGAACCTTTGCCCCAGTCAGGTCCTGAGTGCTTTGGAGCAGGTTTTCATCAAGGATCTCGCTGTACTTTGCTCCGTTCATCTTTTCCTCGATCCTGACTAGTCTCCCAGTCCCTGCCGCTGAAAAACCTCCCCACAACATGATGCTGCCAACACCATGCTTCACCATATTGATGGTGTCAGGTTTCCTCCAGAGGTGACGCTTGGCATTCAGGCCAAAGAGTTCAATCTTATTTTCGTCAGACCAGAGAATCTTGTTTCTCATGGTCTGAGAGTCCTTTGGGTGTCTTTTGGCAAACTCCAAGTGGGCTGTCATGTGCCTTTTACTGAGGAGGGGCTTCCGTCTGTCCAGCCACTCTACCATAAAGGCCTGATTGATGGAGTGCTGCAGAGTTGGTTGTCCTTCTGGAAGGTTCTCCCATCTCCACAGAGGAACTCTGGAGTTCTGTCAGAGTGACCATCGGGTTCCTGATCACCTCGCTGACTAAGGCCCTTCTCCCCCAATTGCTCAGTTTGGTGGTTCCAAACCTCTTCCATTTAAGAATGATGGAGGCCACTGTGTTCTTGGACACCTTCAATGCTGCAAAAATATGATCTGTGCCTCGACACAATCCTGTCTCAGAGCTCTACGTACAATTCCTTCAACCTCATGGCTTGGATTTTGCATTGTCAACTGTGGGAACTTATATAGACAGGTGTGTGCCTTTCCAAACCATGTCCAATCAATTGAATTTACCACAGGTGGACTCCAATCAAGTTGTAGAAACATCTCAAGGATGATCAATAGAAACCGGATGGACCTGAGCTCAATTCCGAGTCTAATAGCAAAGGGTCTGAATACTTATGTAAATAAGGTGTTTTTTTAATGTATCTTTGTATACATCTCGTTCATTCTCTTAAATTGTGACTTCTTTACTATTATTCTACAATGTAGAAAATAATAAAAATTAAGACAAACCCTGGAATGAGTAGGTGTGTCCAAACTTTTGAGTGGTACTGTATATTAATTGATGTTCATCATACATTTGCTAAAGCGATAGTTCCCTAAAATGAAAAAAAATACACTATATCCTATGGATAACTAGCAACGTTTCTAAAGCTTAGCTCTGGATGAGTAAACTCGTGTGTGGGGTCATTTGTTTATATTATTATTATATTATTTGTTTACATTTCGAAAAAACACAATTCCACTTTGACATTATGGGTTATTGTCTGTAGGTCAGGCTGTAAGACAACTAAATGTAGAAACAGTCAAGGGTTCTGAATACACTGCTTCTCACATGTGAAGGACCACGTAAAGGGCAACTATGTGAATAACTATTTTTGTTTCCGTATGACAAGAACATAAAAAATAAAGTTATGTGTAAATATAAGGCTTGTCAACAACAGTTTGAATAGACTGTCACAAACAGACTCTGAAGTAAAGTTTTTTTTTGTTGATCAACTGAAATACATGAAAAAGGGAAATGAAAATCAACAGTATAATAACTTTCTGAGCAAATGGATCATTTCAAGTAGTGTTTGCATCATAGGCCTGTACAGTATATTTTTCACTTAACAATTTCTTTCCCATTATCTCTGGGACCCTTTTGACAGTTAACTGAGGGTTACCTTCAATGCCGCATCAGGATGGTAACAAAAACCAAATTCTTTTGCCCAACAGAACTTTGCCACTACCGGATTTCTATGCAAGTTATTTTCTAATTTTATTGTCTTCAATTACACAGAGCAAAAAAAAAACGACTAGATCATGAAATGTGTACCTTCGAAACAGTTTTTGAGACTTCGTACCAACATAAATGTCTGTTAATGTTCAATGTTAATGACTCTGGAGCTTAAACAGGGCTATTAACTTCAAAAGCAAAAGGACACAGAATCCTGTTGGCCTATTTATGGCACACATTTAAAATGTTGCCAAATCATCTGATAAAGAATAGCCTTTTGCTTTCAGATGCTGTAAAAAATAAAATACAATAAAAAGAGAGCTTCAGAATAGAACACAATAGAAAGCATAGCCTATACCAGATGTGTCATGCTATGGATGGGAACAAGTCAAACAGGCATATTTCGGGAATCATCTCCCAGCAGCAAACATTCTCCTCTTGGGGGCGCTCTTAAACCCAACCCTCCTTGTCCTTCCTATCCCTAACCAGTGCGTGGACTCATACCAGTCACGCCACCCATATCTTCACCAACATCAGAATTAACCAAGGGCCTCAGAAAGCTAACTAAAGAAATGGCAAGGCCCCACTCGTTGCTTGTGGCCATGTTCCAGACTGAGTACGTTGCAGATGCCTGCCACGTCTGGAATGTAGTCGGCATGGAACATGCCCTGTGTATTAGTAATCACATGGTAACAGTAGGCAGGGCCTTGGTCAGCTGTAGTCTGCTTGTGTAATGTCTACACATATCAATGACTATTACTGAGGGACAAACACTGGAGCAAGTACATCAGGATCATTTCAGAACTCAAATTTCCACACAATTTGTTCCACTGAAGCAACACTGACCATTATACTAAAATGTGCAATAAAATCAAGCTGGTTGCAATCATGTCAAATTGTGAGGAAATGTCCGTACACAGTAGCTATGGGAGGGTGGAAGGGTAAAATAGACCTTTTCAAACAGAAATGCCACACATTACATTATTCCTATATCATTGCACTGCCAAATATGGGGGGGAAAACAAGTCTAAATTGCAGTGTTCTCCAAGATGATGCCTTATCTACATTGCTAATCTCTTCTATTTGTCTACTTTAAAGGATGGTATTCATTTCAGTTGATTTCAATATATTTAATCTTGTTTGGACATGCAAATGAGGACCTGGGCATCAGCCTTGATCAAATACACCCATCTTGCCTATCACCATAAAGGGGGTTTCCCCCCTCCCCACAACCGCACTATTCACATAGGCCACTTTGCCAGCATGGAAGCTGATGGAGTCCGGAGACCTGCTGGGTATGAAATCACCGCCTAACACCATTAGAGATATCCCACCAATCAGACACCATAGGCCTTAGACAGGCAACAGCCATTTCAACACATGCCATTTTCATCGAATTAAGCTGAGGCGAGGTGGAATGCTGCATTTTAGACAAGAACAGAGGAGGGACTGGTCATTTCCTGCTTCTTCAGTTCATAGCAGAGGGAGAGAGAACAGAGAGACACATTGAGAGCATCTCATAACAGATGGATTGCAGGGAAAGATATTACTGGAGAAAGAATTCAAGTAAATGGCCTCAATTTGGACACATTTCCCCCTTTTACTTAAATTGCTGCTGAGCATTCTGCGACCGTAACCATAGAGCCACTCGGTCATCTGACTGGAATCCCAAAATAAAAGCCAGTGTCCTTTAGATAACACCCATCACTCAAGCCAGATCAGTGGCCGGTCACTCCCTGTGTTTGTGTTTAGGCCTCTCCAGAGACCAACATCCATTCTCCTCCTCCTGCTGGAAATATCCTCTGGGCCACAACAATAGAGAAGGGCCTCAAGAAAAGAGGAGAAAGAAAAGAGAGGAAGATAAGAGACTGAGGGGTGGGGATTAGGAGAGAGGAGGAGTACAATACAGAGTAAAAAGTGGACAGAGGACAGAGGACAGAGCCACTGCAGTGAAGTGGTCAGAGCCACTGTTTTCAGTAGTACGGGTGCAGAACAGGCGGACAGAGACTTGAAGGGCTGCTAAGCGCTTCTACCACCTTTGGTGTTAGGGAGGACATGATGGGCACACTGCCATGGAGGAGGGGGTAGCCTATTTTCTACTTCCACTAATTAACTTCTCATCACCCAACCAGGACTGGGGAAGTGTGGCTAGTTGGGGGGGGCTTGGGGGATCAGGCGGCAAAGGGAGGAAGTCCTCCAAGGTGAGCGAGGCACACTTGAGAAGAGCTATCTGTTGTAAAAATCACCTCCATCTCTTGTGCCTTTTATGGAACTGTGTCATGCCAATACGCAAACACCTAAGTAGAGGGCAAAAAAAGATGTTCCTTCCTAGAGACAAAAGTATTTTATGGCAACACTAGCCCATTCCACAGCTACGTACGTTCCCTTCCAGTCGAGTCATTGTGAAACAAAAGGTTGTGTGGGTAATTCCCTATTCACACCGGGTGAGTAGTGTTGTGCTCCTCGGTGTCCACTCTGACTCACATGGTCGTATTGATGGCTGTCTGGGCCTTCCTGATAGGTTGCTGACAGCTCTGGCCCCGAGGATGGGGTTGAGGAGGGCCTCTCTCTGCTGCCTTTGTGATAGAAATTAGGCCCTACAGGTAGTGTTGGGTCCTCTATCAACACAGCCATTGTTTGCTGTACGCCAACCACCGCTGTGCAAAGCCCCAACCTGCCCACAAACTGCTGATGTCACCGAGCAGAAGACGAAGGGCTTTCACCACCGTCCTCCACCCCAACGTCCCAGGGGAATTCTCTGATGTGTCTTTCCATATCTCTCTCCAAGTCTATATCCGAGCTACGCACATGCAGCTATATACACAGAGAGACAGGTAAATTGATAGGGACTTCCGCTGACACCTCCCAAGCCACATAAAGTGCATTCTTAGGGTGAGAGTCAGAGAGAAGAGAGTGCACAACACCCCAGTCTGTTGTGTACAGGCCAAGTCTAAACCAAACCTGCAGAGGGGGAGGAAACTATATCTGCATTTTCTCTCTCTCTCTCTCTCTCTCTCTCTCTCTCTCTCTCTTGCGAGAAGAGAAAATGGTGGTCAGAAAAAAAGAATGGAATTAGAAAAAAGGGGATTGAATAAGACTATACATCATTACAGATGTCATGTATTGTAGATACGTCTGTAGAATGCAACACAATGCTTTGGTTAGTGCATTACACACTAACCACACCATAATAGCACATTCACCTGCCTGAGAGATCACTTATACCTCAAACCCTGATTTGAATATTCCTTGTTTGCCATTAAGTCATCAAACAACACTAAGCCTATATTTGTGGATGTCAATATAGCAGGAGAATGACAAAGAGATCAGTTCTGGCCTTTATCTTGTGGCAGACGAACGAGGGCCTATCAGCTTGGAAGAAGAGAAGCCTTGTCATTATGCAATTGTAATTCCCTCTGAGATATCCTTTGATAGGCTTTTTCCACTCCCTTGTCCCCTATAAATCTTTTTCCAATTACCTGTCTTGTCTCCCCTTAATTTATCATAATCGTTGCCTTGGTAACTGGTTGCATCCACCATTGGGTTTGGGCCATTGTTCGATGTAATTATGCGCCAAAAGGGGATTCTTTGAGACAGGGGACACAGACGTATACAAAGAGAGCAGGGATGTGGTGGAGGCTGAGGTGGTTCCAAGTATTAGCTAACAATTTTTAGGTAGAAATGGAATACATGGACAAAAAATATTATTTTTTTGGTCATTCAATTGTATCAATATCACAATCGAACACTGCAAGGAATAGTGTCCTGACAGAACAAATATGAAGGGAGGATTATGGAAGAGCTGTGCAAGCGGGCACACACACACACAAACACAAGCAGAGCATTAGATGGTGTCGTGTCTCTGTGGTGGGCTGTCATCCTGTTATCTTTCCCTCTATGCACTCGACTGGACCGTAGCAGGCATGCTGGGAGTCCTGTCATTACTTACTCTCATACCTGCTGTTTGCTCTGTCTAAGAACACACCAACAAACATACACTGTGTTTACCCGAAACCTCCTCCTGTATCACTGTCATCTCTTATCATTGCCGTGGAAAGAGCTGTCATCGTTTTCCCCGTTCAAACGCCACAAAATGTCTGATCTCACTCATTAACTATCACCGTCCAGTCAGGTAAGCCTGTGCTAAAACATTATCTTCCTTATACAAGGATGGCTCATACATAGTATCTGTGGGTGTTTGCCCACAAGGAGCATGGACGGACTGCTGGGGGCCACCCATGATGGAAGAACCTTTCGGATTCCCTTTTCACACCCTTCACACAGCTCTCAGCTGGACTCCAGAACTGTCCGTCTTTAAGATAGAAAGAGGCTTTATAGATCCCTGTGAGCTTCGAAGCACAATGAGGCCAGGCAATCTCATCTCCACTGACTGACAAAACAGCTCCTTGGCTGGGAGCCTCAAAGAGACACGACCTCCTCAAAGAAAAGAGAAGAGAGAGAAAAGAGAGAGAAGGGACAACAGCAGCCTCCAGAAGTGTCCCTGTCCCTGTTGGGGAAGAAGGTGAGGGGCCAGGGCCTCAAAACACACACACACACAATTGCATATTCTGCCTTTTGTGTGTGTGTGTGAGACATTGTCAGCTAGTGAAAAACTTTCAGAAACTTTATTATATTTCATCACAAATAGTCATGGGGTGGCATGTAGGGAGGAGAGGAGCTGTTATCGCCTGACCACAGACATTGAGTTGCTAATCATCCTCATGCCAATCTCCTTTTATTTAAATTTTTTTGTCAAAGTCGTACCTCTCTCTTCACGAAGAGGGCTGTCTGATTCTGATCCCTCTCACCCTTGAGATGCATTTATATATGTTTAAGGTCTGGAAAGGATCCCAATGACATCTATGCTCTTCATCACTGATGAAGAATAATACCTTTCATGTAAAATATTTATGGAAAAGGCTGGCTGAAAAATTCAATGGGTGAAAATCCAGAATAGTATTAGAGTGACTTCAAATATATATGAAAATAGTTATTTTTCATGTACACAGACTGACTAAAAAGGTGTTTGATTAAAAGTAAAACAACTGTAAATTCATGATTCCCTATTCCCTATTCACCTAGTTAGTCCTGGGTGACTAAAATGACGACTTTAAAAAGGTTTTAAAAAAGTATATCATTGTGACAAGCCAAGGCAATGTTATGAATCTCCCAAACACACACAGCCTCATTTTGTGTGTACAGTTTGTGAATTCCCATTGTATGAATTATTCATAACAATGTTAATTGGAGCAAATACCACTCAGTCACTCAGTCTGGGTTTAATCGAGCATTGATAATGTTTGTCACTGTCTCTAAATGAGGACTGCATGATTGATCAGAGACACTTGCTGATTTAAACTTCATTATTGGAGATAATATGTATACTTATTCAGGGCTTTCTGATTATGTACCATGCTTATTTTTACCAGTGTTTTCAGTTTTCTGTCACGACTTCCGCCAAAGTCGGTCCCTCTCCTAGTTCGGGCGGTGTTCGGCGGTCGACGTCACCGACCTTCTAGCCATCACTGATCCATTTTTCATTTTCCATTTTCTTTTTGTCTTGTCTTCCTTCACACCTGGGTCCCAATCCCATCAATGACATGTTGTGTATTTAACCCTCTGTTTCCCCCCCATGTTCTGGTCGGAGATTGTTTGATTGTATGTTTATGTGCGACAGGTTTTGTACCCACTTTTTATTATTTTGTCATTTTTCTTTTGGAGTTTTGTGAAGCACTGATTAAACTGCTCCGTTTATACCAAGTTCGATTCTCCTGCGCCTGACTTCCCTGCCACCAACACCCACCCATTACATTTTCGAAGAAAAGAGTGCACAAGAGGTCGTCCTAAATGATCCGTGTATTAGTCTGCTAAAGAGGTTTTAGACTACATACTGTAGGTTATTTTTTACATTGGCAGTTACTCACGCCACATACGGTATTGACTATAATGTGCCAGTTGTATATACAATATGAATATTTTACATACGGTGCATTCAGAAGGTATTCAGACCCCTTCACTTTTTCCCCTTATTCTAAAGGCTGTAACGTGTATTCAATATTTGTTTTCACTAATCAATCTAGACACAATACCCCATAATGACAAAGCGAAAACAGGGTTTTAGAAATGTTTATCTTATTTCCATAAGTATTCAGACCCTTTGATATGAGACTCTAAATTGAGCTCAAGTGCATTCTGTTTCCATTGATCATCCTTGTGATGTTTCTACAACTTGATTTGAGTCCACCCGTGGTAAATTCAATTGATTGGACATGATTTGGAAAGGCACACACCTGTCTACAGTTGAAGTCGGAAGTTTATGTACACTTAGGTTGGAGTCATTAAAACTCGTTTTTCAACCACTCCACAAATTCTATATAAGGCCCCAGAGTTGACAGTGCAGGTCAGAGCAAAAACCCAGCCATAAGGTCGAAGGAATTGTTTGTAGACCGCCGACACAGGATTGTGTTGAGGCACAGATCTGGGGAAGTGTACCAAAAGAATTATGTAGCATTGAAGGTCCCCAAGAACACAGTGGCATCTGTCATTCTTAAATGGAAAAGGTTTGGAACCACCAAGACTCTTCCTAGAGCTGGCTGCCTGGCCAAACTGAGCAATCGGGCATTGGTCAGAGATGTGACCAACAACCTGATGGTCACTCTGACAGAGCTCCAGAGTTCCTCTGTGGAGATAAAGGGGGAACCTTCCAGAAGGACAACCATCTCTGCAGCACTCCATCAATCAGGCCTTTATGGTAGAGTGGCCCTACGGAAGCCACTCCTCAGTAAAAGACACATGATAGCCCCCTTGGGAGTTTGCCAGAAGGCACCTAAAGGACTCTCTGGTATGATGAAACCAAGATTGAACTCTTTGGCCTGAATGCCAAGCGTCACGTCTGGAGGAAACCTGGCACCATCCCTACAGTGATGCATGGTGGTGGTAGCATCATGCTGTGGGGATGTTTTTCAGTGGCAGGGACTGGGAGACTAGTCAGGTGTCAAGGGAAAGATGAACGGAGCAAAGTACAGAGAGATCCTTGATGACAACCTGCTCCAAAGCACTCAGGACTTCAGACAAGGGCGAAGGTTCATCTTCCAACAGGACAACGACCCTAAATACACAGCCAAGACAATACAGGAGTGGCTTTAGGACAAGTCTCTGATTGTCCTTGAGTGGTCCAGCCAGAGCTCCAGCCCTCCAGCCAGAGCTCGGACTTGAACCCGATCAAACATCTCTGGAGAGACGTAAAAATAGCTGTGCAGCGATGCTCCCCATCCAACCTGCAGAGAAAAATGGGAGAAACTCCCCAAATACATTTGTGCCAAGCTTGTAGAGTCATACCCAAGAAGACTTGAGGCTGTAATCATTGCCAAAGGTGCTTCAACAAAGTACTGAGTAAAGGGTCTGTGAATACTTAATGTAAATGTTATATTTCATTTTTTGTTGTTGTTATATTCTGTTTTTGCTTTGTCATTATGGGGTATTGTGTGTAGATTGATGAAGGGGGAAAAAAACGATTGAATCAATTTTAGAATAAAGCTGTAAAGTAACTAAATGTGGAAACAGTGAAGGGGTCTGAACACTTTTCAAATGCACTGTATCTTGGTGAATATTATTATTGATATTATTTAATGAATTTAAATGTTTGAATATATGTCCTCTTCT
Organism: Oncorhynchus keta; assembly: GCF_023373465.1. NCBI lineage: Eukaryota > Metazoa > Chordata > Actinopteri > Salmoniformes > Salmonidae > Oncorhynchus > Oncorhynchus keta. The sequence continues at coordinate 27,096,212 of NC_068443.1, read as the reverse complement.
CAGTCCTGGCATATGGCCTGTCAATTCACCTGTCAATTCACCAGATCTGACACCCAGTGAGTACTCTGAGGATATGTATTTGCTGCATTGGAAACATTGACATTTATTCTACAAGTAAATTGTGTAAATTTGATTTGCAAGTCAGTGCTTGTAATACATCTAAAAGAAAGATCCGTATTAGTAAAATAGGTCTATACAGCAGAGGCAGGGATTTACTGGAGGGAAGTTTTCACTACTTGGATGTGTTCATTTTATTGCCATAATGTCATGTTTATTTCAAAACATTCTTTAGGATTTATTGGACACTAATGTGGTTATTTTGGTTGTCATTCATAATTTGAATGTATAGGCTACGGTTGAAGTTGAGGTGAGCATGATGTGTCTGTCTTGTTGCAGACTACACACACAGAGCCGCCTCTTCCTATACACCAACCAAACCAACAGGCAGACTACGCGCTGCGTCCGGTTTATGAACTCAGTCAGAGTGTCAGTTTACTGATGAGAGTTAGAAAAGTATAAATACACAGGGTGCAAGTTCGGAATTTGCTAGTGCATCAGCAGTTGTCCAGTTGTTATGCTAGTCACCCAATTAGCAAATGTCAGCTAATTATTTTAAATTGCTAGGTTAGGTAGTCTAGCCAGCTATCTAAATCTTGTAGTAGGCCTATTCATTACCAAATTACCAACCGCATGTGCTCAGGGGCCCTAAACCTCCAGGGGGCCCCCATTGCTTTTGTAGTCACTCTCAAACAGATATCATATGAACATGGCATAAATCATGGCAAAATGTGTAGAATTGCAGGAAATTAGCTTTAAAACTTTCTCACCATGGAATAAATTATAGAATCTCGCCTAGGGCCCCCAGAAGGCTAGAGGCGGCACTGCACACACGCACGCACGCACGCACGCACGCACACACACACACACACACACACACACACACACACACACACACACACACACACACGCCAAGAGGCCAGTAGCGGTGGCGCGTTGTCAGTGCAGTAACGCGATTGGGGAGTGTTTGTTATTGGTGGTGACGTATACACCCCCTCAACCCCACTCCCTCCTCCCTGGTTGTGCAGTGTCTCATTTGTGCAATTCTGAAGCTGGTCGTCTGTTCTCAGTGTTTATCTGGACGTCATGGCGGAGGGACGTGGAGAGCTACCGCCTCAGCCGCCACTTCATCTATCTTTACCCCCGCCCAGCAAGCGACCGTGCTTGCGCCCGGCTCCCCGAGGGCCTGGTCCGGGGCCTGGTCCGGGTTTTCCGAACTCTCGGTTTCGCTGCCCGGAATCTCTGTTGGACTGTGCCGCGAAGGCTGTAGCGGAGAAATGGGCCTTTGAGAGGGTGGAGGAGCGCTTCGAGCGGATCCCAGAACCCGTACAGCGCCGTATAGTCTACTGGTCCTTTCCGAGAAACGAAAGGGAAATATGTATGTATTCGTCGTTTCAGTGCCGCGTCGCAGGCGAAGAGGGTCCGGCGGTGGGCACAGTAGCTCCCGCTGGATCCGGGTCTGTCCCTGGAGGGGTTACCAATACGACGGCTGCCGCTGGGGCAGCGGGCACCGGAGATGGACTGCCTTTCCGCCGAGGCATACGGCTTTTGGAGACTGGTTGTGTGGAAAATGTCTTACAAGTCGGTAAGTGGAACAAAAGCAGCACTTTGCCCTTGTCCCTCCTCTTAAAGCTTTTCACATTAATCTGTACCCGCTAACTCGGTCAAGGAAGGGTCGGATGGCTTCTAGGAATTATAAGTTTTTCCATACAAACAAAAGTATTGAAAACCTGGTCTATGTTGATGCAATTTTAGCATACGCCAATATTAATTTGGTCCGGTTCAAATTAAGTGAACAGAATGATCTACATTCGATTTGCAAATTCAGATGTCTGGCTAGGCTACTCTGTTTCAGTAGAAAGCAGGATACGTTGGTCTGTATCAGTTTAGCTGTTAATAAATTAAAGGGCTGTCAGTTGAGGAGCCTTTATTGTAGCCGTTTGTTAAAATGTGACTGGTTTTAACCACACGAACTGAGAAAAGTATAATTTCCATAGCCTCAATATAGCACTGACTCGCTTCACATTACGTTGAGTCGATTGATCCGACCCAGCTATGTGTTGGCAACATTTAGCACTTTTTTTCCGTCGTCTGGGGCTACAGTATCGAAGGCTTCGCTTTCCGTGCGCCGGACTGGCCGCTGAGGGGATCTACACACACGCGAATAAAATGGATCTCCATTAGTCAGTTTTAAATTTTTATTATTTTACAACTCGATTGTCTTTTTGATAGATAAAGGGTAGTTTGTGTTAGACAAAGGCGGTTATTGGTTATCTTATTATAATTAAACCAACATAAGCCGCTTTGATCCAAATCCTATATCTTTTGTTTATTTGCTAGTTGGACAAGACAAAGGACTCGTATCCAATCTAGTATGGACATTTTTTTTGCAATGTTAACCAAGCATCGAACGCAAGTATAGAAGTATTAAAATAGATCCGGATGCCTTAAATTGTACCAAATCATATTAGTGCTGGGAAAATGTGTCTCGGGGTAGCTCCTCTGCTACACAATAGCTTTCCAGTTGAGATTATCAATATCCGTCTCGCATTTCCAATGCGATCACTGCAAAATAGCCACCACCGAGGGTTATTTTCGACCAAGGGACAACTCAGCGGCTCCTCTCTCCAACGAAATATTGTTTTATTCATGCGTCTGCCTCCATAAAATGTTAGACTTATGAAATCCTCATTATCTAAACCAATGGAGGGTTTGATTAACTTTTGTTTAGGGCGAAGAGACAGATAAACATATGGGTTTACACATCCCGACAACTGGCAACGGAATAGGCCTAGAACACGTTGTTATAGGTTACAGCAAAGACTGGGCTATTGGCCTATGTGGAAATGTTTTGATTTCATATTGTTTCTGTACAATATTACTTGAAAATAATAAACGCACACCATATTATATTCTAAAAACATGATGATAAATCCCAAAGTTCAGTAAGGCATAAGGAAATATGATAGCATGTAGAAATATAAAATCCACATGAATTATGCAGATATGTGTCCGACGAGAGACAGTCAATTTGTGAACTCAAGTGATTTCGCTATGGCAATGTGTGGCTGAGTATGGAAAAAACAACCAACCTCAGCACAGTGGAGTCTGAGTTGTCCCTTGAAATATAGGCTATAATGTGCCTCAAAAGAGACACTTACCAGAGTTAGCCGTAAATAATGTATTTTCCTTCCGGGTCAATACAGGCCGTGTTTACCTTTTTATGAGCAAAATGGAAAGCGGGTAAATGTTCACATATGGGTCCCTGAGATTTATATAAAGTAGAAATGAAATATTTTTCTGCCATTTGTTTTGTGCATCTTGTCTCTACATTCTTATATTTGTCTAAAAAAGACTATGGTACATTAACTTTGTTTACACCACCAAGCCTTTCTACAAAGTGCATACATTCCTATGGTATAAAACCAGCTACAGATGAGGGTTGCTTGTGCCTTCAAAATATTTAGGATAGTTTTCCACTTGCTCTCTGTGACTGCCAGAACTAACCAGCTCCCTGTATCTTAACCATGCTGTGGGTCTCCTGGCACGTGATTTTTAATTTAGAGGGTTCTGCCTGGTGCTCCAGGCCTGCAAAGCAGATGGGATGTTTACAAACGAACAGCTTATATGAAGCGTTGGAGAAACCCAGGAACATGTCATCTTTGGGAATGCAGCCCGTTTATGTTCTACCTTTTGGTATACTCAATGAGTCTAGATTCAACGACTGGCATGTCTTCCTTGCTTGTTTGATAGTTCAGACAGAACATTCCACTCCTAGTCATCCAAAACCTTGTTACCTGCCTTGAGACATTTAGCCAACTGTCAGAACAGGACAGGAGCAGGCCTGTTGCTAGCTCTCTCTCTCTCTCTCTCTCTCTCTCTCTCTCTCTCCATTGCCTCATGTCTGGATGGGCCCACCACTTCTTTTCACCAGAATTGTAATTCACATGCCGCAACAGTAAGCCCAAAAGTCCTTAGTCAGCGCTTTTTGTGTCGATGGGGGCAAACTCATCTGCAGTCAGGACAGTGCAGTGGCTCATAAATAAATTCAGTGTTTGGATTTTTGAAATTAATTAGTATAACTGTGTAATCAGTTGAAAGACAAGAATACCAGTTTGGCCCAGATATATGACTTTGTCTGGTGTGCTTAACTCTAAAGTCCCGTATTGCATGTGAACTCATCACATTGCACATATTAGCCTGTGCTCATAATCTACTCAGGGCTTTAGTCATAATTAGAATAATCAAAGCTGGTTGTGTGTTTGTGTATAATCCCCCACACATGCCTAGCAGTCTCCTCATCACCAGGCAGAATCCTATAAAGTCCTCAGAGAGGAGGTTCCAGCTTTGAGTCAGGCTTCAGGATTATTGGGTCATGCTTTGTTACCCAGCTGTAGAAAAAGCCCTTGTTCACAGAATGGGGAGGAGGAGGGTCTGTGTGTGTGGTGGGGGGGATTGTTATAAACATGGTCCTCTCTCTACCTCACCACGTTGTTTCATAAAGCCGTAATAGGTCCCCCTCTTTGAAGCTTCACCGACTTCCACTAGAGACGAAGCCATGCTTATGCTGGATTATGCAATTTAGCTCTTGAGATTCCTGTGACAATGTTTGGGGGGGTTCAAGTCATGTGGGGCTTCTGCTATGAAGAGAGGGTTTAAGGGTGACAGAAAGCCTAGCGGTTAAGACTGTTGGGCCTGTTGGGTTTGAATCTGTATGTGCCCTTGAGCAAGGCGCTTAATCCTAACTGCTCCTGTAAATCGCTCTGGATAAGAGTTTCTGCTAGATGACTAAAGTGTAAGTAAAAGGAAGTGATTGAGCTCAGCCAGGTCCATTCCTAGTCATCGATGATGTACCTCAGCCATGACTCAAACAGGAGTCACCCACCTCTTGGATTTTTGTGTGGCAGGGTGCGGGCCGAGTACGATCATGTCTTTTTGTTTTTCCATCTTGGCATCTCATTTGTAACACCTGTATTGTGGAAGGCATTTTTGTGTGTTTTGGGGGTTTCGTTAGAAATGACACATGGTAAAATAAGTTGTTTATACTAGATGATGCCATGTTAATGCTGTGGGTAGACGGCTGTTTAACTGTCTGTCTCTCTCCTCTCATTCTGTTACATTTGGGCTCTTCTACTTCCCTACTACAAAATGAAAACTACCCATTCACTAATGACTAACCCATAGTGTCTAGTCTACATTATAAAATGGATATGTATCGTTAGTAAATCTGTGCATCTGCTAATGGACTTTACTTAGGCTATTTGTTTTTGATGCAGACCCCATCTTTTTATTTTTGTACCCTTACTGTATGTTTTCCCAAACTCAAGTGAGTTTGGAGGTTGTTTCTTGGCTTGATTTTCTTGGCTCGATTTGAGGCAGATATTAATTTGTTGCTCCTCATGTCACTACTCATAGTTAGCCTTATCCACCTCATTTTCAAATGTTGCTATGGGACAGCCAAACAATAGAAGTGATGGATTCGACTTCCACTTTTACTTCCCTACTGCAGCCCGCCGGTGGCAAACTTGCCTCAAGATGCTGGAGTAAATTATTAGGAGTCAATTTATAGAGCATAGTACTTAAGTAAAAAATACTTGAAAGTACTACTTATATAGGCCATCCAATGTATTCAGCGCATGTGACAAATAAAATTTGATTTGATTTAAGTCGTTTTTGGGGGCGTATCTGTACTTTACTAATTGCATTTTTGATAACGTTTACTGTTACTTCACCACATCCCTAAAAAAATGATGTACTTTACTCCATACCTTTTCCCTGACACCCAAAAGTACTCGTTACATTTTGGATGCTTAGCAGGACAGGAAAATTGTCTAATTTACACACTTATCGTGATAACATCCCAAGTCATCCCTACTGCCTCTGATCTGGCGGACTCACTTAACACATGCTTTGTAAATTATGTCTGACTGTTGGAGCGTGCCCCTGCTATTCGTAAAAATAATAATTATAATTATGCCCTCTGGTTTGCTTTATATAAGGAATTTGAAATGATTTACACTTACTTCTGATACTTAAGTATATTTAAAACAAAATACTTTTAGATTTGTACTCAAGTAGTATTTTACTGGGTGACTCACTTTTACTTGAGTCATTTTCTATCATGGTATCTTTACTTTTACTCAAGTATACTTTTTCCACTATTGCAATCATCTGATCAACATATCCTACTGCATGCTGCCTATTAATAAAGTGGTAACAAGTCCATTCAGTGTGTTTTTTTGTCATATTGACAACTGATAATAATAGGCTACTTCAATGTACATGTGTAGGCCAAATGAAAAATAATATAGTAACTTGTATTTAGATGACGCCGTTTCACCTGCACATATTTTACAGCATGTCAATATTGCCTCGTTGCTCAAATGGTTTGCAAGTGATTTCCATTTTTCTAATGGTTGTCAAGTCCTTTGGGTCTTGTTTTACTGTGCTCATCTCTCTGTCTGTCCTGTTCAACTGTTTGCAAATGGCAATGCATCAGTAAAACAATGTTATCATAACTGGCCAAAAGTGATCACACCAATCAATGCACTTTCTCTCCTAAACTTTCCATGACAGTTCATTTTCTGTAGGCCTGTTTTACATTCAGCAATCGGCAAGAGCAAGTCTGCTCCACTATCAGGGCCGGCATTATGGGCGGGCCCCAGGGGGCCTGGCCCGCCCTACCGGAACCCCTTGCCCGTCCAAATAAATATAGAAATATTTATTTATTTGACCGAGACGCATGCCGACAAAGATTAATCAATCTCAGATTTAAGCATCCAAGTGAGCGAAACAGTGCCCCTCTGTCTCAGTATGTGTAGACCACAGGAGGTTGGTGGCACCTGAATTGGGGAGGACAGGGTTGTGGTAATGGCTGGATTGGTATAAGTGGAATGGTATCAAACACAATAAACATGGTTTCCATATGTTTGATGCCATTCCATTCCCTCTGCTCCAACCATTATGAGCTGTGCTCCCTTTCTCAGCCTCCACTGGTGTAGACCATGTATTGTATCTGATGCTGTCTGGGCAAAAAGAGTATGTCATGTCATACCTTTTCTGACCAGACAGCATCAGATACATGGGCCACTTATAGTAAGACAAAGGGGTGCTGTTTTGCCCTCCAGTTTCAGCAGAGAGGAAGAAACGAAGTGAGAGAACCCACTTTTGCCAAAATCTGCTCTGAATAAGCACAATGCGTTTCTAATATGCAGACCTAACCTTGTCGCCTGCATTCTCGACTTTGGACCAACGACTCACGTTGTTAGGGAGGAGACATGATCACCTTATCATTATATACAGATCTCTGGTTTCAGACACTTGCAAATTAAAAAGGAAAGTTGGCGGGTGAACAATGCACTGTTCGGATGCTGGCTTCCCCTATAGTGTATTGATGTTTTGCCAAAATGTATATAATAATTACTTACTAAAATCCTTCAAAATACTTTACCAGAGAGTTTGACTTGGCCACAGAGCACCATTTAGCGTATTTAAAAAATGTAAAAAAAACTAGCTGTGGATTGTTTCAAATCACAACTGAATATGCCTATTTGTCAAGCCAGCTTTATGGGCAACGCACGTGGTAATAGGCCTAGTTGATTACTGAGTTGCATCTGTCAGGAAAAAGCATCTGAAATATGTGAAGATAATGTATGTGGAGTATAATTTAAAATGTTAAATTCATGCACGCGCATGCGTGGTCCTGTGGGGAAAAAACGGACCTGCTTATAGAAATCAACTCTCCCAACTCATTTAGTTCTGGCTCTGTCCACTATTGATTAGCCCTAGGCCTACATTTTTAGATGAGCAAATTATTATTTCTACCTGGGCTACAAAAACACACTGCAATGAGAAATGTGTTATTGTTAACAAGTGAGTATTGTCTATAGGCTGTAACCTGCTAGCCTGGCTGACTCGCAACCCACGTGACCACACAGCGAGGCGGTTGTTAGCAAGACTAGTAAACTGCAGTGATCTAGGCTAATTTGAATAACCGCTCAAACATCCTGTTTTGTTTCATGCCGAAATAACTACATAGCACCTAATTTATGAAAGTTGCCAATTGCAATATAAAGTCAGGAGAAGAAAAAGCTTGGAAGGAAGAGAGATGACTAGAAACGATTCAGTTGACCGTTTTATGTGTGGATTAATTGGCGGAGTAGAGGACCTTGTGCATTTCAGGTAAAATAACAACTCAATGTTTATATCCCAGGACAAATTAGCTAGCATCAGCAAGCTAGCTAAATAGGACAAATTAGCTAGCAAGTGCAAGCTAACTAGCTAAATTGCCATACATTTTTAATGTATTTTGACCTGTCCCCAAATTAATATAAGTGGTTCAGAGTTTGATTTGATATTTTAACCTGCGTGTTGTGATCACGTTTGGTGTGGGGGGACAAAATATATTTATGCCCGATGGTGCACGCGCACAGCCGGTTTGGGTTCCATGTAAGTTAGAAGCATATGCCCATTAACCCATCCATTTATAAAGAGAATATATTGTGTTAATTTACAAGGTGGGGGGAAAAAATGATCAGATAGGCTACCTGTGATTTCGTTATGTCAGCTCCAGTCCCCGGACTCCAGTACGGTTCCTAAAAGTCTCAGTTAAAGTGAAAGTCTTACATGCAACCTGGAAAAAGCCTGTTAACTTCCAAGGCCAACGAGTGTTCTTTGATCATGACTACGTGGGAGAGATACTGAAAAGAAGGAAAGAATACAGCCCCATTAAGAAAGCACTTAAAGAGAAGGGTATTCGCTTCCAAACACCATACCCGGCAAAAAGGCGGGTATTTCTGGAAAATGGCCCGGTTACATACGAGCATGCAGACGAGGCAGCTGAGGACCTGAAGTCAAGGGGCTTCCCAGTGGAGTATACCGCCAGGAGAAGGGCGACATCACCAGCGGTAAAAGACTCGAGCAAGCTCTCCCATGGATCGTTGTTGACAAGCAGGGTCGTGGAGGAAGAGGGAAACCATCTCGGCGAGAGGACGTTCACATCCGAGAGAGACACTGAATCGGATTTAACAGAATGAATAGTTACCGCGAGCTGTTAAGACTTTGGGTTGTTATGGTTGACATTACAATAGGTAAAATATATCCCCTATTTTCCTCTATTAATGCTGAACAAGGGTGAGTAGCCAAAAGCATGTGTTCTTTACGAACACACTAAGTAGTGTCACGTTAATAACATATACAGTGGGGCAAAAACGTATTTAGTCAGCCACCAATTGTGCAAGTTCACCCACTTAAAAAGATTAGAGGCCTGTAATTTAGTATTTGGTCAATAACAAAAGTTTATCTCAATACCTTGTTATATACCCTATGTTTGCAACGACAGAGGTAAAAAGTCTTCACAGGGTTTTCACACACTGTTGCTGGTATTTTGGCCCATTCCTCCATGCAGATCTCCTCTAGAGCAGTGATGTTTTGGGGCTGATGCTGGGCAACACGGACTTTCAACTCCCTCCAAAGATTTTCTATGGGGTCGAGATCTGGAGACTAGCTAGGCCACTCCAGGACTTTGAAATGCTTCTTACGAAGCCACTCCTTCGTTGCCCGGGCGGTGTACTTTGGATCATTGTCATGCTGAAAGACCCAGCCACGTTTCATCTTCAATGCCCTTGCTGATGGAAGGAGGTTTTCACTTAAAATCTCACGATACATGGCCCCATTCATTCTTTCCTTTACACGGATCAGTCGTCCTGGTCCCTTTGCAGAAAAACAGCCCCAAAGCATGATGTTTCCACCCGCATGCTTCACAGTAGGTATGATGTTCTTTGGAGATAACTCAGCATTCGTTGTCCTCCAAACACGACGAGTTTAGTTTTTACCAAAAAGTTATATTTTGGTTTCAACTGACTATGTGACATTCTCCCAATCTTCTTTTGGATCATCTAAATGCTCTCTAGCAAACTTCAGATGGGCCTGGACATGTACTGGCTTAAGCAGGGGGACACGTCTGGCACTGCAGGATTTGAGTCCCTAGCGGCTTAGTGTGTTACTGATGGTAGGCTTTGTTACTTTGGTCCCAGCTCTCTGCAGGTCATTCACTAGGTCCCCCCGTGTGGTTCTGGGATTTTTGCTCACCGTTCTTGTGATCATTTTGACCCCACGGCGTGAAATACTTTTTTGCACCACTGTATATTAGCTAAGGATTAATGACACATTGACAACGGGGCGACAGAAGGGCATATCAAGGGGAGGATTCAAGATATGCAACCATGACCAATATAGTTTCACTTGTAATTAACCGATGTGTATAAGCGACAAAGTAGGCGCCCTTATTATTTTCAGTTCCACCAGGTCTTGTTTGTGACTACGTCACACATTTTCATATCTGAGCGAGGGGCCCGTCCTGCGGACTGGCTCATCTCCTCAAACCCCAGAGGCAAGAGACAGTCCTCTGACATGGGAGTCCAAATACCAAAGTATTTTCCCACTTTGGTTTACTTTATTATCGTTCTTGATTTGTCGTTCATTTTTAGGCTCATGAAAAGCAGGCAGATATGGTGCACAGTTTTTTTAAAATGTATTTATATCGATGCATCATGGGGAATTTAAGGTAATACGTCTCAATGTAAACGGACTGGGGAGTGACATCAAGAGAAGTAAGGTCATCAGTCTCAGGTCATCAGTGTCAATGTAAACGGACATGGGTCATCAGTCTCAATGTGACATGACATCGAGAAGTAAGGTAATAAGTCTCAATGTAAACGGACTGGGGAGTGACATCAAGAGAAGTAAGGTCATAGCAAAGATGAAACGGGAGAGAGGTAACATACTATTCTGGCAGGAAACTCACTTATCCACACCTGAACATGAGGAACTCAAGAAAATGGGATATAGGAACACTTTTTTTTTTCTTACAAAATGGGTAGAAGGGGAGTTGCAATCTTGATCCCAAATTCAGTTAATTTAGAGTTTATGTCAGAAATAAAATACTAGGGTAGATTTATACTTGTTAAATGTAAACTGGATAACAAGGAAGTTACATTATTTAATGTATACGCACCCCCAGGGAGTGACATGGTCTTCTACAGGAAGTTACATTATTTAATGTATACGCACCCCCAGGGAGTGACATGGTCTTCTACAGGAAGTTACATTATTTAATGTATACGCACCCCCAGGGAGTGACATGGTCTTCTACAGGAAGTTACATTATTTAATGTATACGCACCCCCAGGGAGTGACATGGTCTTCTACAGGAAGTTACATTATTTAATGTATACGCACCCCCAGGGAGTGACATGGTCTTCTACAGGAAGTTACATTATTTAATGTATACGCACCCCCAGGGAGTGACATGGTCTTCTACAGGAAGTTACATTATTTAATGTATACGCACCCCCAGGGAGTGACATGGTCTTCTACAGGAAGTTACATTATTTAATGTATACGCACCCCCAGGGAGTGAAATGGTATTCTACAGGAAGGTGTTTGATTTAATTGCCACAGAAACCTCTGGCACTCTTATCTGTGGAGGGGACTTTAACACAATTCTAAACTCAAAATTGGACAGCACAAACCAAAATAGGAAAATGAGCCTAGTTGCCAAAAAGATCAATAGGATACTGCAGGATCTAGGACTGCTCGATGTATGGCGTGACACCCACAAGACCGATAAGGAATATACTTTTTACTCAGCCCGCCACACTGAAAACTCCAGGTTAGACTACTTTGTTATGTACAGTGCAGATAGACACAGGCTTAAGGATTGTAGGATCAGGCAGAGCGACTTATCAGATCATAATGGAGTTTACTTAACTTTTCACCTTGATAGCAAACCAAGAAATACTATATGGAGACTTAATACAAGCATGCTGAATGATCTAGCATTCAAGGAATCAATAAGGCGAGGTCAGTACAGGTGCATCAAAGCTGGGACCGAGAGATTGAAAACAGCTTCTATCTCAAGGTCATCAGACTGTTAAACAGCCACCACTAACATTGAGTGGCTGCCGCCAACACACTGACTCAACTCCAGCCACTTTAATAATGGGAATTGTTGGGAAATGATGTAAAATATATCACTAGCCACTTTAAACAATGCTACCTAATATAATGTTTACATACCCTACATTATTAATCTCATATGTATGCGTATATACTGTACTCTATCATCTACTGCATCTTTATGTAATACATGTATCACTAGCCACTTTGACTATGCCACTTTGTTTACATACTCATCTCATATGTATATACTGTACTCGATACCATCTACTGTATCTTGCCTATGCCGCTTTGTACCATCACTCATTCATATCTTTATGTACATATTCTTTATCCCCTTACACTTGTGTCTATAAGGTAGTAGTTTTGGAATTGTTAGCTAGATTACTTGTTGGTTATTACTGCATTGTCGGGACTAGAAGCACAAGCATTTCGCTACACACGCATTAACATCTGCTAACCATGTGTATGTGACAAATCAAATTTGATTTGATTTAAAGACAGAATCTATATGGAGAATAACGATAATGGGGAAGTATCTCCTGCTATATTGTGGGATGCAGCTAAGGTGGTTATTAGAGGGAAGATCATAGCCACATCATCTCTCAAGAAAAAGATTAAAGCACAGAAACTGCTGAAATTACAGGAAACCCTAAGGAACTTAGAGCGATCTCATAGTCAATACAAAGACCCTCTTATATTACGAGAGATTCAAAAGGTAAAACAGGACATTACCCAGATTTATAGAGAAGAAGTAGAGAAAAAGCTTAGGTTCCTGAAACAATGATATTATGAAGCAGGCTTAAAGGAAACCAAATTACTAGCATGGAGACTCATGAAACAACAAGCACAGAATACCATTTTCAAAATAAAAGACCCCAAAACAAAAAAGATCACATGCAAATTAGTTGAAATACAGAATGCATTTGAATCATATTACACAAATCTGTACAAGCAACCAGAGAAGGCAGATGCACAGACAATAGAGCACTTTTTGAACTCACTTGATCTCCCGTCAATTGGGACAGAGCAAAATGATAGACTAACTTTAGAAATATCCACAGAAGAAATTAATGAAGCAATATCTCAACAAAAAGTCAACAAGTCTCCAGGCACTGATGGCTTCCCTTCAGAATGGTTCAGGACCTTCAGAGAACAATTAGCACCTCTACTTAAGGCCTGTTTTAACTGGACCCCGAGGGAGGGGGGTCTCCCACCGTCATGGAGAGAGGCCATCATATCAGTAATCCCAAAAGAGGGTAAAGATAAGAAAGAATGCAGTTCATATAGACCTATCGCAATTCTTAACACCGATTATAAACTATATGCATCAATAATAGCCAAAAGAATGGAGAACATACAAAATAGGCAGACACAGGACAATATAAGGAGAACACTACATGTCATGGACCACATTACTCAGAATAAGACAAGTGCAACATTAATCAGCCTAGACGCAGAAAAATAATTTGTTTCAGTGGGATGGGATTACCTATTCCAAGTTATGGAAAGATTTGGTTTCAACAAAGAAGTGATACAGTGCATCAAAACACTGTATTCATGTCCGACCGCTAGAATAAAGATGAATGGACATTTGACACGAACGATAAAATTAGAGCGAGGGGCAAGACAAGGCAATCACCCACGCTCTTCTCCTTGTACCTCGAACCATTAGCACAGGCAATAAGACAGGACCCAACCTTAGAGGGAATAACAATAAGAGGCAGTGAACATAAGATATGCATGTATGCTGATGACGTTCTGTTATTCCTTAAAGACCCAGGCTCAAGTGTACCTAGATTGATGCATTCCTTTTGGAACATATTCAGGGTATGTGCTTAACGTACACAAGAACCAAGCCCTAGTATATCATTATACCCCGCAGGAAGAGTTGAAGAGTAGGTATAACTTCACCTGGACCTCTTCATCCATTATATATCTTGGAGTATATCTACCAAAAGATATATATATATATGGCATTTAGCAGACACTTTTATCCAAAAAGATACACGCTTTTATCCAAAAAGATACACCCAAACTTTATTGCATGAATTACGATCACATTAACAAGAAAATATATGATGACCTAGACAGGTGGAATTCACTTCCCTTAGATCTTAGTAGTAGAATTGAAACCATCAAAATGAACATCCTGCCAAGGTTACTTTATTTGTTCCAATCACTGCCCATAGAAATCCCACCTAAACAGTTTAGGGAATGGGATAAACGGATATCAAGGTTTATCCGGAACAGTAAAAGACCAACAACTAGATATACAACATTGCAGTTACCAATAAACTGTGGGGGTATGGCCTTACCAAACGTAAAAGATTATTATGTGTCAGCCCAAATGAGACCTCTGGTGTGTTGGTGCAATTCAGAATACGAATCCAAATGGAAGACTACTTTGACAGAGATACCCATACAGTCAGTTTTGGGAAATGAGGGTGTGGTAAACTAAATATACAATAGACAAAATCAGTGGATTAATTTCTCTCAGAAGACCTGGTTTAGGGTAGATAAACAAAATAATTTAGACAGAGAGCTCAAACTGCTGAGTTGGCCCGCATACGACCCCAGCTTCATCCCTGCAACTCAGGACAGCAGGTTTAAACAATGGACGCAGAAAGGCATCACATCATTCGGTACAATTATAAGGAATGGGAACCTAGATAACTTCCAGGACCTAAGTAAAAAAACATGGCTTGGATAAACAACATTTTTACAGATCTCTACAAGTTCGACACTATTTCTTAAGTGAGATAAAAGTGACTGACCCTCGAGCACCTCTCAAATTAATCCAAGTATTCACTAACGCATACAACTTGGAGTAACAAAAAAAACTATTTCAAATCTCTACTTGGGTATTCAAAAAAAGAAATGGGAGGAGGAACTTAATAACCTCTTGAAACTAGGGGGCACTATTTTTAATTTTGGAAAAATAACGTTCCCAAAGTAAACCGCCTATTTCTCAGGACCAGATGCTAGATTATGCATATAATTGACAGCTTAGGATAGAAAACACTCTGTTTCCAAAACTGTCTAAATATTGTCTGTGAGTACAACAGAACTGATATTGCAGGCGAAACCCTGAGGAAAATCCAATCAGGTAGTGCCTCTTATTTTGAAACCGTTGTGTTCCTATGCACCCCTATTGGCCATTAGAAGGGATATCAACCAGATTCCTTTTTCTACGTATTCCCTAAGGTGTCTACATACGTAAACTACTACATTGCGTAAGTGGCCAGCTGAGGGCTCTCAGCGTGATTCCTGCGTAAAAGACAGAGGTCGTAATTTTTCCTCTCGCTCCTACTGGAAAGCTAATTGTCCTGGTTGATATATTATTGAATAAATAATTGAAAAACACCTTGAGGATTGATTATAAAAAACGTTGGCCATGTTTCTGTCGATATTATGGATATAATTTGGAATGTTTTTTGGCGTTGTCATGACCACTATTTCCGGTGAATTTCTCAACATAACGTGACCAACAAACCAGAGGTATTTTGGGTATAAAAATCATATTTTTGGAACAAAGGGAACATTTGCTGTCTAACTGGGAGTCTCGTCAGTGAAAACATCCGAAGATCATCAAAGGTAAACGGTTAATTTGATTGCTTTTCTGATTTTCGTGACCAAGCTTCCTGCTGCTAGCTAGGCTATCGATAAACTTACACAAATGCTTGTCTTGCTTTCGCTGTAAAGCATCATTTCAAAATCTGAGATGACAGGGTGATTAACAAAAGGCTAAGCTGTGTTTCACTATATTTCACTTGTGATTTCATGAATAAGAATATTTTCTAGTAATATTTTTTTGACCGTTGTGCTATGCTAATTAGTGTAGTTGATGACAATTCTCCCGGATCCGGGATGGGTAAGTTCCAAGAGGTTTTAACATTGAAATAACTGATGAAACATGGTTGAACATATTAGAGACTCAACAAAGCTCCACCAACTCAAGGTCATGGAGAGAATTCTGTTGGAAGAATGTTATACGTTTCTTCATAACACCTAAACTGAAATCAAAACAGACTGGCTCACTACACCCTTGTTAGAGAGAATGCGGTCTATTGAGGGGCGACCACTCTCATATCTTTTGCACTTGCCCCGCAATCGTAACTTACTGGGAAGAAATAAGATCTAACATTGGAAAAAATAATGGGATTTGACATAGAACAAACATTCATTTCTTTGTACATGGAAATACCTGATAACTTACACAATAGAGAAAAGTACCTCTTGAATGTCCTACTGGCAGCCAGTAAAAAGTTTATAACTAGGAAATGTCTTCAAAAAGACCCTCCCAGAGTGACACAATGGATCGACATTGTAGAAGAAATACACCACATGGAGCGTATGACCTTTGCTTTAAGAACTCAACAGGAGAGAGGTCAAGAATACTGGGAAAAATGGGTTTCGTACTTGGAAAAGGTCTAATTCAAAGATGTCAATGTAACTAATATGATGATGAAGGTATGAAGTGCACTGTAACTGCCATCTTTTTTTGTTCTTTTATTTGTGCTTTCTTTGTGTTCCTACAATAAAAACAAAGTATAAAAAAAAGAAATAACTGCATCTAGCCTGCCTAATTGGGGAGTCATTTGGATCAGTTATGGTTATTTTTATAGTCAATTTAGCCTTCAAGGTCCAGGCACTTTAGCAGGCCAGTAATATGGTTTATTTTTTCAGGGTCTATCAGATAACAGAAACATGCTAAATGCAGGGATTTCTAGTGGCACACATATGAATTATGACAATGTGAGCGTGCAGAGGAAGTTGTTGCATAGTTTCCATGTTATAAAAGCGTTCGAGAATGAGGTGGATATTTCTGAAGGTCTTTGTCTTAAGAGTGGTTACTCTCATTGTGGTCTTTGTATTCTAGGTCAAATATTACTCAGAACCTATACAAGTTTTTAAAAAGGGACCACTAATTCTGCTCCGTCTCTCATCGCTCAGACAGACAATATTTAATCAAGACAATTAATTCCATGCCTGCAAGCCTTAAAGAAAATCAGTCAAACAGATCTTCTCTTCACACTTATTAGAACTCTCAGGTTTGAAGGGCACAGCCATTAAAATCCCTTTCTGTCTCTATCAAAGGAGAGAAATTAATTTGGTCAGGGGAAGGGAGAGGTGGGGAGGGGGGGGGGGGGGCTTAAGTATGCAAAAGGATTAATCAGGGGAGAGTACAAAATGCTCCTTCTGATAAAGCAAGGTGAACACACGCACACGCACACACGCACACATACACAGGCTCTATAGTTGCTAGGCCAACACAATGTTGCTGTGAAGTTGTGGGAATGTGTTATATAAGCTTTAGTGACTGACCCCGAGGACAGACCATGTAAAGAAGAGCCATGCTGACTGACTGACTGACTGTATAGCCATGCTTCTTCCTCTCGTGCCACATGTATTCAGATCGAGTCCCCAGTTACTGCTGCTTGTTCTCATGTTTACACTGGAACCAGATGATAACCAGCTACAGCACCATTCACATTCCACCCCTCTCATATAACATGTGTTGTCTGTAGGGGTTTCATAACAATGATTTACCTTTGGTTCGGTGCATTCTCAAATGTTGAAAATCAATGTGACTTTGCCCCCTTTGCATTTGTTGCCCGCCTCCTGCCCTGCAATACCCTCTGATTGCTTGACTTTATCAGTAATACACACTGATCAGCCCAGATCCCACACTTTCACAGACCTGACTTGTGGAAGAATATGCTGCTTGTTCTACAGGGAGATAATGGGTTTATTCATTCCACTGATCTATCACTGATCTCTAGCTTCCACCATATTGATAGGTTGGGCCCAGTGGTAATGATTAGGTTCCTCCTCCTCTCCATTCCCTGGCTGGCGCCGAGGGCCCCATGCTCATACCCGCTGGTGTGTCATGTGCGTCAGTCACTAACCATTCCGCCTTTTATCCGTGTTTTATTGGAGCTAATAGCTTTCCACACACATACACTGTTCCCTGCTCAAACCAACAACACAGGGTCAAGGAGAATGACTGCAAAAGTTAGTTCCTATTGAAGCCATCATGCGTCAGTGGTGAGTTATCCTGTTAGTCCTCATTCCAGCAGGTATATATTATACAGTTGTTATCACAAGCTGCTGCTGCTGCAATGTGACTTATTGTGGCCAGCTTGGAGATGATTATTACAGAGCTAATACTGGTTGTTGGAGTGGGATTGACGTCTGTGGGTGGCCTTTCACCATTTCTTTGGATTCCACATGTCTTACTCATTGTTTCAAAAAAGGTTTGGATGAAATCGGATGTTAGGTACTATATTTATAGGAATCCTATAAATGTAAAATGATCGATTTGGGTGCAATACTTTTAACTTAATTTCTAAGAGATCAAATGTATATTTCAACAAAAATAATATATTGCCGGAATGCTAATCTTATCTGTTCCTAACCACAGAAACATTTTCAGAACAATCTGGGATGGTGTGGGTCGAAATCCTCTTTCTTGTGCTTTTAGAGGTGGAACGACTCTAAAAAGATTTGTCATGGGTCCTCGGATCCTGCAAAAATGTCTACAGCTGCACCATTGAGAGCATGCATCACAGGTTGGTATGGCAACTGCTTGGCATCCAACCGCAAGGTGCTACAGAAGGTAATGTGGACGATCGGGAACATCGCTGGGGCCAAGCTCCAGAGGAAAGCCCTAAAAATGGTCAAAGACTCCAGCCACCCAAGTCGTAAACTGTTATCTCTGCTACTGCATGTCAATCAGTACCGAGGTACCAAGTCTGGAACCAACAGGACCCTGAACAGCTTTTATCCCGACGCCATAAGACCGCTAAATAGTTACGTCTATCTATTTTGTTAACGATCTGCATTGACCCCTTTTTGTACAACCTTTTTTTGACTCGTCATGCTGCTGCTACTGTTTACAATCGGTCCTAGCTATATGTACACATCTACCACAATGATCTCATACCTCCGCACATTAACACGGTACCGGTACCCCTTGTATATAGCCATGTTATCGTTACTTTTCTATTGTTTTGCTATCTTCTTTCTCTTTGCAACGTTGGGAAGTTTCCGTAAGCATTTCACTGTTAGTCTACACCTGCTGTTTACCAAGCATGTGACAAATAAGATGTCATTTGATTTGAAATGCAAAAATATCACCAGGGGTAATGAAAAGGCCATGGAAAGAGCAGGCAAATCAGCCCAAGGAATGGAATAAGTGATTGAGAGTAGGGAGAGATCATCAATCAACCCATATCCTGGGCTACTAAAGGATTGTGTGAAGCCAAGCAAAAACTCCTCCGACTTCCCTTCTGTCAAAATCTTCAAATTTAGAGAGTGGCATCGTCACTGGCCATGTAACATAAAACTTGGAGAGGAGGAAATGCAGCCACAGAGCAACCAGCCTCTCCCATACAAGCCTTTTATCCAGCTGAGTTTCTGTGTGCTGGGAGTTGTGGCCAGTTCACATGGAAACTTAATTTTCTCCATCTGGACTGCAGGGAAGGCTAATGTGTTGAAAAAGGGGTCAAATATCCTGCCAGAGGGTAGAAACAGGAGAAAGGGAGAAACAAAGAAAGAATGAGAGCGAGGCCTCTGTGGCAGTCAGTTATGTGTGAAACATTATGCACATTTCTAATGGGGAGACTCAGATTGTTGTTCAGATGTTTTGGCTATGTATACATCCTCTTTTATACAGTAGATGATCTTCTTTTTACTTGCTGGTCAAGTGACCAGTCTGGAATTGATCAAATACAATTGTATTTGTCACACGTGCCAAATACAACAGATGTAGGTCGACCTTACAGTGAACCGCTTACTTACAAGCCCTTAACCAACAATGCAGTTTAAAGAAAAATAAGTGTTCAGTAAAAATAAAGCTGGAGGAAGTAAGAAATAAAAATAACAAATTAAAGAGCAGCAGTAAAATAACAGTAGTGTGGCTATATACAGGGTCAATGTGCAGGGGCACAGGTTAATTGAGGTAATATGTACAGTTGAAGTCGGAAATGTACATACACCTTAGCCAAATACATTTCAACTCACTTTTTCATAGTTGCTGACATTTAATCCTGGTACAAATTCCCTGTTTTTAGGTCAGTTAGGATCACCACTTTATTTTAAGAATGTGAAATGTCAGAATAGTAGCAGAGATTTATTTCAGCTTTTATTTCTTTCATCACATTCCCAGTGGGTCTGAAGTTTACATACACTCAATTAGTATTTGGTAGCATTGCCTTTAAATTTTTTAACTTGGGTCAAATGTTTTGGATAGTCTTCCACAAGCTTTCCATAATAAGTTGGGTAAATTTTGGGCCATTCCCCCTGACAGAGATGGTGTAACTGAGTCAGGTTTGTAGGCCTCCTTGCTCGCGCACACATTTTTCAGTTCTGCCCGCAAATTTTCTATGGGATTGAGGTCAGGGTGTTGTGATGGGCACTCCAACACCTCGACTTTGTTGTCCTAAAGCCATTTTGCCACAACTTTGGAAGTATGCTTGTGAACATTGTCCATTTAGAAGACCCCTTTGCGACCAAGCTTTAACTTCCTGACTGATGTCTTGAGACGTTGCTTCAATATATCCACACAATTTGCCTCCATGATTCCATTTATTTTGTGAAGTGCACCAGTCCCTCCTGCAGCAAGGCACATCCACAACATGCTGCCACCCTCGTGCTTTACTGTTGGGATGGTGTTCTTCGGCTTGCAAGCCTCCCCCTTTTCGCTCCAAACACAACGATGGTCATTATGACCATACTGTTCCATTTTTGTTTCATCAGACCAGAGGAAATTTCTGAAAAAAGTACGGTTTTTGTCCCCATGTGCAGGTGCAAACCGTAATCTGTCTTTTTTTATGGCTGAGCGGCCTTTCAGGTTATGTCGATATAGGACTCTTTTTACTGTGGATATAGATACTTCTGTACCTGTTTACTCCAGAATCTTCACACGGTCCTTAGCTCTTGTTCTGGGATGGATTTGCACTTTTCGTACCAAAGTACGTTCATCTCTAGGAGACAGAATGCTCTCCTTCCTGAGCGGTATGATGGCTGTGTGGTCCCACGCTGTTTATACTTGCGTACTATTGTTTGTACAGGTGAAGGTGGTACCTTCAGGCGTTTGGAAATTGCTCCCAAGGATGAACCAGACTCGTGGAAGTCTACAATTCTTTTTCAGAGTACTTGGCTGATTTATTTTGATTTTCCCATGATGTCAAGCAAAGAGGCACTGAGTTTGAAGGTAGGCCTTAAAATACATCCACAGGTACACCTCCAATTGACTCAAATGATGTCAATTAGCCTATCAGAAGCTTCTAAAGCCATGACCTAATTTTCTTGTATTTTCTAAGCTGTAAACAATTATTGGAAAAATTACTTGTCATGCACAAAGTAGATGTCCAAACCAACTTGCCAATACCTGTAGTTTGTTAAGAAGAAATTTGTGGAGTGGTTGAAAAACGTTTTTTAATGACTCCAACCTACTTGTATGTAAACTTCCGACTTCAACTGTACATGTAGGTTGAGTTAAAGTGACTATGAATAGATAATAAACAGAGTAGCAGCAGTGTAAAAGAGGGGTCTGGGTAGCCCTTTGATTAGCTGTTCAGGAGTCTTATGGCTTGGGGGTAGAAGCTGTTAAGAAGCATTTTGGACCTAGACTTGGTGCTCCAGTACTGCTTGTAGTGTGGTAGCAGAGAACAGTCTATGATTATGGTGGCTGGAGTCTTTCATAATTTTTAGGGCCTTCCTCTGACTGCCTGGTATAGAGGTCCTGGATGGCAGGAAGCTTGGCCCCAGTGATATACTGGGCTGTAAGCACTACCCTCTGTAGTGCCTTGCAGTCGGAGGCCAAGCAGTTGACATACCAGGCAGTTGACATACCAGGCAGTTGACATACCAGGCAGTTGACATACCAGGCAGTTGACATACCAGGCAGTGACGCAACCAGCTCTCGATGGTGCAGCTGTTGAACGTTTTGAGGATCTGAGGACCCATGCCAAATCTTTTTTAGTTACCTGAAGGGGGAATAGGCTTTGTCGTACCATCTTCATGGCTGTCTTGGTGTGTTTGGACCATGATAGTTTGTTGGTAATGTGGACACCAACTCTCAACCTGCTCCACTACAGCCCTGTCGATGAGAATGGGGGCATGCTTGGTCTTCCTGTAGTTCACGGTGAGCTCCTCTTGTCTTGCTCACATTGAGGAGAGGTTGTTGTCCTGGCACCACACTGCTAGGTCTCTGACCTCCTCCCTATATGCTGTATCATCATTGTCCGTGATCAGGCCTACCACTGTGTCGTCGGCAAACTTAATGAGGGTGTTGGAGTCATGCCTGGCCATGCAGTTATGGGTGAACAGGGAGTACAGGAGGGGACTGAGCGCACACATCCCTGATTCCTCGTGTTGAGGATCAGCGTGGCAGATGTGTTGTTACCTACCCTTACCACCCGGGGGTGGCCCGTCAGGAAGTCCAGGATCCAGTTGCAGAGGGAGGTGTTTAGTCCCAGGGTCCTGAGCTTTGAGGGCACTATGGTGTTGAAAGCTTAGCTGTAGTCATTGAATAGCATTCTCACGTAGGTGTTCCATTTGTCCAGGTGGGAAAGGGCAGTGTGGAGTGCAATAGACATTGCATCATCTGTGGATCTGTCTCTAGGGTTTCTGAGATATGGTGTCGATGTGAGCCATGACAGCCTTTCAAAGCACTTTATGGCTACAGACGTGGCTACAGACGTGAGTGCTACGGGTCAGTAGTCATTTAGACAGGTTAAATCAAATGTGTATATATATAGCCCTTCGTACATCAGCTGATATCTCAAAATGCTGTACAGAAACCCAGCCTAAAACCCCAAACTGCAAGCAATGCAGGTGTAGAAGCACGGTGGCTAGGAAAAACTCTGCAGAAAGGCCAAAACCTAGGAAGAAACCTAGAGAGGAACCAGGCTATGTGGGGTGCCAGTCCTCTTCTGGCTGTGCCGGGTGGAGATTATAACAGAACATGCTCAAGATGTTCAAATGTTCATAAATGACCAGCATGGTCAAATAATAATAATCACAGGCAGAACAGTTGAAACTGGAGCAGCAGCACGGCCAGGTGGACTGGGGACAGTAAGGAGTCATCATGTCAGGTAGTCCTGAGGCATGGTCCTAGGGCTCAGGTCGAGAGAGAGAGGTCTAGAGAGAGAGGTCTAGAGAGAGAGGTCTAGAGAGAGAGGTCTAGAGAGAGAGGTCTAGAGAGAGAGGTCTAGAGAGAGAATATATACACTTAAATTCACACAGGACACCGGATAGGACAGAGAAGTAGGTCCAGATATAACAAACTGACACTAGGTCGAGAACAGATAAAGGTCTAGAGAGAGAGGTCTGCAGTCTAAATAGGTCTGGAGGTCTAGAGACAGGAGAGGGTCAGGAGACAGGTCTAGAGAGAGAGGTCTAGAGACAGAGGTCTAGAGACAGGTCCAAACAGGAAGGATATAGGTCCAGAGAGAGAGGTCTAGAGAGACAGACAGGTGTCTAGATATCAACCACCAACTTCAGAGAGAGAGAGGTGTCAACCAGAGACTTACCATCCTAGAGAGAGAGAGAGGTGTCTAGCCCACAAAGGTGTCCGACGGCACAAGGTGTCTAGAGAGAGGGGTGTCAACCCAGACAGGAAGTGTCACAGAGTGACTCAAGGTGTCTCAGAGTGACACAGGTGTCATAGGGAGAGGTGTCTGAAAGAGCACCAGTGTCCAGTGTGTCAGCCCCTGTAATAGGTGTCTAGAGAGCAGAGAAGGTGTCCAGTGGAAAGAGGTGTCTAGAGCCAGGTGTCAGAGACAGCAAAGGCGGTGTCTCCAGAGAGGTGTCTAGAGAGAGAGAGAGGTGTCCCACTCCTGGTGTCCAGAGAGACACTCAGTGTCTATGAGAGAGGTGTCTGAAGAGATGAGTGTCTTCAGTAAAGAGGTGTCTAGAGAGAGAGAGAGGTGTCTAGAGAGAGAGGTGTCTAGAGAGAGAGAGGTGTCTAGAGAGAGAGAGAGGTGTCTATAAAAGAGAGGTGTCGAGAGAGAGAGAGAATATATACACTTAAATTCACACAGGACACCGGATAGGACAGGAGAAGTACTCCAGATATAACAAACTGACACTAGCCCCCCCAACAGATAAACTACTGCAGCATAAATACTGGAGGCTGAGACAGGAGGGGTCAGGAGACACTGTGGCCCCATCCGATGACACCCCCGGACAGGGCCAAACAGGAAGGATATAACTCCACCCACTTTGCCAAAGCACAGCCCCCACACCATGAGAGGGATATCTTCAACCACCAACTTACCATCCTGAGACAAGGTATTACAGCCCACAAAGATCTCACGGCACAACCCAAAGGGCGCCAAAAGACAGGAAGATCACATCAGTGACTCAACCCACTCAAGTTACACACCCCTCATAGGGACGGCATGAAAGAGCACCAGTAAGCCAGTGAGTGACTCAGCCCCTGCTGTTTAATAGGGTTAGAGGCAGAGAATCCCAGTGGAAAGAGGGGAACCGGCCAGGCAGAGACAGCAAAGGCGGTTTTGCTCCAGAGCCTTTCCGATCACCTTTCCTGGGCCAGACTACACTTTTATTGACCCACTGAAGAGATGAGTCTTCAGTAAAGACTTTTTGTGTTTGCGTCTCTGACATGGGTAGGCAGACCGTTCCATAAAAATGGGAGCTCTAAAGGAGAAAGCCCTGCCTCCAGCTGTTTTCTTAGAAATTCTAGGGACAATTAGGAGGCCTGCGTCTTGTGACCGTAGCGTACGTGTAGGTATGTATGGCAGGACCAAATCAGAGAGATCGGTAGGAGCAAGCCCAAAGGTTACCTTTGTGTTCGTGGGCACAGGGACTATGGTGGTCTGCTAGAAACATGTTGGTATTACAGACTCAATCAGGGAGAGGTTGAAAATATCAGTGAAGATACAGTTGGTCAGTCTGTGCTCTGTACACGTCCTGGTAATCCGTCTGGCCCTGCGGCCTTGAATGTTGACCTGTTTAAAGGAACCCTATACTCTATAGTGCACTACTTTGTACCATAGTGCACTATGTAGTGAGTAGTGTGCCATTTGGGGTGCAGCCTGGGATGAGGTAGAGATTGCAAATTGAGCATCGAGGATTTTCTAAGCCAATTAGATTTGGCCTTTTAACCCTGTCCATTATAGCTGTGTTTGGTCACCATTGTTTGTTCTGTGTCGAACAGCAAATGTCAATGTCACAGACCTAGGGCCATTACAGTGGTAACTCTTCAACCTTTCCATAGAAATGAAACCATCTCCCCCCAGACCTGAAAGGCAATGGGTAATGCTATTTGTAGTCATTTGAACACTTCACTTATCAAACACCGGCAGTTACTATTGCAATGGTCACGTGTTGCACAGGAGGCCTTGCCAATGGGGTGCTGTTACTATAAGCAAGACAGTAACTGCAGCCCATATAGCTCCTTATTGTGGAGCACATTAGCATGACGTTCTGTTAAGCCATTTCCAGTTGTCATGGAAAATGTCTATTAGCTTCTTCAGCGTTACAATTGCCGATAGTTAAGCGAGAGGAAATAAAGAAGACTGGATTCCACCTCTGTTTTCTTGTGTTTTAATGGTAATTTGTCCAAGCCGACTGTGTCCTCTGAGTTCATAGGTGTTCGTGTGAGTGAGGTCTTATTATTGTCATAGAGCATTAGGGTCTGCTAGCAACTCTATTTCTAAACACAAAGAAGCAGAAACGCCACAGCCGATACATGCCCACACCTGTCCATGAACAAATACGCAGTAACCTTACGCCAGCATCGCTCAATAGTCAGTTATTAGGCCTACACCAGAGACGGGGGAGTGAATATCTAGCTCGAAGTTATTCAAAGCAGTTAAAACCAGTCCCTGTTTTTGCATTGAAAAATTGTACTCCCTGTTAAATATTGATAGCCTCCTCAAGCTAAAGCCTGGCTATGTAGAAATGGTGCATAATTGTATTGTGGGGCTGCTACTCATTACTCAGGCTTGTCTATTAAATGAACACAATATAAATACCAATTGCTCTGGTCTCTCTTCTCTCCTCTCTCTCTCCTTCTGCCTACCGGCTCTCTTTTTCAATATGGGCTAATGACAGGGCTGCGTTTCCCTGCAGTGGTTCTGCTGATACGGCCCATTAGGCACTTGGTTCTCACAGCCAGGCAGCTGAATGAACAGATGACTGCAGGAAAAAGGGGTGGAGGGTAGAGGAGGAGGGGTAAGGGGGAAAAAGGGGTGGAGGGTAGAGGAGGAGGGGTAAGGGGGAAAAGGGGTGGAGGGTAGAGGAGGAGGGGTAAGGGGGAAAAAGGGGTGGAGGGTAGAGGAGGAGGGGTAAGGGGGAAAAGGGGTGGAGGGTAGGAGGGGAGGATGGGTAAGGGGGAAAAGGGGTGGAGGGTAGAGAGGAGGGGAGGGGTAAGGGGGAAAAAGGGGTGGAGGGTAGAGGAGGAGGGGTAAGGGGGAAAAGGGGGTGGAGGGTAGAGGAGGAGGGGTAAGGGGGAAAAGGAGTGGAGGGTAGAGGAGGAGGGGTAAGGGGGAAAAGGGGTGGAGGGTAGAGGGGAGGAGGGGTGGGGGTAGGAGGGGTAAGGGGGAAAAGGGGTGGAGGGTAGAGGGGAGGGGGAAAAAGGGGTGGAGGGTAGAGGAGGGGGGAAAAGGGGTGGAGGGTAGAGGGAGGAGGGGTAAGGGGGAAAAAGGGGTGGAGGGTAGAGGAGGAGGGGTAAGGGGAAAAAGGGGTGGAGGGTAGGGGAGGGGGAGGGAGGGTAGGAGGAGGGGAGGGGGAAAAGGGGTGGAGGGTAGAGGAGGAGGGGTAAGGGGGAAAAGGGGTGGAGGGTAGGGTGGAGGGTGGAGGGTAAGGGGGAAAAAGGGGTGGAGGGTAGAGGAGGAGGGGTAAGGGGGAAAAAGGGGTGGAGGGTAGAGGAGGAGGGGTAAGGGGGAAAAAGGGGTGGAGGGTAGAGGAGGAGGGGTAAGGGGGAAAAGGGGTGGGGGTAGAGGAGGAGGGGAGGGTAGAGGAGGAGGGGTGGAGGGTAGAGGAAGGGGTAAGGGGGAAAAAGGGGTGGAGGGTAGAGGAGGAGGGGTAAGGGGGAAAAAGGGGTGGAGGGTAGAGGAGGAGGGGTAAGGGGGAAAAAGGGGTGGAGGGTAGAGGGGAGGGGAGGGGTAAAGGGGTAAAAAAGGGGTGGAGGGTAGAGGAGAGGGGTAAGGGGGAAAAAGGGGTGGAGGGTAGAGGAGGAGGGGTAAGGGGGAAAAAGGGGTGGAGGGTAGAGGAGGAGGGGTAAGGGGGAAAAAGGGGTGGAGGGTAGAGGAGGAGGGGTAAGGGGAAAAAGGGGTGGAGGGTAGAGGAGGAGGGGTAAGGGGGAAAAAGGGGTGGGGGTGGAGGGTAGGGGGAAAAAAGGGGAGGAGGGTAAAGGGGGAGGAGGAGGGTAAGGGGGAAAAAGGGGTAGAGGAGGAGGGGTAAGGGGGAGGGTAGAGGAGGAGGGGTAAGGGGGAAAAGGGGTGGAGGGTAGAGGAGGAGGGGTAAGGGGAAAAGGGGTGGAGGGTGGAGGAGGGGTAAGGGGAAAAAGGAGGGGTAAGGGGGAAAAGGGGGAGGAGGAGGGGTAAGGGGGAAAAGGGGTGGAGGGTAGAGGAGGAGGGGTAAGGGGGAAAAAGGGGTGGAGGGTAGAGGAGGAGGGGTAAGGGGGAAAAAGGGGTGGAGGGTAGAGGAGGAGGGGAGGGGGAAAAAGGGGTGGAGGGTAAGGGGGAAAAAGGGGTGGAGGGTAGAGGAGGAGGGGTAAAGGGGAAAAAAGGGGTGGAGGGTAGAGGAGGAGGGGTAAGGGGGAAAAAGGGGTGGAGGGTAGAGGAGGAGGGGTGAAGGGGAAAAAGAACTGAAAGGCAAATATGAAAGGCAGAGTAAATAAGCAACCTGTCACCTCCCCCACCAGTGGTGACAAAAAAAAGCTACGGCGAAGGATGCTGGCGTCAGAGGGACACCTCATTAGTCTCCCACAACCCTGACTGACACACTGCATGCCACGGAGAGAGGGAGATGGGACATGCAAACATGCACAGAGAGAGAGAGGGAGATGGGACACGCAAACATGCACAGAGAGAGAGAGCGAGAGGGGACACAGACAGAACAGCCAGTACGCCTCTTGCCCTACCCTGCAACATGATTAATGTGGGCAACAGCCGCGAGGCTGTGGGCTGTGTCTGAACCCCTCGCCCCCGCGCTCTCTTTCACAGCCCCCTAACCTCAAGCTGCACCTCCTCCTCCCCTCCAACGCCCCAGCTTTCCCCGGTCGCTCGGCTGACTAACAAAGGTGGTGCCACTGAAGACGCAGTATGGAATTGTAATCCAATATGGCCTCTGACTGCAGCCTAGCTGCCCTGCATTGAAAGGAGACGGAGGTGGAACTCACTGGTTGTGTCTGAATGGCACCCTATCCCCTACACAGTGCACATATATGGTTCTGGTCAAAAGTAGTGCACTTTAATAGGGAATAAGGTGCAATTTCAGAAACAGCCATTTGCTTGGCTCTTTTCACCTCTTGTTCCCCCCACAAATACCGTGAAACCAAACCACAAGGTTGGCTGTTTAAATTGAGCTCAGGAAGTATAGTGACTCCTCTGGACATTTATAAATGGTACTGGTGTTCCCCTGTCATTATACCGAACTGGTACTTGAGAACATTCCCCCCCTGCTCCCAATGTGTATCTAGTTTCCTGTCCTTCACTCTACACTGCATTTCCAGTGTCTGCACTGTACAGAGGTCATATATGTGTAAGGGGATAGACAACCATGGAAAGCTCTGGTCTGCCTGCCAAGCGCTGCTGATGGCCAGAGGTGAAGGGGAGGCTACCCACCCGGGTGAGTGTATGTTTGCATGGAGAGATTCTGGTAGATGTCATGGTCTAACATGATCAGGCTGCCCCCCCCCCCACACACACACACTACCACCACCTCACTCCCTAAGCCCCTTTTTCTTAGCATAGTGGTATTATGAAAAGCACTAGCAGTGGAGATGATACTGGTGTTTTTATAAGCATGGTTGTAAAAACATTATACTTAATACACCTCGGACCCTAGTTGTTAGTTGACTGGTAAGGTTTAGGCCTAGTAGAAATGTGCTAAGCCTGTTGTATACAATACTGACCGTCTCTGGTCTCATGATGTCAGAAGTGCTGAACAAGCCCGGCCACAACGACAGACTAGCCAATCATTCATCAGCTACACTCCACAGGCGCTTATTTAAATTAGAAATATGGATTTTCGTGGATAATAACTACAATTAGTAGTTACTCACAGCTGTAGAAACATTTCAACAATGAGGCCACGCAGCCATTTTAATCAATGGTGCCATGTGAGCGCTGAGCGTCCTGTTTGTGTTTCGGGGCGTGTAAGTAGCTAGCGAAATATAGTGGTCCAATTTGTTCCGTTGACACTGTTGCTGTGGTGGGTTTGAGGGTAGAAGAGAAGCGATATCTTCTTATCTGACTCCCCCCTTCCCCATCTCGTTTCATCCCCATGCAGTCCCAAACTCTATTCCTCCACCACCACTTTTGATTTTAAATTCACATTTTTACTTAGTTTAATTTTGCCTCAAGAGGGAGAGGGGCGCGCGCTAAGCACTTTTTGTGCTGCGGCAGCAGAAAGAAGCCGCCAGTGTGCGTCTGGAAAATGTAAATCAGTGTTGAAAGTGTTGTGCGTTATCTTGGGGATGAAACTGCCTGCTGCAACAATAGGATTAAAGCACAACGGATGAAAGAAGCAATTAAACATTATCTGATACGATTACCCCAGAAAGGCATTTATTTCTGAAGTTCCACCTCTTCTTATAATCCACATCCTCTTGAGCCATAGTGGTAGTGGGCAGAGTTTCTGACAGGTAAGACGAATGTCTTGATGAAAGGACCAGGCTGTGAGCTCTGGAACATACTTAATACAATAGTAATGCAGTGATCAAGAGAATTAGATGAATGTAAATTCACACACCAGTCATTTAACCTTTCTCTGAGTTCCTCTGATGCTGTTGGAGGCCAGATCAGAACCTTCAATGCTAGTGTGTGTGTGCCACTGTTTGCGTTGGTTTTAGAATTGTTCTGCAATCCCTTACCTTTATGTCCAGGTGAAAAAACATTATTTTGACTTAAATGTGATATTAGTCCTCATGGAAACCTATACAGAGAACATTTCAGAATGATACTTTTCTATGGCCGTACACATTTTTGTTTTCATCAACAGTAAATGGTGGATTACCCTAGAGCCACACAATGGCTGGCTAATGAAAGGCTGTGGCCTTGCTCATCAACACACACACACACACACACACACACACACACACACACACACACACACACACACACACACACACACACACACACACACACACACACACACACACACACACAACTAAACCTGGCTGAAAACAGGTGTTCCTCCATGACCGATCGTGGCTGCATTGGGCTGAGGAGAAGAGTTTTCACACTGAAGGAGGGGGAAAAAAACAATTTTAGCTAATATTCATGACCGCTACCTTTCATCGTTTTTCATCTCTTGATTCCGGGGGCTGTGAAAAGAAAGGAGGAAAAAGAGGGGGGAGAAGAAACCTCAGCAAGTAAATCAGTGGGTGATTGAAGAGGCCTTTCCTGGATAATTCCGTTTGATTGGAGACTCAGGCTCTCATTACAAGCCCAGTTAAACAGGGAGAGGAGAAGGAAGGCCCATGCCTAAATGCCCGGCAGACCGCTTTTCTCTCTCGCTCTGCTATACCTGGCTGCCCTCACCCTGGCCCCTTTGTCCTCTCCTTGGCTTCTTCCCCTCATCACCACTGTATTCTGTCCATCACGACTGGGCTCTGACATTAGAGTTAGCAGGAATACACTTCCGGATGTGTCCTGATGGTAAGAGCTCACCGCGGGCACAATAGTTGCAGTTAGAGTTGATTTTTAAGGGTTTGTTTTCAGTTCTTTCCTGCTTTCAGAATTAAATGTTTCCGTATTTTGTTCGGTGAACAGCATTTTGACCATCTTAACGGAAGCCATGCATTTTGAAGTGTGACTTTCTCTGTGGGTTGTCTGGTGATTTTCGTCTCACCTGGTGCTTACTTAATCTGTTTCTCCATCTACTTTTGTCACACAAACCCATACACTTGAGGAAACAGGCTATTATGCTCCATTTTGAGTAGATTGTCTCTTCATCACATTCAACTTGCATTAACATGCTCAACAACAAACAAAACAACAGCACTCCTGCAAATCCAATTATGGCTAATCCAGTCTTCATTTTGTGGGGTGTCCTTTTGTGTATCAGAACAGTCATCCTCCAATGGCAACTGCTGCCTCTAGGCTGGTCCAGTATTGCAGCTGAAATAGCTGCGATGACTGAGGCTTTGAAAGTTAAGTTGTGCCGTGCTATCCACTCCTGGAACAAAAGCAGTCATGCTGGGAACTCCCCCAGGGAACTCAGTCTGCAGTCTGGGGTCAATAGTGGAGCTTTGTGGGAAACCTTGAACTATCATCAGACCTTCTCAATTGTCAAGTCCCGCCCCTTCCTTCCTCCCTGGGTTTCTGTCAAGGCCAACATATTTGGGCCAGCCAGCCAAACACCTAGCTAACTGCGGTACTAACCTGGCCTTTTCTTTGCAACAAATGTAGTTATTGCTACTGGAAACAGCCTAGTGAAATAGAAGAGCGTTTGTCTGTTGCTAGGTGCTTTTGCTAGGCCACTATTAGTGAAAAGAAGCCTGTCCTGCTACTGCTAGCCTTGGCTATGTGATTCAAGGCTTAAAGAATGCATTTGACATAGACTACAACCAGCTCATACAGTTGAAGTTGGAAGTTTGCATACGCCTTAGCCAAAAACATTTAAACTTAGTTTTTCATAGTTCCTGACATTTTATCCTCGTAAAAATTCTCTGTCTTAGGTCAGTTAGGATCACCACTTTTATTTTAAGAATGTGAAATGTCAAAATAATAGTAGAGTGATTTATTTCAGCTTTTGATTTCTTTCATCACATTCCTAGTGGTTCAAAAGTTTCCATACACTCAGTCAGTATTTGGTAGCATTGCCTTTAAATTGTTTAACTTGGGTCAAACATTTTGGCTTGTCTTCCACAAGCTTCCCACGATAAGTTGGGTGAATTGTGGCCCATTCCTCCTCACAGAGCTGGTGTAACTGAATCAGGTTTGTAGGCCTCCTTGCTCACACATACTTATCAGTTCTGCCCACAAATTTTCTACAGGATTGAGGTCAAGGCTTTGTGATGGCCACTCCATTACCTTGAGATTGTTGTCCTAAAGCTGTTTTGCCACAATCTTGGAAGTATGCTTGGGATCATTGTCCATTTAGAAGACCCATTTGCGACCAAGCTTTACTTCCTGACTGATGTCTTGAGATGTTGCTTCAATATATCTACATAATTTTCCTCCATCATGATGCCATTTATTTTGTGAAGTGAACCAGTCCCTCCTGCAGCAAAGCACCCCCACAACATGATGCTGCCACCCCCGTGTTCACGCTGGGATGGTGATCTTCGGCTTGCGAGCCTTCCCCTTTTTCCTCCAAACATAATGATGGTCATTATGGCCAAATAGTTATATTTTTGTTTGATCATACCAGAGGACATTTCTCCAAAAAAGTTACGATCTTTGTCCCCATGTGCAGTTGCAAACCGTAGTCTGGCTTTTTTATGGCGGTTTTGGAGCAGTGGCTTCTTCCTTGCTGAGCATCCTTTCAGGTTATGTCGATATAGGACTCGTTTTACTGTGGATATAGATACTTTTGTACCTGTTTCCTCCAGAATCTTCACAAGGTCCTTTGCTGTTGTTCTGGGATTGATTTGCACTTTTCGTACCAAATTATGTTAATCTCTATGAGACAGAACGTGTCTCCTTCCTGAGTGGTATGACGGCTGCGTGGTCCCACGCTGTCTATACTTGCGTACTATTGTTTGTACAGATGAAGGTGGTACCTTCAGGCATTTGGAAATTACTCCCAAGGATGAACCAGACTTGTGGAGGTCCACAATTTCTTTCTGAGGTCTTGGCTGATTTCTTTTGATTTTCCCATGATGTCAAGCAAAGAGGCACTGAGTTTGAAGGTAGGCCTTGAAATACATCCACAGGTACACCTCCAATTGACTCAAATGATGTCAATGAGCCTATCAGAAGCTTCTAAAGCCATGACCCAATTTTCTTGAATTTTCCAAGCGGGTTAAAGGCACAGTCAACTTAGTGTATGTAAACTTCTGACCCACTGTAATTGTGATATAGTGAAATAATCTGTCTGTAAACAATTGCTGGAAAAATTACTTGTGTCATGCACAAAGTAGATGTCCTAACCGACTTGCCAAAACTATAGTTTGTTAACATGACATTTGTGGAGTGGTTGAAAAACAAGATTGAATGACTCCAACCTAAGTGTATGTAAACTTCTGACTTCAACTGTATCTCCATTCAGTACCACTGTCTGACCGTGGACACTCGTCCAGGAGGCGACATCTGAGCTTGAAGTAAGACAAAGCTAATGTGTGAGTAAATCTCTCAACCTCTTTTATTCCTAGTAGTCTTCCTGGTCATGTCTGTCTAGGGAAAATGGGTTTTCCCTGCCTGTCTCCCTGCTCTCCCTCGGGTCCTCACTTCCAATAGAGGTTAAAGCCGCCTCAAATGGTGCACATGTGTGATAAACACTCTCCGAGCTTTGAAGTCAATTGAGCTCCGACAATGGCCGCCTGCTTCTCAAATTCCCCCAGTTTGAAAACCGAGAAACCTCTTTTGTACACCAGGCAGCCTTTGTGCCAGCCCCTAGTTCAAAGTATGTAGTTTCACTCCAGTTATGGAACACCAGATTCCTATTATAGTAATGTCTATGGTTTACATCATACAGTTCCTTCAGAAAGGATTCATTCCCCTGGACTTATTTCACATTTTGTTGTTACAGCCTAAATGAAATAGCTTTGTTTCTCACCCATCTACACGCACTACCCCATAATGACAAAGTCAAAACATGGTTTTGCAAATGTATTGAAAAATGAAATATCTCCTTTACGTAAATGTTCACACCCCTGAGTTAATACTTTGTAGAAACACCTTTGGTAGTGATTACAGCGGTGAGTGTTTCCGGGTAAGTCACCAAGAGCTTTCCACACCTGGATTGTGCAACATTTGCCCACTTTTTTTTATTATTTTCTAAATTCTTCAAGCTGTCAAATTTAGTTGTTGATCATTGTTAGACAACCATTTTCAGATCTTATCATAGACTTTCAAGTATACTGAACACAAATATAAACGCAACATGCAAAGTGCTGGTCCCATTGTTTCATGAACTGAAATGAAAGATCCCAGAAATGTTCCATACTCACAAAAGCTTTTTTGTTTGCACAAATTTCTTTACATCCCTGTTAGTGAGCATTTCTCATTTTCCAAGATAATCCATCCACCTGACAGGTGTGGCATATCAAGAAGGTCATTAAACAGCAGGATCATTACACAGGTCTCACAACCGCAGCGTACGTCCACGGCCTGCATACTCACCAGACATCTCACCCCTTGAGCCTTTTTGGGATGCTCTGGATCGATGTGTACTACAGCGTGTTCCAGTTCCCTCCAATGTCCAGCAACTTCGCACAGCCATTGAAGAGGAGTGGGACAACATTCCACAGGCCACAATCAACAGCCTGATCAACTCTGTGCGAAGGAGATGTCTTGCTGCATGAGGCAAATGGTGGTCACACCAGATACTGATTGGTTTTCTGATCCACACCCCCACCTTTAAATAAAGGACCAACAGATGCAGATCTGTATTCCCAGTCATGTGAAATCCATAGATTAGGGCTTAATGAAGGTATTTCAATTGACTTTTTTTTCCCCCTTATAAACTGTAACTCAGTAAAATCTTTGAAATTGTTGCATATTGCATTTTTGTTCAATATACATTTTAAGTCAACTGTATCACAGCCACTCAGGAACATTCACTGTAACTCCAGTGTAGATTTAGCCTCGTGTTTTTAGTTTTATTGTCCTCGTGAAAGGTGAATTAATCTCCTAGTGTCTGGTGGAAAGCCGACTGAACCATGTTTTCCTGTAGGATTTTTAGCTCCATTGCGTTTTTATTTTGTATCCTGAAAACCTCCCCAGTCCTTAAGATTTACAAGCATACCCATAACATGATGCAGCCACCACTATGCTTGAAAATATGGAGAGTGGTACTCAGTAATGAGTTGTATTGAATTTGCCCCAAACATAAAACGTTTTACTTTTTATTCAGGACAAAATGGGAATTGCTTTGCCACATTTTTTTCCAGTATTACATTAGTTGTTGCAAACAGGATGCATGTTGTTGGATGTTTTTATTAAAATTTTACATTTTTTAATTTACCCCTTTTCCTCCCCAATTTCGTGGTATCCAATTGTTAGTAGCTACTATCTTGTCTCATCACTACAACTCCCGTACGGGCTCGGGAGAGAGGAAGGTTGAAAGTCAATAGTCCACAACCCAACCACACTGGGCCAACCAACGGCCACACTGCTTCTTAACACAACGCGCATCCAATGTGTCGGAGGAAACACTGTGCACCTGGTGACCTGGTCAGCATGCACTGCGCCCGGCCCGCCACAGGAGTCGCTGGTGCGCGATTAGACAAGGATATTCCTACCGGCCAAATCCTCCCTAACCCGGACGATGCTAGGCCAATTGTGCGTCGCCCCACGGACCTCCCGGTCGCGGCCGGTTACGACAGAGCCTGGGCGCGAACCCAGAGTCTCTGGTGGCACAGCTGGCGCTGCAGTACAGCGCCCTTAACCACTGCGCCACCCGGGAGGCCCAGGATGCATGTTTGGAATATTTTTTTATTCAGAACAGGCGTCCTTTTCACTCTGTCAATTAGGTTAGTATTATTGAGTAACTACAATGTTTTCGATCCATCTTCAGCTTTCATTTAACTCGACTGTTTTAAAGTCACCATTGGCCTTGTGGTGAAATCCTCTACGGCAACTGAGTTAGGAAGGACGCCTGTAGTCTTTGTAGTGACTGGGTGTATTGATACACCATCCCATGTGTAATTAATAACTTCACTATACTCAACGGGTATTCAATTTCTGCTTCTTTTTAAATATTTTTTTTAATCCATCTACCAATAGGTGGCTTTCTTTGCGAGGCATTGGAAAACCTCCCTGTGATTGAGTCTGGTTTGAAATTCACTGCTCAACTGGTGACCTTACAGATAATTCTGTGTGGGTTACAGAGATGAGGTATTTATTAAAAAATCATGTTAAACACTTATTGCACACAGAGTCCATGCAACATATTATGTGACTTGTTAAGCACATTTTTACTCCTGAACTTTTCATTTAATTTTATTTAACCTTTATTTAACTAGGCAAGTTAGTTATGAACAAATTCGTATTTAGAATGACTGCCAAACCCTAACCCGGACGACGCTGGGCCAATTGTGTGCCGCCCTATGGGACTCCCAATCACGGCCGGTTGTGATACAGCCTGTAATCGAACCAGGGTCTGTAGTGACGTCTCTAGCATTGAGATGCAATAACTTAGACCTCTGTGCCACTCGGGAGCCCCGTTTTAAAACGTAATTAGGCTTGCCATAAGAAAGTGGTTGAATACTTAGTAACTCGACATTTTAGCTTTTCATTTTGTATTAATTTGTTAGCATTTCTAATAAACATAATTCCACTTTGGCATTGTGTGTAGTCCAGTAAAACAACATCTCAATTCAATCAATTTTAAATTCAGGCTGTAACACAACAAAATGTGGAAAAGTCTAGGGGTGTGAATACTTTCTGAATACTTTTTGCGGTCAGCATGTTAGGCTACTGTGGTTTCTCGATATGAATATTGTGGATTTTAGAAACAAAACCACACTGGCAGTATCCCTCTATTAATATCTGCAGAGCTCCCCTCCCTGCCTAGCCTGCATTATTAACGAGCCCTCTACCAATTAAAATGGATGAAACTGCTCTTGAGGATATTTGATCAGGTAAGATCTCTCATTAGCATATCTGATGGATCTGCCTTCACACACTGATTAGAACCTTCCCAAAGGCCCCGGGGCCACTTTAAAGGAACAACTCCTGCACAAATTAGACTTAAACCTAAAGCACACTGGGTTGCTGACTAGCCTAGACGCCCATGACTTTTGAGTCTGTGACACCCAAACCCCCGGGCCCACTTAGCCCAGCACCACTGCTGCCTCCTCCCCTTTTGTGATGAAGCTGGCTTTTCATTCATTTCTTATTTGGATGTGTATAACAGGATTAGTCGTCTTTGTATTTGGGAGCCAGTGTAAAGAGAGGCGCTCCCCTCCTCCTACTGTAACAGTGAAGCTCCCTCCCGCAGACAATGGTTGAGACATTGGGTTTGCGTGCGTATGTGTGTAGCTGCTAAATGAGGCCAGGAACACAGTCCCAGTGCTAGGAGATAAGGAGGGATCTCCTGTGTATATGTGCAGGCCAGATGGGACCTGCGCTGCCAACCACGATATAAACTCGTCTTTCTTCACGGGTGTGGGAGGAGACGAGCTTACTCTTTGGGCCAAGTCCAATCATTCTTGCATGGCTTGGATACTAGCTTTCGGGGCTCGCCAGCTCCAACGCATACATTTGGGATGAAGTACGTCACTCTCTGCTTGTGGCTGGTTAGACATGCAGGGGACTGATAATGTAATTAACGCTATGCAACCCAAATAGACATGTAATGTCCCCTATTTTTGGAGGGTGATTTGCACTTCTAGGACTAAAGCTTATTCTTAGACATTGGCCCGTTCTAAGAAGGCCTACTTAGATTCTCAGTCTATGGACTGAGGTGCAGAAGAGCTCAGCAGTAGGTAGGATAATCCTCCTCCAAAGCTATATGTCAATACTTGTCAGTCTAGTGGTCTGACCATTACTCACCATCTGTCTGTCTGTGTCTGTTCAGAGGGGGAGAGAGGATAAGGTGTGTAGCACATCTAAACTGGTTGGGCCTGTGGCGTGATTTCATTTTTTCTCCCTAGAATAAGAGTGTGTAGGTCTGTGTCTTAAGTGTGAGAGCCAGGGTTGACCTGATTGCAGCCGATAGAGCCGCTCTGTAGTCTACTATCCCACATGCCTCTAATCTAGCTCTGTGTGCTGCTGGCCAGGTCTGGCAGGCAGCTGTAGCCTAGCCCTTGTGTGGTTTTGATGTCAGCACATCTGAAGTGTCAGATACTGCAGAGGCTAATGAAACCCAGTTCGACGAGTGCTTACCGCTGCCTGCTCCCTGCCTCCCAATGCCTCCAATGCCTGGCACGGGGGGGAAAGAGTAGCCAATTAATAGCTACTGCAACAACGTGTTACTGGAGGAGGCTAACTGACTGTCTGCCATGGTGCCTGGTGGAGAGATTGGCTGAGATGATCTTTACTGCGTTTTCACAAAGGAGTTTGGGTCGAAATACTGAAAACATTGGGTTGTGCTGCAAGGTAGTTTTAGAACGGTGTACTCTGCACTGTACGTTGTTATTCTATTGTATTTCCTCTTTCAGTTTGTTCCTATTCCAGTCGTGGCCTGTCAGTGTCATGGCCTTATTGGTTCTCTCTGTAGAGGGGCTGTGTTGCCAGCCGTCCCCTATAGCCCAGCAGAGAGCAACTCTTAACCTCCGACTAGTGATGATTGAATTGCCCTAACCCCCTGATACACAACAGACTAGAACACTGCTTCTTGCCCCTTTCTCTCCCTCTCTACATTTTTCTTCTTCTTTGTTTTGTAATGCCGGATCTTGGCTCAGTGCCCAGTTTCATCCATTGATGTCTCTTTCTCCCTCCCTACTCTGCTCTGTTTGCTCCCTCTGTTTCAGCAAAGACCAAACTCTCCTCTTGCTGTTGCTGTGGCGAGGGAGGCAGCATACCACTTTGGAATGCAAGCATGCACATTCCTACACACACACACACACACACACGCCCAGGAGACATCCACCCACCACCCACCCAACCAGTGCCCTGGCAGCTCTGTAGGTCATTGTGTTTGGCACGTGGCCCTGGGTAGGGGGGTGTCCCACCACCCTGCATCCCCTCTACCCCCTGCCTGACTCCACTGGTCCCTGGCAGACAGCTCCTGCTGAGTAAAGAACGGGGCATCTCTTTTGTTCTCTGTCTGTAGTCAGGCTAAATAGATAGGCAGCTACTGTTGCTGCTACAACCATGCCCAACATGTTCTATTCTGGAGGGCTGTGGGGGGGGGGGCAGGAGAAAGATGAAACAATCACTTTTCATTACCACACTCCTCCATACCCCATGTGGTGCGGTAGTTCAGACTGTCTATATCTCCCCCTTAAACAAATTCCATTTTTTCTTTCCTACCCACAATATCTTTTTTTTTCTTCGAAATAGCAGATGTTTAATCTAGTTGTGGGATCAACCTTTTCTCCCTCATTTCACATAGTAACCCTACCCTGGCTCTCCTCTCCAGGCGATATGTCTGAACAGACAGAAAATCTGTTCAAGGTGGAGCTTCCTGGCATTCGTTACCCCGCAGCATGGAGTTGTTTCATAATCTACATTCACAACCACATTCGTGAGCATAGTCCTCTACTGTGTGTGTGGTGCGTTTAATTGCCTGGTGCTGGTAGTAGTGTGTAGTACTATTAGCTGTGTTCTGTTGTGTTTACTGGAGTGGCCAGTGTTTGTCTAACTGCCGGCCAGGTCCTAGTCTGAGGTTTAAAAACATACATTTTTTTAACAAAGGGGCAGCTAGTCAGCCCAGAGCCCAAACGAAAGCCTTTGTTTTGACTTCCTCTTATTCATTCACTTGGGTAAAGAAAAAAAATGTATAATTGAAAAACATCCTCACTTCTCACAAGGAAGGAAAATAAAAAAAGGTTTATTTTAGCGAGGACCCTTTTGAAAAGCAGGGCATTTATGTACCTGGAGAGTTGTGGCTTTATTGCCCAGCTAACTCAATCAAGGACGGACGGTGACGTGTGCCAAGTCAGGCGGGTCCAGCTGGCACTTGCCCATGCTTTTGTTTTACCATGCCTCAGTATTCAGTCCACGGCAAACATTGTTGTTAGCGTTCACTGTCTTTTTGTGATGGCAACGACCTTGATGCGAGGAGGGAAGGAGGGACTGGGAGGAGGTGAACCGAACAGCCTGTATTCTAACTAAGCCATGTTGATGAGATGAGCCACTGTGGTTTAAGGCACCGGAAGGAAACCACATTGCTCCTGCCTGAAGCTAGTGAGGGTTATTACTAGCTACTAGTCCTCAGACAGCTTAAGTATTTGAAAAAGAGGATGACGACTAGTAATAGCCTAACCTTTCAATAACATGAAAGTCCTCAGACAGCTGAAGTATTTGAACAAGAGGATGACGACTAGTAATAACCTAACCTTTCAATAACATGAAAGTCCTCAGCCTGTCTGATGCCACTTCCTTTGGGGCGGGGCTTATGTCTGTCTGACACTGGCTGGAAAACATCTCCATCCACCACAGTGTGATTGCTATGGGTCTTTAAGCACGGAAGGTTATTACATGCTAAAGATACACTTTTCTCCTGCCATTCTGTCTATTTAATTATTCAGTGGAGAGGAGGCGGGTTCAAGCCAACTCGGAGGAGTTGTTTGGTTGGCCGTCTCTCTGTGCGGTGTCCTCTGGTAGGCGAGGCTCTTTAACCAGTCTGGAGTGCTACTTTATGAATATTCACCCCAGCATCCCTGGTGACCAAGGCACTGTTTTAAATCTACATAATTTGTCTTTAAGTGCCTTTCAGACGGCGTTTTCCTTTCTGTTGCTCTCCGGAACAGGAGCCATGCTTATTAATCAAGCTCTCTTTGTGAGAGAAGTCTGAGGCTGGTCCAAAAGCTACTCAAACGCTCCCGCTGGATCAAGCCAAAGGCCATTTTTAAAGCACTTGTATCAATGTCCATTCTCTTCACGTACAGTTTAAATGAGATACACTCCCCCTTTGCTGCTATAACAGCCTTCACTCTTCTGGGAAGGTTTTCCACTAGATGTTGGAACATTGCTGCTATAACAGCCTTCACTCTTCTGGGAAGGCTTTCCACTAGATGTTGGAACATTGCTGCTATAACAGCCTTCACTCTTCTGGGAAGGTTTTCCACTAGATGTTGGAACATTGCTGCTATAACAGCCTTCACTCTTCCGGGAAGGCTTTCCACTAGATGTTGGAACATTGCTGCTATAACAGCCTTCACTCTTCTGGGAAGGTTTTCCACTAGATGTTGGAACATTGCTGCTATAACAGCCTTCACTCTTCTGGGAAGGCTTTCCACTAGATGTTGGAACATTGCTGCTATAACAGCCTTCACTCTTCTGGGAAGGCTTTCCACTAGATGTTGGAACATTGCTGCTATAACAGCCTTCACTCTTCTGGGAAGGTTTTCCACTAGATGTTGGAACATTGCTGCTATAACAGCCTTCACTCTTCCGGGAAGGCTTTCCACTAGATGTTGGAACATTGCTGCTATTACAGCCTTCACTCTTCTGGGAAGGCTTTCCACTAGATGTTGGAACATTGCTGCTATAACAGCCTTCACTCTTCTGGGAAGGTTTTCCACTAGATGTTGGAACATTGCTGCTATAACAGCCTCCACTCTTCTGGGAAGGCTTTCCACTAGATGTTGGAACATTGCTGCTATAACAGCCTTCACTCTTCTGGGAAGGTTTTCCACTAGATGTTGGAACATTGCTGCTATAACAGCCTCCACTCT
Organism: Oncorhynchus keta; assembly: GCF_023373465.1. Lineage (NCBI taxonomy): Eukaryota > Metazoa > Chordata > Actinopteri > Salmoniformes > Salmonidae > Oncorhynchus > Oncorhynchus keta. The sequence continues at coordinate 27,054,538 of NC_068443.1, read as the reverse complement.
TCTGGGAAGGCTTTCCACTAGATGTTGGAACATTGCTGCTATAACAGCCTTCACTCTTCCGGGAAGGCTTTCCACTAGATGTTGGAACATTGCTGCTATTACAGCCTTCACTCTTCTGGGAAGGCTTTCCACTAGATGTTGGAACATTGCTGCTATAACAGCCTTCACTCTTCTGGGAAGGTTTTCCACTAGATGTTGGAACATTGCTGCTATAACAGCCTCCACTCTTCTGGGAAGGCTTTCCACTAGATGTTGGAACATTGCTGCTATAACAGCCTTCACTCTTCTGGGAAGGTTTTCCACTAGATGTTGGAACATTGCTGCTATAACAGCCTCCACTCTTCTGGGAAGGCTTTCCACTAGATGTTGGAACATTGCTGCTATAACAGCCTTCACTCTTCTGGGAAGGCTTTCCACTAGATGTTGGAACATTGCTGCTATAACAGCCTCTACTCTTCTGGGAAGGCTTTCCACTAGATGTTGGAACATTGCTGCGGGGACCTGCTTCCATTCAGCCACAAGAGCAATAGTGAGGTCGGGCACTGATGCTGTGGTGTAAAAATACTTAGGTATCCTTACTATTTATATTTTTGGCTTTTACTTCACTACATTTCTAAACAGAATGATGTACTTTTTACTCCATGCATTTTTCCCTGAAACCCAAAAGCACTTGTTCCATTTTCAATGCTTAGCAGGACAGGAAAGAGAACATCCCTGGTCACCCCTACTGCCTCTGATCTGACTCTCTAAACAGAGAACATCCCTGGTCATCCTACTGCCTCTGATCTGGAGGACTCTCTAAACAGAGAACATCCCTGGTCATCCTACTGCCTCTGATCTGACTCTCTAAACAGAGAACATCCCTGGTCATCCTACTGCCTCTGATCTGACTCTCTAAACAGAGAACATCCCTGGTCATCCTACTGCCTCTGATCTGACTCTCTAAACAGAGAACATCCCTGGTCATCCTACTGCCTCTGATCTGACTCTCTAAACAGAGAACATCCCTGGTCATCCTACTGCCTCTGATCTGGAGGACTCTCTAAACAGAGAACATCCCTGGTCATCCTACTGCCTCTGATCTGACTCTCTAAACAGAGAACATCCCTGGTCATCCTACTGCCTCTGATCTGACTCTCTAAACAGAGAACATCCCATGTCACCCTACTGCCTCTGATCTGACTCTCTAAACAGAGAACATCCCATGTCACCCTACTGCCTCTGATCTGACTCTCTAAACAGAGAACATCCCTGGTCATCCTACTGCCTCTGATCTGACTCTCTAAACAGAGAACATCCCTGGTCATCCTACTGCCTCTGATCTGACTCTCTAAACAGAGAATATCCCTGGTCATCCTACTGCCTCTGATCTGACTCTCTAAACAGAGAATATCCCTGGTCACCCTATGGCCTCTGATCTGACTCTCTAAACAGAGAACATCCCTGGTCACCCTACTGCCTCTGATCTGACTCTCTAAACAGAGAACATCCCTGGTCATCCTACTGCCTCTGATCTGACTCTCTAAACAGAGAACATCCCTGGTCACCCTACTGCCTCTGATCTGGAGGACTCTCTAAACACAAAATACTTAATTTGGCTATCTGTAAAAAAAACAAAAAACATTGTGCTGTCTGCTCTTCTTATTATAAGCTATTTGAAATTATTTTTGACTTTTAATACTTAAGTATATTTAAAACCAAATACTTTCAGTCCTTTTTTTTTTACTCGGGCAGTGTTTTTCTTGGTGACTTTAACTTGAGTCATTTTCTATGACGGTATCTTTACTTTTACTCAAGTATGACAATTGGGTACTTTCTCCACCACTTCACTGATGTTGGGTGATTAGGCCTGGCTTGCAGTCGGCGTTCCAATTCATCTCAAAGGTGTTGGATGGGATTGAGGTCAGGGTTCTGTGCAGGCCAGTCAAGTTCTTCCACATTGATCTTGACAAACCATTTCTGTATGTACCTCGCTTTGTACATGGAGGCATTGTCATGCTGAAACAGGAAAGGGCCTTCCCCAAACTTTTACCACAAAGTTGGAAGAACAGATTCGCCTAGCCTAAACCTTAACAAACAGCCCCAGACCATTATTCCTCCTCCACCAACCATCAGTTGGCACTATGCATTGGGACAGGTAGCGTTCTCCTGGCATCCCCGAAAACCCAGATTTGTCCGTTGGACTGCCAAATGGTGACGTGCGATTTATCACTCCAGAGAACGTGTTTCCATTGCTCCAGAGTCCAGCTTTACACCACTCCAGCCGACGCTTGTTATTGCACATGGTGATCGTAGGCTTGCATGCAGCTGCTCGGCCATGGAAACCCATTTCACAAAGCTCCCGACAAACAGTTATTGTGCTGACGTTGCTTCCAGAGGCAGTTTGGAACTCGGTAGTGAGTGTTGCAATGGAGAACAGATGATTTTTATGTGCTAAGCACTTCAGCCCTCGGCGGCCCTGTTCTGTGAGTTTGTGTGGCCTATAACTTCACGGCTGAGCCGCTGTTGCTCCTAGACGTTTCCACTTCACAATAACAGTACTTCCAGTTGACCGGAGCAGCTCTAGCAGGGCAGAAAGTTGCCGAACTGACTTGTTGGAAAGGTGACATTCTATGACTGTACCACTTTGACACTCACTGAGCTCTTCAGTACAGACTATTCTACTGCCAATGTGTGTCTAATTTTATACCTCTGTCAGCAATGGGTGTGACTGAAATAATAGCCAAATCCACTCATTTGAAAGGGGTGTCCACATACTTTTGTGTACATTGGAGTATGGGTGGAGAGAATGGAGAATGTTAGGTGCTGGATGTGTATAGTGCAGTGCATATTTGAATGACTCCCTCCTTCGCCTCCCTGCCTCCCTCCCCTCCCCTGCCTCCCCTCCCCTCCCCTGCCTCCCTGCAGCATGATACACACTGCTCAGCTCTTGGATTTCAACACTGGCCATGCTTGTTTTTACTGGCACCCATTGTCTATACATCCAGAATTGTAAAGCATTATTGTTGGTTTAGTCTGAAGTTGTCTTTCTCCACTGGCCTATTGTTTTTTGGGGTGTGCCTATCAATACAGGCATCGCAGCTTAATGGGCACTGAATGCATACCACCCCCTGACTCTCGATCTGCCACCCCTGATGACATGGCCCCTGTCTGCCGTGAATGGAGTGCCATGGAAAGGCTCTATTTACCCATAGACCGCCTACAAAGCAGAGGCGCCCTCTGTGGAAAGGAGGACAGAGAACGAAAGAGTAAGAACCTAGACAACATACCACCCAACACTCGTATCATGGCTCAGGCTCACGAGCTCCGTGGGTGTCGTGAGGCTCCTTGTCCATGTCTCATGGACTTTTGTTCACAATGTTTTCTGAATGTTGGGTCAGTATGAAAATGGGGAAATCGATGGACCGATTCCACAGGACTTTGTAGATGGACACAAAGGTAGACAGCGAATTCTGTCTCCATGCAGGCTAGTTTCTACTAATGACCGTCCCTCTGTCTGGGTGGAATTTGGTACTTTAGAATGTGGGTCCATTGAGTGGGCTGGCTTTATGTGTCTCTCAGCGCTAGCCTTAGAGGGGCCGTCACTGGTGAGCTGCTCTTTTCAGAGTGTCAGGGCCATGTGAATGAGTCATGGCTGTCTAGGGATAGGGCCTTTTCTTTGTAAACATAGCAGAGCCAAACTGCATTGTGGTATTGTTTACTGAGCCTTTTCTTCTGCTGCATGCACATGTGTGAACGCTTGACATTATTTGGTGCCTGAATGAGCTGGTGTCCCCCAGGTTATTGAGCTGACTTGTTTTGTTGGGCTCGCTGTTCTCATTTTTACATTGTGGACTCTGTGTTTTCTGCCCGAAGTGAGACTGATATTTCACTTACTGAAACTGGCGTCGTATCAACGAGATGTAAGGTCGGTTAAGTGACTGCGGAATTACTGTTGGAGTGTTTCACCGCAGTTCTAGGTAACCGTGGGGGATTGTGTTCCGAGCGCCATCAATATCCTTTGGCACCGCATATCTTATTTCTGTTCTGTTCTTCCTCTTCCTCCTCCTTCTCCTTCTCTTTCTTTGCCATGCAGCATCTCAGTGGCAGCAGCAGTGGTTTCCAAGGCCCTGCTTCCAAGCTGACGCCTGCTAACCGCTGTTTAGGCTTTGTGGGCAACAATGGCAGGCCAGGCCTCTGCCTGAGGCCTAGACAGACCCGGCGAGAACAAAGGGTCCCTGTGAATCCTGGGGCCCAGTGGGCAGCCGGTGCAGGGGGAATAAAGCAGGTCACAGTAAGATTAAGACTGCACTGTGTGCATGTGGAGGGGAGCGAGCGCATCTTTGGGCTTTTTTTCAGGGTGCGTGCCAGCTCACAAGGCAAGGCAGTCCCCTGAAAGAAAGGAAGGGAGGGAGGGAGGGGTGAAAGAAGACTGCCTAGAGAAGGGGGCAGACAATGGAGGGGGAATAAGGGGAGGAGGGGTAATTAGAGATGCCGCCATTACATTGCCTCGCTTCTGCTGATCTGAAGCCTGTCTTTACAGAACACAACTCACCTTCAAGGTCCCAGGCAGCATCATAATGCATGCAAGACAAAGCTTCACATCAAGCTCCATCCTTTGCTTTCAGGCCCTCTGGTTTTGTCATTGTCCATATGCTATGCTTTGCTTGATGAGCTTTTTATGACGTCGACCAGAAGCCCAATTGCGGATCGCAGACTGCTAGCTTGTTATTGGACCAATGGAGATGTCATCTCACCTCAGTCGTACATCTTAACTGCTGTGTCATTATGGCCGTTGTTGTGCGAGATAAATGGTTTGGCGTGCGAGGTGGGGTGAGGATGAGGTTGGAGTCTCGGCAATCTCCCGGTATATTTAGACTTTCTAAGCTTCTTATAAGGTTCTTGTCCTTCCTTGAAGTTTACTTCTGTTTGTTTCCATCTGAGACTGGTTTACAACTCAAGGTAACTCACTTTTGTTAGAAATGGAGATGATAAAACTGAGTGTATAAAACATTAGAAACACCAGTTCTTTCCTTGACATACACTGACCAGGTGAAAACTATCATCCCTTATTGATGTTAAATCCACTTCAATCAGTGTAGAGGAGAGGAGGTTAAATAAAGATTTCTAAGTCATGAGACAATTGAGACATGGATTGTGTATGTGTGCCACTCAGAGGGTGAATAGGCAAGACAAAATACTCAAGTGCCTTTGAATGGGGTATGGTAGTAGGTGCCAGGCGCACCGGTTTGAGTGTGTCAAGAACTGCAACGCTGCTGGGTTTTTCAAGAATGGTCCACCCCCCCAATGCACATTTCGCCAACTTGACACAACTGTGGGAAGCATTGGAGTCAACATGGGCCAGCATCCCTGTCGAAGGCTTTCGACACCTTCTAGAGTCCATATCCGAAAAGTTGAGGGGGGATGGGCCTCATTGCGCAACTCAATGTTAGGAAGGTGTTCATGATGGGTTTTTGCTCTGTGTATTTGCACAACAAATGTTTTGCTTTGTCAACAGAACACATGTTAACTTCAGTGCCTGTTTGTCTTTAGTCACTTGCCATTCTTTGCACATTTTCACATCGTTGATGGCAATGTTTTGCTTTTGGGAGTTTTATGAAATATAAGCCTCTTAACTGAGCATTATCAAGTTCTGCAGACCGTGCTTCAAGAACAAACACGCCTCAAAAGAGGCATTGTGCCGCTTTGACTGCTCCTTGTCAATCACAACAAGATGGCGGCAGATGGTTTCGTGCGTGCTTGCATAGTAAACAGGAATCCTTACATTTTTAAGGGCATGCATGACAGAAGGCCAACATGCCTTAAAAGATGAACGATCCAGTGTTGGATGGGTGCTTTAGGGGCCATTCTGTAGAGACTGGAGAGACTAGAGGCGGTTGACATGAGCATCGTGGCAGGGTAGTGTTGCGGGGCTGGTCTGGGCTGGCCTGATCTATCAGTAATTGGGGGATAAATGCGGCTTTGTGACCTTTTGGGAGCTGTCAGCTTCTCTTCTGCACCCTAGCTGCCCCTCAGCTAACCGCGGCTCCGTCCCTCCACACACAAGGCCAAGGCACAATGCGAAAGTACGCAAACAAAGGCTGCAAAACACCAGATCTCCATCTTTTTTTATTGTTCTTTTTTTTTTGGCCTTGGGTAAGATGTTTGCACACACACACACACACACACACACACACACACACACACACACACACACACACACACACACACACACACACACACACACACACACACACACAGGAGGAGGAGAAGGCTGGCCAGCTTTCTGTACATACCACCAAGGCCCTGTAAGTGCTGTACTGTGCATTGATTGGAATAACCCGGGTGTTTGTTTCCGAGGAACATTGGATAACTGAAATGTTTTCCCCCATTTGCTCTCTGATTGCACAGCGCCATTCAAGGGGAATTCAATTTACCTCCAACACACAAGGAACCTTCACTGTTGTTGCCCCACTACAATGTCTTAACTTAGTTGGGGAAAGGGGATTGAATATATGCTTTCTCAACTCTGTATTTTGTAAAATTAGCTTTTGTTTAACTAGGCAAGTCAGTTAAGAACAAATTCTTATTTTCAATGGTGGCCTAGGAAAAGTGGGTTAACAGGTCTAGGAACAGCGGGTTAACTGCCTTGTTCAGGGGCAGAATGACAGATGTTTTACCTTGTCAGCTGAGGGATTCGATCTTGCAACCTTTCGTTTACAAGTCCAATGTTCTAACCACTAGGCTACCCTGCCTCCCTCTAGCTCTCATATTTCTCTCTTCCTCTAAGACTTCTCTCCCACCTGCATCTATGAATGATCAGCAGTAGAATAGACTTCAGCCAGGTCTGGTTTGCATCAGGTGCTGAACGACTGTTCTGATCTTCCCCTGTGCTGCGTTGCTAGCTAATGCTAATGCTAATGCTAATGCTACCAACCCAAGGACTAGCCGACAAGCTTAATACACATCACAAGGTAATTGGTAATTGGCTGAGACATCTTATCTTAGATTTCCATAGACGTCAGTGCCTGTGTTTTAAGGGACGCCCAGTGAAAGGGAGTTGATTGAAAAAATTCCCTCTGTTCCATGCCATATAATTGCAGCGAATCAGAAATAAATTGAATGTGATCATGATAAAATGTTAATATTAACCTTTTATTTGAACAGGGTGCCATTGAGACAGTCTCTCTCTCTCTCTCTTTTTTTTCAATGAGCCCTGCACAATACAAACACACACATCAACACAAAATACTTCAATTACAAAACACGATCATAAAACACACACACACACACACACCATCTTCACTTCCAGTAGAGCATTCCCCACATGGCTCCCAGTGCTGGGGCCATAATGGTGCTGTTGGGAAACCGCAAATGAATCAATCAGGCCTTTATCTGATCAGCGGAGCTGGGGCCTTGAGGGATGCTGAATGTACATATACATGCGTGTTGTGTGGAGATGGACTGGTGGGGGGCAGGGGTGGCTGTGTTAACCTCCTTGCTGCTGGAACAGATGGAGGGTGGGCTGGGGTAAGCTGGGCTGAGGCTGGGGTAGGCTGGGCTGGGGCTGGGGTAGGCTGGGTAGAGAGAGGGGGGTCCTAGGCTGTACTGTGTGTGCTGTGTTGGCTCTGCCCCAGCTCCCTGTCTGCCTGCCTGCTTGCCATACAGATCTCCAGCTCAGCCTCCACGGCTGATTAGAGGTTAATGGTTTAAGAGTGGGGAGGGACTGCCCTCTGATTGGTTGGCGGGTCCCGCGTGGGAGGGTCGGCGGAGTGGCAGATGGTGCAGACCCAGTGAGTGGAGCGGGGAGGAAGGGAGCACATATATATATATATATATATGAATGGTGGTATTACTAATGTTGTATGTTAGATAGTGGTGTAATAATGTATCTAATAATATCCACTGTTTTATTGTTTTTGCCTTAATTAGTTTGGGCCCCAGGAAGAGTTGACTTGGCAGCAGCTGATGAGGATCCTTAATAAATACAAATGAGGGGGTTCTCTCTCTCCCTCATCGCTTTCGTTCCCTTTCTCGCTCACCTGCTATGGAAGGCCTCCGTGTATAACCTCACCACTGCATCCAGCGAGCAGACAGATGGTTGGTGGAGGAGTCTAAAAGCCCAGGCTGAGGGAGCTACATTAGCAGCATCCCCCTCAGATGAATTATGACTATTAGACACTGCAGCGTACGGATCAATGAGCTGATCTCCGCCGTCTCAATGTCTTACTGCCTAACTCCGCCTCGTCCTACTCAGACATATCACGACTCGTTTTACCTATAGAGGCTTAAACCAAGTCGCTTGAGATGGATGGATGGATAGTATAAAGTGTAGAGTAAGATTAATGAAAGGAACCCCCTCCCTCCCCTGGCTCAGTCATATTGTTCATGGAGCATCCATATGCAGGCTGCATCCTTCAAGCTCCTCCCCCACCTCACAGCTCTTCCCCAGGGGCAGACAGCCATGTGCTTCTGATCAGGATCAAATCAGCTTTGTGGGGCTGGCAGCGCTCCCAGAACCATACATTCATTTATCTGTTTAGGGGCTTTACCCACCCGGCCCCTCGATTACAACAGAACCGAATAACCAAAGATAAGAAATGCTATATCTAACTGTGTTGCTGTGATGGTTTTGCATATCGCTGTCATAATGAACAAAGCCAGTGTGGTGAGAAGGGTAGGGACGTCTATCGTGTGATATCACAGCCCCAGTAGTGTTCTGGCAAAGAGAAAAGGGAGGTTCAGGGAGCTGGTGATTTACACTGCAGTGTCAAGAGCCTCTTACTGTAGTTAGTGCTGCAGTGACTAGGGCGGGTGCCACGCTAATTCATCTGCACTCTGCTACCCCTGGCCCGGTCTCTGACGCAGGCCTCACCTGTTTTTCTGTAGCCACTTCTCTCTCCGTGCTGTTTTGTTCCGACCCGCACAAGCTTGTATATGTTCCACATTATGCCACATGGTCCCTCCTCCCCCTCACCCCTTCCTGCTCCTCGCCCTCCCTCCCCAACCTCAAATCAGCTGTCCTCTTCTATGCCTGGTTGGCCATGGCATCCTGCTGGGACTCTTCAAGGAGCCAATTGATAGTTGCTGCGGAGTGACAGTCTGACCCATATTAGCAGTGGCAGTGTGTTGATTACTACTGACCGACCGACCGATGCAGCAGTGTCTTGCCTTGTGACTGTACTGTCACCTACACTCCTTTTGCTGACGACCCTCCTCAACACACACACACACACACACACACACACCTCATCTAGAAGAGCATCCGTGTTTACAGGGTCTGGGCCAGGTACAGGCAGGACACATACACACAGTGCAGAAGGAAGGAGGATTGAAAGAAGAGGGAGATTCCATTTCTCTGAGCTTCTAGAGACGGACCATAAAGAAAAGAGCAGCGGAAAGGGACGACAGGATCACATTCAGCATCGTGGCCGGCCAACAAAAGACAAGCCGAGGGGGCGGGGGTTGGGGTGGCTGGGTTGAAACGGGAGCCCCTGGCTGAAAGGCGAGGAGGACCCTTCACATCCATCAGCGGCAGATGCCTGGTTCTCTACTGAAGGGAGATGAGGAGCCACCCTACCTGCCCCTCATAACCCCAGCAGCAGGCTGTGGCACTGCAGCAACTGTCAGATTCAGACACACTGCAGAACAGAGATGGGGGCCTCCTATAGTCATCACCCCCAGCACGGGCCCCTTACTGCAGTCTGCACCCACTCTGCATACACTGACTGACCACAGAGGTGAGAGAGGCCTCTGGGTCGAACTAATGACTCTGTGGAAGACCTGCATAGGTGGAATATTGTAGCGGTACTCTACTTACTGTTGTCAGGCCTTGTGTTTTTTTCTAGTTAAAGAGACCTCTTGATATGATTCTAAACCCCACACACGTCTCTTCTTGTGCAACTGCCAAAGACAGTGATGCCGTCAGCAGTATTCCATGTACGTGTTTCAGTTCATAAGATCACGTTTGTTCTGTAAACAAAACCTTTCAGTGCAGCAGTTCTTTCCTCTCATCAGCTCTCTGGGGGCTCGATCCCATCTCTTCAGAGCTGTGAGACAGAGAATTAAAACACATTAGTCACCTCCTCTCGCTTCTCTGTGTTGTCCACTCTGATGTTGTCCACTCTGATGTTGTCCACTCTGATGTTGTCCACTCTGATGTTGTCCACTTCGATTGCTCACCGTTACATCAAACAGAGCTGCCATAGAGGAGCATGGTGATGAGCTGTAACAGAGCTGACATGAGGAGCATGGTGATGAGCTGTAACAGAGCTGACATAGAGGAGCATGGTGATGAGCTGTAACAGAGCTGACATCGAGGAGCATGGTGATGAGCTGTAACAGAGCTGACATGAGGAGCATGGTGATGAGCTGTAACAGAGCTGCCATAGAGGAGCATGGTGATGAGCTGTAACAGAGCTGCCATAGAGGAGCATGGTGATGAGCTGTAACAGAGCTGACATGAGGAGCATGGTGATGAGCTGTAACAGAGCTGACATGAGGAGCATGGTGATGAGCTGTAACAGAGCTGACATGAGGAGCATGGTGATGAGCTGTAACAGAGCTGACATGAGGAGCATGGTGATGAGCTGTAACAGAGCTGACATGAGGAGCATGGTGATGAGCTGTAACAGAGCTGACATGATGAGCAGAAACAGAGCTGACATGAGGAGCATGGTGATGAGCTGTAACAGAGCTGACATGAGGAGCATGGTGATGAGCAGTAACAGAGCTGCCATAGAGGAGCATGGTGATGAGCTGTAACAGAGCTGACATGAGGAGCATGGTGATGAGCTGTAACAGAGCTGACATGAGGAGCATGGTGATGAGCTGTAACAGAGCTGACATGAGGAGCATGGTGATGAGCAGTAACAGAGCTGCCATAGAGGAGCATGGTGATGAGCTGTAACAGAGCTGCCATAGAGGAGCATGGTGATGAGCTGTAACAGAGCTGACATGAGGAGCATGGTGATGAGCTGTAACAGAGCTGACATGAGGAGCATGGTGATGAGCTGTAACAGAGCTGCCATAGAGGAGCATGGTGATGAGCTGTAACAGAGCTGACATGAGGAGCATGGTGATGAGCTGTAACAGAGCTGACATGAGGAGAGCAAAGTCCTGTTAGTAATGGAGATGACAAAATTTCCCCCCTTAGTCTCTGCTGGGTTCATTAGGATTGTTGGAATGCTTCAGCATAGATGTATAATATTATTAGGTAGGTTAAGGAGATGACATAAGTGTTGTAGGTCTGCTGTGAAATAACTCAAATCCAACATGAGAACCATCATTCTCCAGTTGAGTCTATTCATCTGCTGAAAAACGCAGATAATCAGAAAGAATAGTGTCCCACATCTTTACTCGTTCACTACTTTGTTCCCTTGTTTCTGTCACACTGATATACGGCACCAGTTCTACAAGACTGCCTTGGAAATGGACAAGAGCACACTTGTACAGTACACGATTTGATTGCCGATGCCTCGAAGAAAAATGTACGCGGTAAACACAAGGCCGCCATTTTCTCCGCCGTGAGGTTTCAATGCATCGTTGTCTTTCACCAAATTCACTTTGAACTTTGCATTGTGCTGCGAGTAATTTGCGACACATAGGGGTAGCCCCTTTGCTTTCCTTTTCTTTTATCAAAATGAAAACAGACATCACCATAAACTCCCCTTAATCAGATGGGCCTGTGGTTTTGGCTCTGCCTGAAAGGGCTTGGCAGTAAATTGGACGTTGGATTTCTTTCCCCGGAGAAGAAAAAAAGAACTGGGTAAGAGGGGGGCTAGTTTCTCAGAAGAACTCGTCTGGAAAAGCCTTTTGTGGGACTTGGCAAGGGAACGGCAGGCTTTACTCATGCTTATGAGGCACCCCTGTCTCACTACTCTAACCCTAGCATGAATTGTGTGTGTGTGTGTGTGTGTGTGTTAGACATTCCAGGTCTGTTACAGTTCACTCGCTATGATAGCAGTGATCTTCTGAAGCCAGACAGACAGGAACCCATTTGGCGTTAATTAGCTTAGCCTCGACTTGCTGAGCTCACTAAGTTATTTATATATATATCAAATCCTCAATGGTGTGTGTAGTGTACCCTCTGTCCTGTGTGTACTATGGGTAGTCATGTATGTTACCATAGCATAGAAATGAAATGAGTAGAGTGTGTTTAAGGTCAGAACATACCCCCGACGTGTGTGTGTGACTGTAGCAGGCCTGGTTGCTATGGTTTAGTGTGGTACTGTGATATAGTAATCCATCTCTGTTCTCCCAGTCCCCTCTCTGGGCCTCCCTCCATCATTAATAATTTACCAGTCAAAGTGAGCTGCCAGACTTTCTATCAGACACACACTTCCCTTTCCCTTCCCCTGCTGCATGCGCTCCCCTTCTCCCCTCCCTTTGGCCCTCACAGACCGAATGACTGACTTCAAGCCACAAATATGTCACCAGCTAGCAGGCAGGAGCATTTCCTTTTGAAAAGCTGTTTCATGTGGTCCAGACGTATTTAACTAGTATCAGCTTTCTACTTCACTATCTTATCTACTCCCTTTTTGTAGTGAACTGATAAGATAATCCATTTTTTCCCCCAGTCCCTTTATGAACTATACTCTGCCCTCTCTGTTTGTATTATTCTAAGACCATTGTGTTACGTGGCTTGAACTTCTGCCGTCCCGTGAACTGATTGTGCAATCCCAGAGTGCTTTGGGGTAGATAGTTATCCTTTACAAAGAGAGCACCAATGAAAAGAAAACTCTCACATAGTGCTACGCAGGATGCTTTCTATGGGTTTGTGGGTACGTTGCCAGAAAGGTTAGTTCACCCCTTCATTGCTCATGTGACTTTTTTTTATTTTTATGGTGCTGAGTCACAACTGTCCTTCATCTGAACTAAAGGGGAAGGTGTCATTTAAATGTTGATCAAGTCTGCTGACACCAGTCTTCTCTCTCTGTCTCTCCAGGTTTCCACCTCAGTGGCACGGTCATGGAGCCCGCCTCCCAGTCGGAGCCTGAGGTCACCCACAAGGTGGCCATCAGCTTCGACCGCTGCAAGATCACCTCGGTCACCTGCGGCTGCGGCAACCGCGATATCTTCTACTGCGCCCACGTGGTGGCACTGTCCCTGTACCGCATCAGGAAGCCGGAGCAGGTCAAGCTGCGGCTGCCCATCTCAGAGACCCTGTTCCAGATGAACAGAGACCAGCTGCAGAAGCTGGTCCAGTACCTCATCACAGCCCACCACACAGAGGTGCTGCCCACAGCCCAGAAACTGGCCGACGAGATCCTCTCATCCAACTCTGAGATCAACCAGGTCCACGGTAAGAAAGACACGTTGTTGGACATAACAGAAGGTCCCTCTGTTCACGTTTTGGTGACGAGTTTGTTCACATTTAGCACCGGTGTGTAGATCTAGAACGCCAGGGTCTCAGAGCCGTTAGGACCTACAAGTCACAAGATGGCCACATATTGTGCTTCACACAGAGCCTCTGACAATCCCTTACACTCCTTAGTTTCTACTTCAATCATCCTCTGGTGGGCTTGAACAGCAAGGTCGGCCCAGTCTACCAAAAGCAGCAGCGAGGACTCGGAGGCTTCAAACAGCCTGTATGATGTCTGAGTCTCCCAGCCTGCTGGTGCTTTGCATTTCTGAAAGTCTGAAAAATAGTAAAATGAAGAAAGTCAGTCAGACCCCGAGCCAACGTTCTAACGTTGCGAACTACTTTAGCCTGGCATGACCATCCCCCCTTTTTTCCAGACCTTCTAGTCTGGAAAACAGAGGACCTCAGCAGTCTGCCATCTCTCCACATCACTTTCTAAATATTTACCCACCCCAGCCTCTTAACAAAGAAGTCCATCTCCCAGTTTCCAGGTTGTTTGCTGTGGGGAGTCCGTGCTATGAGTTGGGCCTTTGATTGTGGAATGTGAACGTTTGGATGCAACAGTGCCTTGGCAGGACTTCAGTTGGTAGTTCTAGGCAGATCAAATGAGTGTTGGGGTTGCCTATATGACGCCAACACACCGAGGGTTCACCCTCTGTTCCTGTTCTTTAGGTGTTTGCTTAATTAGAAAAATGTTTAACAAAATCCTGGTTTGATGTCTTATGAGGTTCGTTTTGAGGCGGGATTGATATAAGGCATGTTTTTGGAGCCTAGCTTCTGGTTGTGTGTTTAATTAGTCTTTGGTCTGACATTGCCTTTCTGTGTGTCTTCCCAGGGGCCCCGGACCCCACGGCAGGGGCCAGCATCGATGACGACAACTGCTGGCACCTGGACGAGGAGCAGGTCAGGGAGCAGGTCAAACTGTTCCTGTCCCAGGGAGGGTACTACGGCTCTGGGAAGCAGCTCAACTCCATGTTCGCCAAGGTACGTCTGTCTGTCTGTCTCTGTCTGAACATTCAGTATCAAAATCAATCCCGGATGGGGCCTCCCGATGTGGTCTGAGGCACTGCATCGCAGTGCTGGCTGTGCCACTAGAGATTCTGGGTATGAGTCCAGGCTCTGTCGCAGCCGGCCGCGACTAGGAGAACCATGGGGCGGCGCACATTTGGCCCAGCATCGTCCGGGTTAGGGGAGGGTTTCGCCGGCAGGGATGTCCTTGTCCCATCGCGCACTAGTGACTCCTGTGGTGGGCCAGGCGCAGTGCACGCTGACACGGTTGCCAGATATACTACGTTTCCTCCGACACATTGGTGCTACTGGCTTCCGGGTTAAGCGGGCATTGAGTCAAGAAGCAATGTGACTTGGCTGGGTTGTGTTTCAGAGGCCCGCACGGCTCTCGACCTTTGCCTCCGTACGGGAGTTGCAGCGATGAGACAAGACTCTAACTACCAATTGGATACCACGAAATTGGGAAGAAGAAGGGGTAAAAGAAACAAACATATCACTGTATATTACTGTCAATGGATGTTTTCTGTAGGTGCGGGAGATGCTGCGGATGCGTGACTCTAACGGTGCCAGGATGTTGACCCTAATCACTGAACAGTTCATGGCCGACCCTCGCCTCGCTCTGTGGCGGCAGCAGGGGACAGGCATGACGGACAAGTGCCGGCAGCTATGGGACGAATTGGGTAAGTCCCTCTCACTTTCTTAAATGTACAGTGTAGAGGTCCAATTGACACAGAACACAGTTCTAGATGATTATGAGTGGCTATTAGCCCCTATGTTCTGCATTATAATGCATTATGAAGAGGGTATTCATAGAAATGGTAACTGACCAACTGTCTTATTGCTGCTTGGATATTATTGATTTGCTTCCGTTTTAAAACCTTGTCCAAAGCACTGTGGGTACTGGCAGGTCCTGAAACACAGCTGGAAAACCTTGTCCAAAGCACTGTGGGTACTGGCAGGTCCTGAAACACAGCTGGAAAACCTTGTCCAAAGCACTGTGGGTACAGGCAGGTCCTGAAACACAGCTGGAAAACCTTGTCCAATGCACTGTGGGTACTGGCAGGTCCTGAAACACAGCTAGAAAACCTTGTCCAAAGCATTGTGGGTACTGGCAGGTCCTGAAACACAGCTGGAAAACCTTGTCCAAAGCACTGTGGGTACTGGCAGGTCCTGAAACACAGCTGGAAAACCTTGTCCAAAGCACTGTGGGTACTGGCAGGTCCTGAAACACAGCTGGAAAACCTTGTCCAAAGCACTGTGGGTACTGGCAGGTCCTGAAACACAGCTGGAAAACCTTGTCCAAAGCACTGTGGGTACTGGCAGGTCCTGAAACACAGCTGGAAAACCTTGTCCAAAGCACTGTGGGTACTGGCAGGTCCTGAAACACAGCTGGAAAACCTTGTCCAAAGCACTGTGGGTACTGGCAGGTCCTGAAACACAGCTGGAAAACCTTGTTCAAAGCACTGTGTGCCTAACTGTAAAGCCACCATGGTACATGTGATGTGAGGTATCTTTCTCGTGTGTGTGTGTGCACTGCGACCTGCCCGTTAAATCCCCAAGCGTGTGGCCATGTCCGTGGGTGAGTCGGTGGCTGTGCAGCAGTGCATACATCATGGCCAAGCACTCCCCTCGATTGGGATTGCATGAAAAAGGGCTGGGATCAATGGGGTTTTCAGCCTCCCTGGTATTGATCGGGGCATTTTAAAGGGGTCGATGACTGCAAACTACACATCCTGAGGAAGTTCATTGGAGAGCAACAGTAGAGCAGAGAGAGGTTTGCTGTGCCCCTCCGCATGATAAGCCCCGGCTCAGGGGTTATGTTTAGTTACCGGGGAGCGGCAGGACAGGGCTCTCTGATTGGCTAGGGCTGCCACAGGCTGTCAGCATGATCACCAAAGTGCCCAATCAAAGGTGGTGGTGTTGGAGGGTTTAAAGCGACCGTGCTGCACTAATGGCTGTCAGTGTGATCAGGACTGAGAACCCTTACAAAGTGCTCTGAAACCAGGGTTTAAAAGGAAGCAAACAGAAGGGGGTAAGTTCTGGTCATGTATTACCCGGTGATGGGGGTAGTGAAAGGAACTGAACTAGTTTACCCCTCACCTTCCTGAGGCTATACTAAATACCTGTCACATGTCCAAATATACCCTGGGCCTTTTGTAACCCAGGAGGACTGTGCTGGATTAAACATGCTTTCTGTATTGTATAGTTCCTCGACTCCTCCCTCCTCCATACCCAAATATACATTAACATAGGATAATTAACTGCTGTTATGGCTCCTTCTCCAGACCCAAGTGGTCAAACAATGGTTATTCCGCCCGGTGACCTTTGCCCCCCAACTTGTGTCCTTTCCCAGGTGCCCTGTGGGTGTGCATCGTGCTGAACCCGCACTGTAAGAGCGAGGAGAAGAGCGGCTGGCTGAAGCAGCTGAAGAAGTGGGGCGACATGGACATCTGTCCCCTGGAGGACGGCAACTACGGCAGTGAGTTGCCCAACATTACCAACGCTCTGCCACAGAGCAACCTCGCCCAGGGTCAGTCGCAGTCTGGAGCAGTGACACACACGGGTATACCTACACATAGAGTACTCACACTGGGCCTGTACACTTCCACTTGAGTTACAGCTACACCCCTTCGCTGTCCCAAACCATGGTTCTGATGCACTGTTTTTGTTGTCTTCAGATTTGGTTGTCTCTAGTAAAAGTAGTTCAACTCAAAATATCACTAATAGAAGGTATTTTTTTTTGCACTGTGCTCTGTCCCCCTCCCTGTGTGTCCCCCTCCAGACTCCCTGGCCCGGCCCAGACGGACCGTGTTCACGCGGGCCATGGAGGCCTGTGATCTCCACTGGCAGGACAGCCACCTGCAGAGGATCATCAGCTGTGACTACTACATGTCCCCAGCCTACCAGAGAGAGGGAGAGAGTCTGCTCTTCAACCCCCAGGGCCTGCCTCTATGGCTAGGTGAGAACTACACAACCAGATTCAATCTGGTCTGCACAGTACAAAGTCTTAGCAACTAGATGTTATATCAATCCCAGATGCTATTGGAAGGCCCTCTCAGTATATGTTTTTAAACCATATACACAGACACACGCACATACAATCTCGCACACAAACTGGCCCAGCTCCTGGCAGTTTAAGCTCTGTGCCATGATAGGGATCCGTTTGTTCAGTGCCAGATCTTGGGTTTGGGGCTCAAATGTTAGTCTCTGAACACCACCACTGTTTAGTGGTCTAAGCCTCCTGTAAATCCACTTCCACTGAATCCTGTAGCTGGAGTAAGCATGTTCTGGGGGAAGATTTGTCCTCATTATGCAACGTAAGCCTGGGTATCAGAGTCGTGGGTTTCTTTCTGCTGAGGCTGCATCCTGCCTGTCAGCCTGCCGGGACATTGTGTTGTGCTCAGCCCGTGTCATGTGATTTGTGCCCTAGATCACGTCCCCACGGCATGCGCGCGGGTCGATGCCCTGCGTTCCCATGGTTACCCCCGCGAGGCACTGCGGTTGGGCGT
This sequence comes from Oncorhynchus keta, assembly GCF_023373465.1. Classification (NCBI taxonomy): domain Eukaryota; kingdom Metazoa; phylum Chordata; class Actinopteri; order Salmoniformes; family Salmonidae; genus Oncorhynchus; species Oncorhynchus keta. Next base: position 27,036,679 of record NC_068443.1, on the reverse strand, counting down.
GGCCATCATCAACACCCTCCGGCTGCAGCAGCACCGCCAGCTGGACATCTACAAGCACCAAAAGAAAGGTAGCGCCCCCTGTCTGCCTGGAGACAGTTCACTGTTCTCATTAGGTGAGCCTCTGGGCCATACGTAACAGAATCATGGCATTTTAGAATACAATGTGCAGTATGTTGGTGTCATCTTGTTGTGTAGCCTATTGGGGCCCTGCATTTTTATATGGTTAGGAAAATATCCTAGCCCTACATAATCTGAATACTGTTCTACTTTTGTCCACGTGATAAGATGTATAGTATGATGCGGTCTGATCTTGTGCCTGTGTGTGTCAGAGCTGCTCCAGAAGGGGATGACCAGCACTACTAACCTGGAGGGCTGGGTGGGACACCCCCTGGATCCCATCGGCTGTCTGTTCACCACCCTCACTGAGACCTGCCGGGTAGAGGACGACAACGCAATGGACACTGGAGGTACGCATCTGGCCAGGCCCGGGCCTACCCAGGCAACGTTTACATTTCACTTCAATCGAACTGGTTAACATGGTGTCAGTCCAGCAACCACAACTGATCACCCATACAGTACAGTCCCATACAATTTGGCCAAGGCAACCAGCAACCATTTCACTCAACTTAAACCAAACTGGTCAAAATGTTTTATTTTGTCCCAAAACGAATCGATTGCAAAGTCACCCATTCAGTCCAGTCCTGGTCTGTCACCCTCCTCATGGTCCTCTTGTAAGCAGCCCTGAGATGAATGGCTGTGCTGCAGAAAGGTCATCCAGCCTACACAGTGCTGGAAAATGGATCAAGTCCAACAACATGTGCATTCCATACATTCTTTAGCCCAGCCAAACAGAGAGCAGGGATTTGATACGGCCTATTGTGACAAACCTACAGGGAGGCATTGTGTGCCGGAACAATCCTGGCGAGTGGTATGGTGTTTTGGGTGGGCAGAGTGTGTTAGAGAGAGAGTGTGTTAGAGAGAGAGTGTGTTAGAGAGAGAGTGTGTTAGAGAGAGAGTGTGTTAGAGAGAGAGTGTGTTAGAGAGAGAGTGTGTTAGAGAGAGAGTGTGTTAGAGAGAGAGTGTGTTAGAGAGAGAGTGTGTTAGAGAGAGAGTGTGTTAGAGAGAGAGTGTGTTAGAGAGAGTGTGTTAGAGAGAGTGTGTTAGAGAGAGTGTGTTAGAGAGAGTGTGTTAGAGAGAGTGTGTTAGAGAGAGAGTGTGTTAGAGAGAGTGTGTTAGAGAGAGTGTGTTAGAGAGAGTGTGTTAGAGAGAGTGTGTTAGAGAGAGTGTGTGTGTCGGAGAGAGTGTGTGTGTGTCGGAGAGAGTGTGTGTGTGTCGGAGAGAGTGTGTGTGTGTCGGAGAGAGTGTGTGTGTGTCGGAGAGAGTGTGTGTGTGTCGGAGAGAGTGTGTGTGTGTCGGAGAGAGTGTGTGTGTGGGAGAGAGTGTGTGTGTGTCGGGAGAGAGTGTGTGTGTGTCGGAGAGAGTGTGTGTGTGTCGGAGAGAGTGTGTGTGTGTCGGAGAGTGTGTGTGTGTGTGTCGGAGAGTGTGTGTGTGTGGGGGAGTGTGTGTGTCGGAGAGAGTGTGTGTGTGTGTGTCGGAGAGAGTGTGTGAGTGTGTGTGTCGGAGAGAGTGTGTGTGTCGGGAGAGAGTGTGTGTGTCGGAGAGTGTGTGTGTGTCGGAGAGAGTGTGTGTGTGTCGGGAGAGTGTGTGTGTGTGTCGGAGAGAGTGTGTGTGTGTCGGAGAGAGTGTGTGTGTGTCGGGAGAGTGTGTGTGTCGGGAGAGTGTGTGTGTCGGAGAGAGAGTGTGTGTGTCGGAGAGAGAGTGTGTGTGTCGGAGAGAGAGTGTGTGTGTCGGAGGAGAGTGTTAGAGAGAGAGAGTGAGAGTGTTAGAGAGAGAGAGTGAGAGTGTTAGAGAGAGAGAGTGAGAGTGTTAGAGAGAGAGAGAGAGTGAGAGAGTGTGTGTGTGTGTTAGAGAGAGAGAGAGAGAGAGAGAGAGAGAGAGAGTGTGAGTGTGTGTGTGTTAGAGAGAGAGAGAGAGAGAGAGAGTGTGTGTGTGTGAGAGAGAGAGAGAGAGAGAGAGTGTGTGTGTTAGAGAGACCAAGAGAGGGAGCGAGGAAGTGTGTGGCTTATGGCTTATAGGGCCGTCATCATCACAGTCCTTTGTTTGGTTCTGGTGAGTAGCTGGAAACATCTGGTATGGAGGCCGGACTTAACTTGAATTCTGACCAATCAGGGAGCAGCTGTCCACAGTCTTTACACATCAGCAGAGCCTGAGCCATAACATTGGAGGGAGAGAAACATGGAGGGAAACTACTGTGGTTGCCGTATGAGAACAAACTCAGGTCGCCCGGGATTCCACATGGTTAAATCCACCTTGGCACTGACCTCACACAACACATGCCAAAAAACCTAGAAGCCCAAGGCTTACGTCCACTCATATCAAACCTCCTTCGCATCGAGTTAGCAACTCCTATGGACAAAGAAGTTCTATAGCATCTATCCAGTGTTGCCTAAAACGTGTTTGTATATTTTTTGAAGTAGATGGGTACAGTACGTAGATGGGTACAGTACGTAGATGGGTACAGTACGTAGAGGGGTACAGTACATAGAGGGGTACAGTACATAGAGGGGTACAGTACATAGAGGGGTACAGTACATAGAGGGGTACAGTACATATACAGCGTAAATGGGTCAGACCTACATGTAATATGAGAGATCAAATATTTCCAGAGGCATGACAACAAAGCGGCGTGTTATTGAAAAGCTCCTGGACGCTCCATTGGTGACTAGAGGTTGTTTTGATCCAGAGGCATGAAGGGAAAAACACTGATATCCTCTCCCCTCCCCCTGTAATAAACAGGATTGTCATAGGGGGGAGGGATAATTTGCCAGGGGGATTTAAGCGTAAGCCGGCCGTGGGTTGGATCTTAGTTCCTGTCAGCAGATGTTAGTGTTTTTCTGGGACCTCAGGGACACCTCTGGTGCTGCCTGGCATCCACAGCTGCCTGGGGAGGAGAAGTGGAGCTAGGGAGAGGTTCCTGTAGATGTGGCCACGAACTGCTCCTCGTTGCGACTCACCTTGTCCTGGGCATAGAGGTTCCTGTAGATGTGGAGCTAGAGAGAGGTTCCTGTAGATGTGGAGCTAGAGAGAGGTTCCTGTAGATGTGGAGCTAGAGAGAGGTTCCTGTAGATGTGGAGCTAGAGAGAGGTTCCTGTAGATGTGGAGCTAGAGAGAGGTTCCTGTAGATGTGGAGCTAGAGAGAGGTTCCTGTCTGTGGCAGCTGCTTTCCACACCCAGCACCTTACAGGCAAAAAAAAAAACAGACAGCCGTTTTGGATTAGTGTTAGCTTCTAGCAATGTCTCATAACCCTGCTAGATCATTGTTGCAATTGACAATTGGTTCTAATTGACCGAAACTTTTGAACAAAGGTTTAGTAGAGTGAAGTCTCACTTCCATGACCATCCGTGTAAACTAAAAACCTCTCTTTTGTCTCTTCAGACTCTGGAGAGCCCAAGCCGCCTGTGTACCATCATGTGCCCGTGTGGGGTTGCCCGGATGGCGGGGAGTCCTACCTGGCACTGGCCCTGGAGGTGGCGCTGATGGGCATGGGGCAGCAGCGTGTGATGCCTGAAGGTCTCTATGCCCAGGACAAGGTGTGTCGGAACGAGGAGCAGATCGTGGCCAAGCTGCAGGAGATGGAGTTGGATGATCTGCTGGTCCAGACGCTGAGGAAACAGGCTATCCTCCTACTGGAAGGTATGAAGGCTATTTGTATTATATTATTGTCCTCCACTTGTCTCATTTCATTGTCTATCTTCTCTGTTGCCTTCAATCTCCCTCACTCACTTGTCCTCTCCCGCGGTCTCACTTGTCCTCTCCCGCGGTCTCACTTGTCCTCTCCCGCGGTCTCACTTGTCCTCTCCCGCGGTCTCACTTGTCCTCTCCCGCGGTCTCACTTGTCCTCTCCCGCGGTCTCACTTGTCCTCTCCCGCGGTCTCACTTGTCCTCTCCCGCGGTCTCACTTGTCCTCTCCCGCGGTCTCACTTGTCCTCTCCCGCGGTCTCACTTGTCCTCTCTCCTCGCGGTCTCACTTGTCCTCACCCCCTGCCTCTATCTCACCCTTTCTCTTTAGCTGTCATCCCTCTCTCCCACCTGGTCTCATGTCACCCTTTCTCTTTTGTCCCATCCCTCCCCCTGGTCTCACTTGTCCTCTCCCGCGGTCTCACTTTTGTCCTCTCCCTGCCTCTATCTCATGGTCTCACTGTCCCATCCCCTCTCCCACCTGGCTCTATCTCTCACTTGTCCCATCCCCTCTCCCACCGGTCTCACCCTTTCTCTTTTGTCCTCTCTCTCCCTCCCTGCCTCTATCTCATGTCTCAGCTGTCCCATCCCTCCTCCCTCCCTGCCTCGGTCTCACTTTAGCTGTCCATCCCTCTCTCCCCCTGGCTCTATCTCATGGTCTCACTAGCTGTCCCATCCCTCTCTCCCACCTGGCTCTATCTCTCACTTTAGCTGTCCCATCCCTCTCTCCCTCCCTGCCTCTATCTCTCACCCTTTCTCTTTAGCTGTCCCATCCCTCCTCCCACCTGGCTCTATCTCTCACCCTTTCTCTTGTCCTCTCCCCTGGTCTCACTGTCATCCTAGCATCCCTCTGTCCCATTCTATTCATGTCACCCTTTCTCTTTCTCCCATCCCTCTCTCCCTCCCTGCCTCTATCTCCTCACCCTCTTTAGCGCCTCCCCTCCCTCCCTGCCTCTATCTCATGTCACCCTTTCTCTTTAGCTGTCCCATCCCTCTCTCCCACCTGGCTCCCCTCCACTGGTCCTGCCTCGCAACACCCAGCTGAAAATGGATCTCAACCCTGGCCTTTTAACACGGTCTAACCCCCTTTCTCCTGCTTCCCCATGCTAGCTATGCTATAGCCCTCCCCCATCTGGGGCTTTAGGGAAATGTTTGCGGTGTAATCCTAGAGCAGACATCTGTCGCTGCTAGGGAGGAGAGATTTGGTTAATACCCAATAGGCAGTGAGTGTATGGTTTGCTGTCTGCTCTGTCGCCCCCATCAGGTTGGGAGAGGTATAACCTAATATTGCTTTTATTCACTGCTCTACTTTGAGCCATTAGCTGTTTATACTGGTATACTTTGAATATTAATAAAAAAACTGAGCCAAATCATAAGTGTGTGTGGCTGGACTCCAAGATATGAATGACGGTGACATGTACTTTGTGACAACTCTCCGTCTGTGTGTTCAGGGGGTCCGTTCAGTGGCCTGGGTGAAGTCATCCACAGGGAAAGCGTTCCCATGCACACCTTTGCCAAGTACCTGTTCTCAGCCCTGCTTCCCCACGACACAGACCTGGCCTACAAACTAGCACTGCGGGCCATGAGGTAAGATCCCCCAACCTACATTCATATCCAACCCTATTCAGGCTCATTGCTCTGTTTCAAACACCTGTATGTGTCTCTGGCATTCAAAACCATTTAGCTATTACAAAAAGAACACACCATTTGACTATTAACACTTAGAAACGTATCATGTTTTATTGTCAACATCATGTGATGCGTCTATCTGGCTGCGTCACAGTGTCAGAGTCCTAGACATTCAAACCAGTAGATAAATGATAGCGCTGACGTCATCCACATGAACTCCTGAGGAAAACTCCCGAGGGCGCCTGAAGTCGGAAGGATTTTAATTTGACCGTAACTAGCAAAGAGTCATTGTCGACGTGGTCGTTTGAATCCTGCCGGAGTCGACCGGGAGCCTCTTCGTAGCCTGCCTGGCCCGTGATTGGTCTGTGTCACAGCACGCGGTCCTGTGTGATGAAAATTGAGTAGTCAGAGAGGATGACTATTTAATGAAATATCTCCATTTGAAGCAACTTCACCGTGGGCATCAAACTTAATAATATATTTTAGAGCCCAAAACTGCTGTCAAAATGATTTTATTTGGGCCGTTCTGGCGATCATCATTTATATAGGCTTTTTATGGCAGTCCAGGGCTTTTGGCACTGCTAGGTTGCTATGCATTAGCCGACCAGCCGAGCTCATGACTTCACACACCAGACCGGACACTGGGGGCTCCCTCCCTCTACTTGTATCTATATATTGAGAGGCTGGATGATGAATCCCTATGACTGAATAATCCCCATCTGTACTGCGGTATGATTATCCTGCTGAGATTCCTCAGGGTCCTGGCTAATACACAATCCATAACGGGGCTTAGGGCTGCACACAAGCACACACGTGCAAGCTCGGATGTACACACATTCGTGCATATGTAGACGGGGGGACCTCTAATGCAGCTATACAGACTGGTGTGTGTTTCAGAGACCTCTAATGCAGCTATACAGACTGGTGTGTGTTTCAGAGACCTCTAATGCAGCTATACAGACTGGTGTGTGTTTCAGAGACCTCTAATGCAGCTATACAGACTGGTGTGTGTTTCAGAGACCTCTAATGCAGCTATACAGACTTGAGATGGGACGAGGCAGTGTAATAATGCTGTAGGCTTGGAAACCTTTTTTACAGTTCAATATTGAATAGGAAACTTTTTCTTTATCATAATAACTCATCTCATCACTCTCTGTCTCTCTGTGTGTGTCCTCTAGGCTCCCTGTGTTAGAGTCGACTGGTCCCTCGGGAGACTTGGGTCACCCCCACCATGGCATCAGCATGGTGCCCAGCCGCTACCCGCGCTGGTTCACCCTGGGACACCTGGAGTCTCAGCAGTGTGAGCTGGCCTCCACCATGCTCACCGCAGCCAAAGGTCAGCTCAGCTCTAGTTACAACAATGCGCACACACACCCAAAACATTTAACCACGCCACTACCAGATAAACACTCCCAAGGACTTGTCCACCACTACAGAACACCACAGTACACATACAAACTGTTGGATGACAAATGTTGTTTTTCAATCTAATACTCTGTTGTTTGTACCTCCAGGAGATATGTTGAGATTGCGGACGGTGCTGGAGGCCATCCAGAAGAACATCCACTCCTCCTCCCTCATCTTCAAACTGGCCCAGGATGCTTTCAAGATCGCCACTCCGGCTGACAACCCCCCAGACATCACCCTGCTCAATGTAGCTCTGGAGCTGGGCCTGCAGGTACTGATGGCTAGATGGATAGTAAGCAGTGTGTGACATTGAAAAAATGTGCTGGTGGGTGTTGAAATACTGTGCATCCTGCCTTGTCTGACGGGTTTCAACATGTCTCTCTCTCTGCAGGTAATGAGGATGACTCTGTCTACTCTGAACTGGAGACGCAGGGAGATGGTGCGCTGGCTGGTCACCTGTGCCACAGAGGTGGGTCTGCGTGCGCTGGTGAGCATCCTCCAGAGCTGGTACACCCTGTTCACCCCCACTGAGGCCACCAGCATCGTCGCAGCCACCGTCATGTCCCACAACACCATCCTGCGCCTCAGCCTGGACTACCCCCAGAGAGAGGAGTTGGCTAGCTGCGCCCGGACGCTGGCCCTGCAGTGTGCCATGAAGGACCCCCAGAACTGCGCCCTCTCGGCCCTCACGCTCTGCGAGAAGGACCACATCGCCTTCGAGACGGCCTACCAGATCGTCATCGACGCAGCATCAACAGGCATGACGTACTCTCAGCTGTTCACCATCGCCCGCTACATGGAGCACCGCGGCTACCCGCTTCGAGCCTTCAAGCTGGCCTCGCTGGCCATGACCCACCTCAACCTGGCCTACAACCAGGACACCCACCCAGCCATCAACGACGTGCTCTGGGCCTGCGCCCTGTCCCACTCGCTGGGCAAGAACGAGCTGGCCGCCATCATCCCCCTGGTGGTGAAGAGCGTGCACTGCGCCACCGTGCTCTCGGACATCCTGCGTCGCTGCACCATGACGGCCCCGGGCCTGGCCGGTATCCCCGGGCGACGGAACTCTGGGAAGCTCATGTCCACGGACAAGGCTCCGCTCCGGCAGCTGCTGGACGCCACTATCAGCGCCTACATCAACACAACCCACTCCCGGCTCACTCACATCAGCCCCAGACACTACGGAGAGTTCATAGAGTTCCTCAGTAAGGCCAGAGAGACCTTCCTACTGGCCCAGGACGGACACATCCAGTTTGCCCAGTTTATAGACAACCTCAAACAGATCTACAAGGGCAAGAAGAAACTCATGATGTTGGTACGGGAACGCTTCGGCTGACCCCTGGGGTTCCCCCAACAGGACAGGCAATATGGGGAGCTCCTTTTATTTCCATTTAATCATTTATTTAAGTTTTCATTTCCATTTCTTTTGTCATTTCCGTGTCAAATACTATATTTGTCTGGGGGGTTGTCAGTTCTGTCTTCTTCTTGTGAGCGACAACCAATGTTTGTTCGCAATGTTACTCTGCTAGGTAAAGACTGCAGAGGGGGGTCTGAATACAAAAACGTTTGAAAAAGATTATGATAATGATGAAAAAACATTGAGGTGGCAAATGATGAAAAACCAAATGATGTATAGGGTATTTTGAGCCAGGGAATGATGTCTGCTGTGGTGAGATACGAGTGGTTTTTGAAGGAAAGAAAACCTGTCATTCCAAAAACACTGACTCACATAGTGTTGACTTACTGTTATACCTCGATCGTATTCCAAGGGTCAGCTTGAAACTTTCCCTGTTAAAAGGCCTCGTTTCAAGGCATTATGTGTGGAGGAGGTGGAATGCTGAACTTGGATCTGTCAGGTCCAGGAGCCAAGCCTAAATATGCCAGACTCATCAGGTACATACAGAGTCCTCCTCACATATCTCTCACATATTCTCTACCGCCTTTCCTGAGTGTAGCCTGATCCATTTGTCTGGTATCTCCTATTTCTAGTGAAAAGGTACCTTTCAAAAAGAGACCGATGTACAGAGAGAGAGAGAGAGGTTGCGGCAGATTGGTATTTGGATTCGGTCACGGAAAGATGGATTGACTAGCCTGAGAGTGATACTGCCACTGTGGGTTTGGGTCTGTGAGGAGTGGCTTGTGTTAGAGTTTGGGTTTATAACATGTGGAAATACCATTGCTGAAAAACATCTTGTATCTTTTAAAGCAAAACGTGTATGAACGTGTACTTTTTGACAACATGCCTTGGTGTAGCCGTTTGGGGTTAGTATTCCACATACAAGCCTAAATATAACTAACTATCAACCTCTCAGACCCTGTGGGGAAAGTTTTATATTAGCCATAGTATTATTGTTATACAAGCACTTCATAAATGTCATGTACTCTCGACACCATTCTGTCTGCTTGAGCAATTATTTATCAATCATTAGAACCATCTGTGTGTGAATGAATACTAGGAATACAAACAGCATAACTATATTTAACATGCAAAAATAGGAATATTAGACACAGACATTTGAGGATAAATGTTGAGGCTATGAAAAGCGTTCTGTGTCAGCTTCCACATTCCAGGTGACCTAGGGCCACAGAAGTCCACCGTCTGTCTGGCGTAGTAGTGCAGTAAAGAAACGACGACAGAAAAGAGAAAAGAGATGCTCAACTCAGTTCTCAGGGAATCACTTAAAGAAACAAAAACAACCACAAAAAGTAGTAGCATAAAGCATTTAAGATATTGTAAATATGAAAGTGTCCATTAAGAAAATTGTAAAGTTATAATTATTTATGATAACTGTGTGTTTTTTGTTTTTGTGGGATACTTGAATGTGTTGTGGGCTGGGAATGTGAGGGCAGTTAGATGAAAATGCATTTCTCAGGTGCTCCTGTGTACATTTCTCTGAATTTTGAGTCGTTTTTTTTATTTTATTTGTATGTTTTGTTTAGTTTTTGCAGTGTTTTCTAAGAGGAAGCATGTTATTTTCGAAATTAGAAAAGCAGGCATACCATTATGAACAGAAAGCAACCCGACTATGCAGAAAACACTTGGTGGTTTGGTCCCCTTCTCTGGAGTCACCCAGACGAATGTCTGAGAGGGGGCTCGCCACTATCCTAAAGAGAACAGACGAGGCAAGACACGGCATGTTTGTATTCGTAAGTAGCCTGCACATGCTGCAAATTGGGACGGACGTTGCCTTTGACCAATTTAATGTACAATTTCTCTCTTTGGACTTACGCCTTTAGTGTCTTCTCAAAGAACCCGTGTCAGCGCCTGACATGGTAACGAGAGTTTAAGGAAAACAATGGTCCAAAACAAATGAAAATAAAAACCCTGCATGCCCCACGCAAAATAAGGAACTAGCAGAGAATATGAGTGGGGGGAGTCTGTTTTAACAACCTCTATCGTCCTCCCGTGTATTTCGTCATGCTTTTAAGCCTATTCTGTTCACTTCACCTGAACGACCATGGCTCTTAACCTACAACCCCTACAGAGCTGTTGAGTTATTCTGCTCCTTCCTTCCTTCCATCGCTGGTCTTTATTCCTTCTCTTTTAAAAAGATGTTAACTTCCTCCCAAACGTTAGTCACAGGATACAGTAAGACTGCAGCGCTGCCTGTACCAGTGCCATATGCACCACGACATAACACCTGCTTTCCAAACCAGCCTCCTCTGTTTTTGTCATTCACTTAGCTGCCACAAATATGAACCACTACTTGAATCTGAGATTTGTGAGTTACAACGAGTGGACAAAACAAGATTGCAGTTTAATGTAAACCTGCCTGTTATATATATACACACACGTCAAACAACAAGCATTTTCTGTCGCTGAAGTAGTTGGTTCTACGGCATTGCAAAAAAAATGGGGGACATCCTCTGGCTTTTAATTTCTCTCTCCCATACTCTGTGTTAACTGTACCAGTGTTTTGACCTGGCACTAGAATTTACAAGGAAGTAATCATCACTGGTAGATTGTTCACTAGTTAATCTACGGTTTGATTCTTTTATTTTTATTTAAGGGAAAGTGTTTGTTGCCTCTTTGTGCTACTGATTTATAAAAAAATTATAAAAAAAGGTATCCAGTATTTGTTGCCACAGAAGTATAGTTTATCAACAGTTTGTTTGTGCAACCTCTTGAGCTAATGTCTATAAAACAATTTATTACTATTTATGTAACGCTACTACCATTTTATATCATTTGTGTTGGAATCTCAGTGCTTTTCTATGAATAAAGTGTGAAACACGTATATTGACTCCTGCTACTTTCTAAAAACGGTCTTCTCTCACTTTAGGTGCCACTCTATTCCTGTCGGTGTAGTTGTGATTTCTCCTCTAATAAGACTCTCTATCCCATCTATCTCATTGCAATTCTCATTCATTAGGGCATTCAGGGAGCCAAACCTGTGAATCAGGTCATAAAGAATCCTAAGTGTGTGTGAGAGGCAGGCAGCACGTCTCCAGCCCAGATTGATTGCCTCTCTAAATGAGCTTATTAATTATCGCAGCAGACAGCTCACAACTGTCCGATTCCCATTCTGTTCTTAATATAACACCACCTCAATTTGTTCTGTTACCTCCTACACATGGGATTGGACTGACAGTGAATTCTATGAATCGGTTTTGGGATTCAGTGGTGACCAAAAACCGGAATATATGTTGGCTGATATTGAATGTGCTGCATGTGCTTGTTGACTGACAGGTTGGTTTAGCTCTAATTTTATCCTGGGTTAAAGGTAGGGGTGGGTTTTTTTTGCTGCTGCTGTACGAGCCAATCTGTTACAACTGTAAACACCATGAAAACCAAATGTCAGAGTGATTGGTACGCTGGGTGGTGATGCTGTCAACAAGCCCAATACTCTTCGGACCTGCTTGTACAAACTACACGGCTTCTCCCCTGGCCTATCCATGGGGGAGTGCTTCACAGATGGGCTCTGTCATTGTGTTTTGGACAGGGAGCACAGAGTTTGCCTGCTGAAATATGGATGGCGGCTGGGCCCCCCTGCTCCACTGGGGAGTGTTTGTGCTCCTGTAGAGGGGGGTGATTTAGCTGAAGTGACATGTAGGGAAGAGACAGACGAGTAATTGGCTCCCCCACCTTGCTGTGTGGTTCCTGTGTCGGCTGCTGAGGCTGTCAGCTGGGGGAAAGAGTGGAGAGAACAGGCATCGATGTGAGACGAATGCTGGGATGCACCAGATTGCTTGTGGTCCTGAAGGCAGGTGCTTCGTTCGAACACTAGGGTTGCGCTGTATGTTTATTAGTAAACAATTGGTCAGTCGAACCCCAGCAAGGACCAACAGGTGGAGGAAATTCCTCCGGTGGCCAAGTCCACCTCCAAATTGGCACAAACTCATGCTCGAGAGCACTCTGACTGTGTCTGTCTATGAACTGTTTGGCAGGTGAGTCTTAAGTTCTCTCTCTCTCTCTTGGATGGTAGGTTGTGCTGTCAGCATTAACAAACATCTTGTTCTTCAGGGAGCTGATTTGGAGAGCTTTGTCCTGCCGCTCTGGCTTTCTAACATCCCTCAGTAATTGGGGTGTGTGAGAGGCTGGGTGGGGTGAAGGAGGGATCAGGGAGGAAGGCGCTTGGGGGAGAGCTAATGAAAAGGAGTAACTGCAGTGGCCTTATGATTCTATCCATTCCAAATGATTCTTTCTTTGGATCATTTTGGATTGGATTAAATCCTTTATTGAGAAATGCTTGGGTGTGGGGACTGGGGAGATGAATGACTGGTCTTAGCTGTGGAACAATAGAGATGATGGTGATGGATGAGTCAAGGCTGGACCACAGGGAGTTAGGCTCCCTCTGATAGTATCTGTGTCATCCAGCTCCACCATCATTTGGCTCCATGTTAACTAGTGATAAGGTGACAGGAACAAACAGCACATTACTCTCTGACCAAGTTGGACTGACAAGCATATTTCTTTCAACGCCCACTTTGTGTAATGGCACAACTCATACAGTGTGAATATATTACAAAGATTAAGGTTTACAAGGGACAGTGACCTTAACACAATGACATGTCAGTGGCTTTCTAAAGCGCAGGTCACAAGATGGAATCCACACGAAGGCTGCGTACTGACAGTGCCAATATCACATTCCCACAAAATATTGTCTTCACTTTTTCCATAGCGGCTACAGTATGAAACATTGGAGCCAGCCAGCGACTCCTCACTGAGAAGTCTGATGTGGGCTTCTCCATTGGCCTATGTTAATATTTCAAATCAATCACAGTCTACGGCAGCACATACGATAAAGCACTGATGGTGCCAGTCCCTGACAAATGATGTACAGCCTGCTGTCTCCAGGAGCAGATTGGATTTTCAGGCCTGCTGATTTGCTGAGAGATTGTGCCTGAGACCCCCACAATCCATCCCCTTGGTCCTCTTTGTAAGGAGGCCTTGAGGTTTTTTTTTTAAGCACCAGATTCATTGTTTCATTTAAAAAATGCCTGAAAAGCCCATGACGTAAAGCATGCACATGGGGAGAAACAAGAAAACATAGCCTTGCTCTACTTGGTCCTTAAACAGCGAAGTGTAAAATGATAGCACTGATCAGCAAATGAATTGTTTTTTTATTTTGCTGTTTGGGTCCAGCTGAAAAGGAGTGTGCCACCGCCGCGGCTTGAGGGTCAGACATCAAGCCAATCAGGAGACTCCTAGGCAGAGCTACTTCCTCTATCAATGTTTCACACAGTAAATCAAGGAGCATCCGTGAAGGACAACTAACCAAAACGTGATGCAGTTTTGTGGAATCCTATGCCCACAATTCCAACAACAAAAACAACTGGATTTGTACCACTCTACTTATCTCTAGTGCTTTAGCTTCCTTTCAGAGAAAAACACCCATTGGGATTAACTGTCTTTATTCCTCGTGTAAATATCAGTCTGTAATGATAATCATTTCCTTTTAAACCAAAATAAGTAATACAATTAAGCCATTTTTTATATGCCTGTTCAAAATGGAAACAAATTAAGTCTGGATAGATTTGTTCGGGAAATGGTGAAACAAAATCATGTACAGTGTGCCAACCATACCCATCCCCGACTCCCAGTCCCTCACTACATCCCCGACTCCCTCACTACAGCCCCGACTCCCAGCCCCTCACTACATCCCCGACTCCCAGCCCCTCACTACACTACTAAGTATAATTACAAGCATTTCACAAGTGTCAAAAGATTTGGACAATTACATGAAGTTAATGCAAAGAGTCAATATTTGCAGTGTTGACCCTACTTTTTCAAGACCTCTGCAATCTGCCCTGGCATGCTGTCAATTAACTTCTGGGCCACATCCTGACTAATGGCAGTCCATTCTTGCATAATCAATGCTTGGAGTTTGTCAGGATTTGTGGGTTTTTGTTTGTCCACCCGCCATCCTCCAAAAGTCTTCGCCTCACTGTGCATGCAGATGCCCTCACACCTGCCTGCTGCCATTCCTGAGCAAGTTCTGTACTGGTGGTGCTCCGATCCCGCAGCTGAATCAATTTTAGGAGGCGGTCCTGGCGCTTGCGGGACTTTCTTGGGTGCCCTGAAGCCTTCTTCACAACAATTGAACCGCTCTCCTTGAGGTTCTTGATGATCCGATAAATGGTTGATTTAGGTGTAAACTTACTGTCAGCAATATCCTTGCCTGTGAAGCCCTTTTTGTGCAAAGCAATGATGACGGCACATGTTTCCTTGCAGGTAACCATGGTTGACAGAGGAAGAACAATGATTCCAAGCACCACCCTCCTTTTGAAGCTTCCAGTCTGTTATTCGAACTCAATCAGCATGACAGAGTGATCTCCAGCCTTGTCCTCATCAACACTCACACCTGTGTTAACAAGAAAATCACTGACATGATGTCAGCTGGTATTTTTGTGGCAGGGCTGAAATGCAGTGGAAATGTTTTTTTGAGGATTCAGTTCATTTGCATGGCAAAGAGGGACTTGCAATTCATCTGATCATTCTTCATAACATTCAGGAGTATATGCAAATTGCCATCATACAAACTGAGGCAGCAGACTGAAAATGTATATTTGTGTCATTCTCAAAACTTTTGGCCACGACTGTACATCTCATTCGTCATTTAAGAGTTTCCCCTGATAATCTCAAGCACCAGTGGTATAGTGGTAGATGTGTGGACATAGGATTGGAAATTCATCTCAAATTGGGAGCTTCCCTTGAGAGCTTTGGTGAACTGCAGTGGTCCAAATCTATGGAGCACAACAAGCTGAACCAACAGTCCTGGATGAAGGCTTTTGACTGAATAAAAACAAAGAGCGAAATAAACACTAGTGCTTATGCTTTAGTACATTTGTCACAGTCAAACAACAGTGTTGGCCATGAGACCAACACACAACCTTTCAAGATAATCACATTAAACCCTTCATGTTGTTGTACGATGAACTACCTGATGAAAAAAACGGAGCAGAGGTACACATAGGAAATATTACAAGGTCGTGCACTACTTTAATGTTTTTCTTTTGTCCAAGGATTATCTATAGAATATAACCAAAATATTATTTATAAAAGAAAAATCACACACTACCGTTCTAGAAGTTTGGGGTCACTTAAATGTCCTCGTTTTTGAAAGAAAAGCACATTTTTTGTCCATTAAAATAACAGCAAATTGATCAGAAATACAGTGTAGACATTGTTAATGTTGTAAATGACTATTGTAGCTGGAAACGGCCGATTGTTTGTGGAATAGCGTAAGTCTGGATTTGTCCTGGGATAACATACTTGATAAGACCTGTTGGTAGATTGGATTTCTGTGAATACATGATACATTGTCTCTATAAACCAATGCAATGTTGCTTAGTTCTTTGGGCGCTGTTCTCTGCTAGTATGATGACTGTGGTCAATGTTGCCTGGTGACGGGGGTGTTACTTGAGATTGAGGTGACGAGAGTGAGTGTGGACAGCTTCTACAAAGGCACCCACATTCTCTGGGTCCATGTCAGGGTACAGCCCGTGGCCCAGGTTGGCTATGTACCCTCTGGTCCCAAAGCCTTCCAGCATCTTCTTCACTATCTCTGATATACGCTCCTGTAGAAACATAGACAAATGAGCATCGCTTTTGAAAGTGTGCCGTATAAGTAAGAGCAGCGGGGTTAGCAAGTGCCTGGCTCAAGAACACAATGGTTGCTGGGTCATGTGCTTGTACTGTACAGTACCTTTGTACTCAAACATCTCTCTGTATCATGTGTTTTCTATTGTCAATATTCAAGATGTATTTTTTAAATAATATAATAAAATCATTTTCGGAATGGTCAAACGTTTTCAGTGTAAACTTAAAACGACTAAAACCAGATATGAAGTATGTAGAAAGGATAATGGACTTGTATATTTTTAAATAAGATAATCTTTGAGAACTAACCATCTCCAAAACAAAAAACTAGACAGTCAGGGAGAATCAAGCATTCAAATAAATGATGCATTCAGGAGTATTTTTTGTCATGGGGCCCCCATTGATTTTGAGTCACTCATATTGCTTTAAAACTGTCAAATGTTCTCTTCGCCCCATGGCAAAAAGTGTCAAATTGCAGGAAATTAGCTTTAAAAAAGCAAAAAGTTTGTCTGCGGCAAAGAGGAGGGCCCTTAAATGTTCAGTTGGAGACTGCACCATTGGCCACGCCCACCACCTAAGCCCCATTTTGATCCAGAAAAAACCCAGTGCTTACCTTGGGGGCATAGAGTGCACAGGGGTCCATGTTTCCCTGGAGACTAACCTTTCCTCCCGTCCTCTCTCTGAAATCACAGAGACAATAGAATAGGCTCGTTAGGAAGAGTTCGTTTACAAGCTGTTCAGTGGACAAAGCCAGGCATCCCCGTTGACAGGATAAACTTGTGAATCCAATACAATTTAAACATATGACACAAAATGTATTTTGCAAACGTTGGCTCGGCCATTGACTGTCTAGGAAGCTAACTCTCTGGGAATGATTCATAATCATCAATTGCTTTCTGTGAAAAGGGTTCATGTCCATTACCGTGCTGAGCGTGGATCAATGGTCCAATCCAAACCAACAACCTCATAGTGGGACTGAGAGAGGTCCTCCAGACCATAGTGGCCGTCCTTGGCAAACACAATCTGGAATAGAACATACAGGACACGGTGGGGGGGGGTTACAGAATGGTCCAGGGAACTTTAAAGACACACCCGTGAAAAACTAAAATTACAAAACAATTGTGAAATATTTAATTATGAGCAGTGTTGTACAGGTTAAAAAAAAAGACTTCAGGTCGGCGTGAAAAGAAAAGTAACTGTTTCATTGCGTTTTTCGGCAAAAAAGTGGGTTAACTGTGTTAACTTGCATTTACCCGCCACTACACTGCTGATTCTGAGACCTACAACATGCTATATAATGATTCAAGGCATAAAAAAAAAACTCTAATGTATTTCTGACTATTTAAGATGCCGCCTGTAGAGACAAATCTGACCATATAGTGCCATCTACTGGTGAAATATCACATCACACTGGCCAACATATCTCACTGCAATAACGGCAAGCCTTTTATAACGTAGGAGATGATAAACAAAAGATTGTCTTGAAAATCTAGTGACATAAAATCCACAAAATGGAGGTCTGTGTTGATGTGTGAATGACAGTCTTTGTGGGCTCACCATGGGGACATCCTGGCCTGACTCCTTCAGCTGGTCCTTGACCTTACGGGCGATGTCTCGGAGGTAGGGCTGGGAGAACTCCTGGAACTCCACTGGGCCCAGACAACCAGCATGGGACTCAAACACCTGCAAGGCCTGGGGAAACACAGGGATGGGGGGGGGATGTATCTACACTGAGTGTACAAAACATTAGGAACATCTGCTCTTTCCATGACAGACTGACCAGGTGAATCCAGGTGAAAGCTATGATCTCTTTTTGATGTCACTTGTTATATCCACATCAATCAGTGTAGATGAAGAGGAGGAGAAAAGAAGAAGAAGGATTTTTAAGCCTTGAGACGACAGACATGGATTGTGTGCCATTCCGAAGGTGAAAGGCCAAGACAAAATATGTGACTGCCTTTGAACGGGGTATGGTAGTAGGGGCCTTTGAACGGGGTATGGTAGTAGGGGCCTTTGAACGGGGTATGGTAGTAGGGGCCTTTGAACGGGGTATGGTAGTAGGGGCCTTTGAACGGGGTATGGTAGTAGGGGCCTTTGAACGGGGTATGGTAGTAGGGGCCTTTGAACGGGGTATGGTAGTAGGGGCCTTTGAACGGGGTATGGTAGTAGGGGCCTTTGAACGGGGTATGGTAGTAGGGGCCTTTGAACGGGGTATGGTAGTAGGGGCCTTTGAACGGGGTATGGTAGTAGGGGCCTTTGAACGGGGTATGGTAGTAGGGGCCTTTGAACGGGGTATGGGTATGGTAGTAGGGGCCTTTGAACGGGGTATGGTAGTAGGGGCCTTTGAACGGGGTATGGTAGTAGGGGCCTTTGAACGGGGTATGGTAGTAGGGGCCTTTGAACGGGGTATGGTAGTAGGGGCCTTTGAACGGGGTATGGTAGTAGGGGCCTTTGAACGGGGTATGGTAGTAGGGGCCTTTGAACGGGGTATGGTAGTAGGGGCCTTTGAACGGGGGTATGGTAGTAGGGGCCTTTGAACGGGGTATGGTAGTAGGGGCCTTTGAACGGGGTATGGTAGTAGGGGCCTTTGAACGGGGTATGGTAGTAGGGGCCTTTGAACGGGGTATGGTAGTAGGGGCCTTTGAACGGGGTATGGTAGTAGGGGCCTTTGAACGGGGTATGGTAGTAGGGGCCTTTGAACGGGGTATGGTAGTAGGGGCCTTTGAACGGGGTATGGTAGTAGGGGCCTTTGAACGGGGTATGGTAGTAGGGGCCTTTGAACGGGGTATGGTAGTAGGGGCCTTTGAACGGGGTATGGTAGTAGGGGCCTTTGAAGGGTATGGTAGGGGTATGGTAGTAGGGGCCTTTGAACGGGGTATGGTAGTAGGGGCCTTTGAACGGGGTATGGTAGTAGGGGCCTTTGAACGGGGTATGGTAGTAGGGGCCTTTGAACGGGGTATGGTAGTCGGGGCCTTTGAACGGGGTATGGTAGTAGGTGCCAGGCGCACCGGTTTGAGTGTGTTAAAAAGTGCCACGCTGCTGGGTTTTTCACAATCAACAGCTTCCTGGTCCACCACCCAAAGGACATCCAGCCAACTTGACACAACTGTTGGAAGCATTGGAGTCAACATGGGCCAGCATCCCTGTGGAACGCTTTCAACACCTTGTACAGTCTATGCCCTAACGAACTGAGGCTGGGGGGCTCAACGCAATAGGAAGGTGTTCATAATGTTTGGTACACTCAGTGTATGTCTTTTGTATAATGTGCCTATGCCAGGGGCCCTATAAGGCATGAATAAAATCAACATTCTATCAGTTCCTAGATATTGAGCTATCAAATAATTAATGGTCATCTGGCAAGTGTAACATCTTCTCCTTGTCCAATTAAGTGCTGTAAATAAAATGATCTACCCTCTATTCACCTCATAATTTTCCCATCTGCAAGAACTCTGAGCTAGCAGTGCACCCGAGGATAAACTGTAGTAAGATACAGCTGGAACTCAATCTCCCATGATGCCTAGCTTACCTGTGCCCCAGCAGCCACTTGTCCCAGCAGGTACTCTACGATGACATCTGTCAGCATCTTTAGCAGCTTGTGGCTGGCCTCAGGGTGGCGGTACAGCCAGCGCTTAGCCTTGGAGTGGGTTGTTGAACCTCCCCCCTCAATCATATAGGCCATTAGGGTCCACTATAAGGGAAAACAGATGATGATATGGGCCACTTTACCGAAGCCACTAGTCTAAGAACACCAAAATACAACACATTTTTTTCTTCTGACAATTGAATCAACCAATAGATTATTTATTCAAAAGTGTTCTCTCTGTCTGTGTGTGTGTGCGATCTCACCGGGGCACCAGTGAAGCCAATCAGAGGGACCTTGCCATCCAGTTTGTGGCGTGTCAATGTGATGGCCTTGAAGACATAGCCCAGCTCCTTGTTGACGTCCACCTTGGGCTGCAGGAGCAGCAGGTCCTCTGGCTCATTTAGGGGCTCTGGGAACGTAGGGCCCTTTCCTGCCACCATCTGGACATCCATACCCATGGCCTGGTAGCAGGAACACACATACACCCAGACATTCATTGGGCAGTTCCCATTCATCATACTGTATCTGAGTTATGTGTTTCCTCCTCTCCACATACTACACAAAGAGATGACCTTCTTACTGAGGAGGAAAAGGAGGAAGAACACTTGTAATTGAAGTGAGTAAAGTAATGGCAAATAAAAATCTTTGTCAGACAAGGACTACTCTTACCTGTGGGATAACCAGGATATCTGAGAAGATGATGGCAGCATCAAATGGGAAACGTCTCAATGGCTGTGAGAAGACCCCCAAAAATAATAGGTGAACGTTATCAATCAAGGCTAAGATGTTTTGTAGATCGTTATATACCTGTACTGCATAGCTACCTGGAGAGTGAGTTCGCAGCAGGCTGCAGGTGACCGACAAGTTTCAAAGAAGTCCTTCCCAGCTCTGAACTCACGGAACTCTACAAACAGACATGTCAATACCAGCAACCCATTAAAGGATGGATGGGTCCACTCAAACAATAACAACCTACTCATATTTGATTTAGCCTAGTGCTTGTTAATGTTAGTCTCTTATGTCAGTGAAGTGAATATGAGGGTGTCGTGAGGCCCACCTGGCAGGTAGCGTCCAGCCTGTCTCATACACCACACAGGCACATGATTGGTCTCCTGGCCATGGCATGCACGGAGGAATGTATCATTCTTCAACTTAGGGAAGTCTTTGGGGCTAAAAAACAAAATATAATGTCAAAGATGGAATGAGACATTGTCAAAGCAATGTAAGCAGAACATGACGTTTTTCCCCTCCCAACCCACCCATTCACTCAAACAGGTAGATAGGTAGGTACAGACACATTTAGTTAGTAATATTCTTCACCACTTTAACAATGAGGTCATATTCTTATCAGAGGCAAGGCCTACTCCTCCCCTTATCCTAGCTATCGTGTTGGCCACCCACTATAGAGTGCTGTAGGAGCATGTGATCTAAAAAGATAAGTCCCCCCTCTCTGTTATCAGCTGCACATTGTGAAACGGTTGAATGAAATTATGCAGGTTCTCTCTTTCTCATGCAACTTCATAGTGACACTGTCACAAATGCTTTACGTACCAAGCCTAACAATACTTCAATGTGACATGCTGCAAGTCTTCATCGTGTTCCTTTAGTGACTGAGGCAAAGTTGCCTGGATCAGTTAGCTGTTAATGGTGGGTAGCTAACTAGCTAGCTTCTTAGCACACAATTAAAAAAAGAACTATCTAGCTACAATCAAGCATGAGAAGAACACAAACAACACTGCATGCACTTGAATGTCGACGTAATAGATAGATAGCTAATGGTTCTGTGTTTTGTAACGCTTCCAATAAAATGTATATTATTCTATACAAGCTAAATGGTAAGCTAGTCGGCTAACGATTGCTTGCTTTAGAGTAGCTAGGTATACAGAATATACGTACAGTATTAGATCGTCATTTTCCATGATGGGACAGATGATACAATGGTTGAGAAAGTGTAGAAATTATGTTTACGTGTCCTAAATGTCAGTGGCACAATGCTGCCTGCTTCTTAACTATCATCCAGAATGTTGTACAACTAAAATTATGTCACACCCCTCGGTTACAGGGCGCGGCCATCTTTAGAAAGTCATGTGACCACTATGGTTACGTTTAAACTTTTTGCCTTGCGAAACCCGAATTTTGTATGTTGCGCACTGTGATATCTATCGGTAGTTGTCCGTTTCTAAGATCTTTTGATTGATACTTTTCATGTTTTGTAAGTCAATTCACTGACTCAAGTGATCTCACATCGCATGGAGAAGTGAATTCATTGAAAAGCGCTAGTACAAAAAGAGGACATGGAACGCCACTTGTCTTGTCTGAAGATAAATAGTTGATAGCATATAATATAATTTCTAGCGCTGATGACACTTTTCAAATAACTTAAAATAGGCCAAAATTATAAAACATCTGCAAATAAGTATTTTTATTGATACAGATCATTTGCATTTATTCAGGTTAATACAATCACGTGATGTCACACATCAATATCTCATAAAAAAAACTAAAATACAACAAATATACATGAAATAAATCATTAGTCTCATTATTTCTGTCATTCAGAAAATAACCCAAAAGATCAGCTGCTAAAATAAATCAATGTACCTTGAAATACAAAGAAAAATAGAAATGTAATAGATGAAAAGGTAAGCATCTGTGCTGGTAAAATGTATGATTGAATTCAACATGGCAAACAGATATGGCTAAAGTGATAATAAATATGTGGTAGAATGCCTATTTTGTGCTGTTCAATGTGATAATTATTCTACAGGTTTGATCAGAGTCAGTCAACATTAAGCCATTTGTTATTCAATCATTTTGCGTGAAATGCTGAAATGCACAAGCAGGTCTATACTTCAATATGAAGTTGAGTTCATAGATTCATCTTTGGCTTGCCTAACAAATAAACAAGCAGTCAACTTGTCCGACAATATCTCTACTTCCGCTGAATAGCTGATATTGTTGCTGGTGGATTGACAATTCCATAATGAAACTAGCACATTGGCAGATGTATGTACATCCCAAAGGACACCCTATCCCCTACATAGTGCACTACTTTTGGCCAGAGCCCTATTGGGACTCAGACATTGACTTCCTAGGGCTGCTGTTGGTACTGGCCCTCTGTGGCGGTGTAAAAGTCATCTAGGACACTCTGGATGTAGTCAAATGTAGGCCTGTCATCTGGCTTGCTCTTCCAACAACTGGTCATGATGTCATAGAGCTCATTGGGACAGTTCTCAGGGCGGGGCATTCTATAACCTCTCTGCACTGAAGTCATCACCTCACCATTACTCATCCCTTGAAAAAGGAAAAAGGGAACAGAAAGATTCAGTGAGACGAAGCAGATACTCTGAAATGCAGGTCGACCCAAATTGGAAAAAAAGCAAATGTGACCAATTCTTATTTCTGTGGGGAAAATGGTTGATCAATAGCGGAAAAAAATACAAATAAAAAATACAAATAAAGTCAGCAGGTATTTGGTATTTCCTAACGCATCACAATAAATACCATCAAACCAAATACAGGGTCCTTCTCTGGAGAATACCACTCAATGATCTCATGCAATATCTGTCATTAACCAGCAGATGGCGATAAATATATGTTAACGCCTATTATTTCGTTAATTCAAACTCTATATTTGGCAGCATATCGTGCTGAAATCAGGCTTGAGTAGCTAGTCTTAAATATGAAAGTATTGTGTGTGTTTATGTGTATAAGGTTGCATGTAATTACCTGGGTAAGGTATTTTTCCATAGGTAATGATTTCATACAGGAGGACTCCAAAGGACCACATGTCTGACTTGATAGTGAAGGATCCATAGTTGATGGCCTCTGGTGCTGTCCACTTGATGGGAAACTTTGCACCTGTAATGGGCAAACACTCACATATTCAGAGGACGGAATAGTTTGACACTTATCTGCCGAACCAACCAACCAAGGTACAATTATATACACTAGTACATGTTTGGAGTGCTGACAGAAGCATTCTTGTGTAACGGATGTGAAACGGCTAGCTAGTTCGCGGTGACGTCACTCGCTCTGAGACCTTGAAGTAGTGGTTCCCCTTGCTCTGCAAGGGCCACGGCTTTTGTGGAGTGATGGGTAACGATGCTTCGTGGGTGACTGTGTGTGCAGAGGGTCCCTGGTTCGAGCCCGGGTATGGGCGAGGGGACGGTCTAAAGTTATACTGTTACTTATACTGTTACTGTTACTTGTGCAAACCAATATGCAATGATAACCAGTTTGCTTCGAGCATGTTTACATTGCTGATATGTACCTCTACTTCCTCATTGGCATAACAAAAAACAAACACACTATGCAAAGCCTGATCCAAGTCCCTTAGATAAACATCAACATCATGTCCCTCAGCGGTACTAGTCTCTAAAGATACGATCTTACAAAATATACACAATTACACTACTGTAATAACTCTAGAGAGCAACAGGGAATTTCTCTATACTGTCTTGCTCAGCCAAAGATGTGACACGAGACAAATCGTTTTGGGAAAAACTCATGATGCATAATTAATCAGTCATGAATGTTATCACATGAATCACACATATGTATAACAGTATGGCCAAAGTACAGTATTAATATTGTACTAACTAATTCTAGCATGCACAGACGGAAGGCTCACCCTCTCTGGCTGTGTACTGGTCATCTTCTATAACTCTAGCAAGGCCAAAGTCAGCTATTTTACACAGCAAACTCTCAGACACCAGGACATTGGCTGTTCTCAGGTCACGGTGGATGTAGTTCTTCTTCTCAATGTAAGCCATTCCCTCCGCAATCTGAAAATTGATGAAAGTTCCCCTCAGAGATTAATAAAGTACCTATCTATCTGAGATGAAACTCAATTCAGCATTCGACCCAAATTAGTCAAACTTTCCGACTGACTTGTGTCGTTTCGTTCCCATAAAACAGTACTGATAATGGTTAATAACTAGACTTCTCTTCTGACAAAAATTCAGTATGGCAAATGTGCAATGCTGCACAACATGCACCACATGACCAAAAGTCTGTGGACACCTGCTCGTCAAACATCTCATTCCCCGTTCTGCCAGTCACATTCTCTTAAAGTTCCCCAAAGCACACACATCCCTGGGTCGCTCCTCTTTTCAGTTCGCTGCAACTAGTGACTTGCTCGAGCTGCAAAAAACACTCAAACTGGACCGTTTTATCTCCATCTCTTCATTCAAAGACTCAATCATGGACACTCTTACTGACTGTTGTGGCTGCTTCGCGTGATGTATTGTTATCTCTACCTTCTTGCCATTTGTGCTGTTGTCTCTGCCCAATAATGTTTATACCATGTTTTATGCTGCTACCATGTTGTTCTGCTGCCATGTTGGGTTGCTACCATGCTGTGTTTTCATGTGTTGCTGCCATGCTATGTTGTTGTCTTTAGGTCTCTCTTTATGTAGTGTTGTGTTGTCTCTCTTGTCGTGATGTGTGTTTTGTCCTATGTTTTTTTTTTTTTTAGTTTTTTAAATGAATCCCTGTCCACGCAAGAGGCTATTTGCCTCTTGGTAGACCACCATTGTAAATAATAATTTGTTCTTAACTGACTTGCCTAGTGAAATAATGGTTTTATTTTTTTCTATAACATTCTTCACTCTTCTGGGAAGGCTTTCCACTAGATGTTGGAACATTTCTGCGGGGACTTGCTTCCATTAAGCCACCAGCCGATGCTAGGCATTGTATATGGTGATCTTAGGCTTGTGTGTGGCTGCTCGGCCATGGAAACCTATTTCATGAAGCTGGCAGTTTGGAACTCGGTAGTGTGTGTTACAACCGAGGACAGGTGATTTTTACACGCTACAAACTTCAGCACTCTGTGGTCCCGTTCCGTGAGCTTGTGTGGCCTACCACTTCGCGTCTGAGCCGTTGTTGCTCTTAGACGTTTCCACTTCGCAATAACAGCACTTACAGTTGACCGGGGCAGCTCTAGCAGGGCAGAATTTTGATGACTGACTTGTTGGAAAGGTGGCATCCTATGACGGTGCCATGTTGAAAGTCTCTGAGCTCTTCAGTAAGGCCATTCTACTGCCAATGTTTGTCTATGGAGATTGTATGGCTGTGTGCTCGATTTTATACACCTGTCAGCAACTAGTGTGGCTGAAATAGCCGAATCCACTCATTTGAAGGGATGTCCACATACCTTTGTATACATAGTGTAGTTAATGTTTGTATTTTACCTCTTGGTAGAATTGAATTAGCTACCAACCATTTGACTTGGTTATTACTCAACAGGTTTAAGTGAGCTGGCTGAGTCCATTCTGGGAAAGGGTTGATCTGGTTATCAGACAATTGTTTCATTTCCCCAACTGCATCCTCTTTCACTTTGTCTTAACACGTTGTGCAACTGTGGCTAGATGCAGTTTTCCCAAGCCTGAACTGACCACACCTCTCAGTCAATCCACAAAGACCTGATTAAAGTTCATGAGGAATTTCTATTGAACTAATTAGTATCTCAAGTGTACTGATCCACATGGAATGAGGTATATTCCTTTTAAAATGTGTGACCTTTTTTTAGGTAGTTTACTTCTTTGGTGAGGCATGTTATCAATGGTACCTTATGGATCATCATTTTGTGTATTGACTGTTTGGTTGAATAACATTTCTTATACTTCCATGAGACCCATACTTTAATAGGCATGTGTGAGGCACCACAGGATGGTCTTCACTTGTCACTTCTATGTTCTTAGTTTGTTGCAACTCATTTGGAAAGTGCGTCACCAAATAGTATTTAGTTGCTATTCCTCTTTCTGGTTTACCAATGGAAAAACTGACATCATCATCTATTTCTGAAGTGGAAATGTCTGTAAAGTTGAGCAATAATCTTAATCCTTGTTGACATATAGAGATGAAAAGAAGAACGAACATGCATTACCTGTGCAGAGAAATCGATGAGCTTAGGTAGCTGAACTTTGCAGCCTACCTCACTTTTTAGGAAATCTAAGAGGCTACCTAAAAAAAGGAAAGAAACAAAATGGAGGAATAGAAACCAAACCAATGAAAATGTGCAGAGGTGACTTACAGAACACTTATATAACTTATGTAACATCAAATGGTGTGTATTGATGAAAACATGTCGGCAAAATGATTAGGAATTGGACATGAAGGGTGTTTTACCATTGGACATGTACTCTGTGATGATGTAGATGGGCTCGACCTTGGTGACGACGGCGTAGAGGCGCACCAGTCTGTCGTGTTGCAGGGTCTTCATCAGGTTAGCCTCCTCCATGAAGGCCTCAGCTGACATGGTGCCTGGCTTCAGTGTCTTCACTGCCACCTTAGTCGTGTTGTTGTAGAACGCTGCAACAAGGAGGGATTTACACAGTATGAAGTATATAAAAATGTCTTCTACCTACTGTATTTTTTTGTCTTTTTATTTGAATGACATTTTGATTGGAAGATTTCACATAAACAGTTTCACACGATTAAGCAACAAGGGAACGAATGGCAGTGACATAGAGTAGTGAAGCGCAGTTCATACTCAATAAATAGAACGAAGGAATTAAGCTGTAACAGTTCCGGAAAAAACTGTTTGTTTGAGAGGGCTAAAAGTAGACAGCAGGAGCCTTGAGACAGATACATTTTCATGTTTCAGCTTCACTGCACTCTGAACAAACATCAACTGTAAGACGCCTCAGGGGAATGATGATAGAACTGCTAGAGAGACCATTGATTCAAAACAATAACTCTCAGTGTACGTCCCAAATGACAGCATATTCCCAATATAGTGTATTACTTTTGACCAGGGCCCATAGAGCTTTGGTCAAAAGTAATGCACTATGTAGGGAATAGGGTGCTATTTGGAATGCACATAATAAAATACAAGCTAGGGAGTTTCTCTGTATATATTACTGATTAACAAGTGGAGTTTCAGTACAAGCTTGAGCATTTTGAACCCTCCGTCCAGAATAGCATTTCTTTATCACATAAGTCTCCAACAATTTTATTGTTTCCACTGTGCTAGCTGAACAAGCACTGAACTTCATCCTAATCTAAGCCTCTTAATTCCTCGTTTTCATAGAGAAGAGGGGACTAAACTCTACAGAGACATAACAAATGCAAAGAGGTGAATGAGAGGAAACAGGACTGTCGACAGCTCCATCTGGCTGGCTGGCTCACTGTGCCATAGGAAAAGCCCTTAAAGCCAATGAGTTCAGAGAAAACAAAGGAAACATCTTGAGCGCCGTACAGGAGCCCCACAGTCCATTTGGATATTTGCAAAGATGACAACTTCCTGCAATTCATCAAGGCTGTGGTGCGGGAAGGGAGGACTTGAATAATAACAAAATCCAATGCAAATTCGAAGTCAGACATACTCACATTTCCTCTACAGATGCCTCTGATAACAGCACCAACAGTTCCTTGTACCAGTCCCATCCCTCCACTCTCTACGGCTGCTCACAATCTCATAGAGACCATAGGATCAACATTTGACTGTCTGTCTGTCTCAGCTGCCCTAAACCCTGATACAATTACACCACAATAAAGTGATACCATTCAAAACAATGGAGAATTCTGACCAAAGGTCTGCCATGACTCATGCATCCACTTACATTACAATATAGATGACTTACTAATTTGGGATATCTGATAATCACCACTACTATGTTCTTGGTGAAATGACACACAGTCACATACTGTACAACAGTGGTTCCTAACCAGTGGTACTAGGACCCCTGGGGGTACTTGGCCTATCCACAGGGGGTACTTAGGAAGACTCAAGAGACCATAGGCCTACTGATCAAATGTACATGAGGGGGTACCTCAGGGGTACTCCAGGCAGAGCAAAATCACGTTGGTGGTACAGTAACCGAAAAAGGTTGGGAACCACTTACACACACATACATAACACACTCCTCCAACAGACAGGGAGCATCTTTCATTGACTCACCCATCCACACTTCACCAAATTGTCCGGCTCCTAGTTTCTTCACCATCTTGATGGACTCCTTGGAGATCTCCCAGGCATCTTTGTCCCATGGCTTCTGAGCTTTGGGTTTATCACAGGCCTTCTCCAGCTTTCGACAGAGACCATCCGATTGTTCTGGCAAGCACACAACAAACCAATGTTGAGACATAGCAGAGTGACATTACTATATTCTTTAGACAAGATATTCTTTATTTACTTTTAGTGAATAGAGAAGTTGAAAGTTTAAATCTGAAAGAAGCCAAGAAGAGTTTATGGACATAATTGGTCAAAGTGAAGAGTAATCAAGCAAGATACCACTAGGGTAGCCTAGTGGTTAGAGCGTTGGACTAGTAACCGGAAGGTTGCAAGTTCAAACCCCCGAGCTGGCAAGGTACAAATCTGTCGTTCTGCCCCTGAACAGGCAGTTAACCCACTGTTCCTAGGCCGTCATTGAAAATAAGTTTTTGTTCTTAACTGACTTGCCTAGTTAAATAAAAATGTTTAAGTTTGTGTCATATTACAGGTGGGCTCCAACACAGTGGTACTCACTGTGATAATGTTTTATCATGCTGCCAATGTCAGGGAATGTGATTTTAGGAGAGATGTAGAAGCCTCCGTTATCCAGCATCCGGATCTTATAATGTTTCACAGCGTCGGTCCCTTGGGGATCCACATCTCTGATAGACATGGAATAACTTCCTGGTGAAGAGAAACACAACATCGCAATTATACTCATATATTCAGACATCCAAATACAATAGAGTGATTCGTGGACCATCTATTTTCCTTAGAAAGACATAGTTTCTCCAGTGGGTCCTTACCCTTTGATGTCTCACTCTCGCGAATGAGGTAAGATCCTGCTTTGTTTGCAGGCGCCAAAAGTTGTCTCTCTGCGTCCTTCCTTGTAATATCCTTAAAAAACCATCTACACAGAACAGAAAAACAATACTATAGTGACACAAATTAGAAATCCAATCTTCCCCTGAAATGAACGGAAAATAACAGCTACAGGATGTGCATCTATTAACAGTGAATAGACAACCTTGTTGGCTCTGAGAGAAATGTGTAAAAGTAATTGTGATGTCGACACTCACTCCTCTGTCTCCATGGTATTGGCCTCAGCAACATAATTGGAGGGTATGAACCCTTCTTTCTTAGAGGTCAGAGACTGAGCCTTCCACCATTCACCATGCCTGAGAACAGTTTTGATTCATATGATGTCAATAAAGGGGCACAACAAGAATATACCTATTCAATGAGGACACTATTATCTTTTTATAAAATGCTTGAACAAGCAATATTCCTCTTAGTCGTACATTGGATTGGTTTATGTATAAAATCCAACACACTCAAATATGGAGAACAGGCACTTACTCTTCAAGAACCTTAAGCCTTTCCCCCTTCTTGAATCCCAAATCGTCTTTGTGTTTTGCATCATATGGGTATAGTGCAATAACTATTTTACCAGACTCAGATTGCTCTGTGTGAGATAAGAGGGACAGTGGGAACATTCGTCTGCAATCAAATCGTATTGGAATAATGCACTGCACAATGCACTGCAGAAGAAATGTAACCACCATGCAATATTTGCTCTGCATCAAATATTACTGTAATAATGTGCAATAAAGAAATACATCAAGCATACCTTCCATTTTCATGAATACCTGACCAGGCAGGAGACCTCCAGGAGGTGAGTTACTCTGTATCAAGAAATGATTTCAAATC